>NW_006771785.1:0-224 GCF_000442215.2 Lipotes vexillifer
TGGATAGACCTAGAGTCTGTCATACAGAGTGAAGTAAGTCAGAAAGAGAGAGACCAATACCGTATGCTAACACATATATATGGAACTTAAGGGAAAAAATGTCATGAAGAACCTAAGGGTAAAACAGGAATAAAGACACAGACTTACTAGAGAATGGACTGGAGGATATGGGGAGGGGTAAGGGTAAGCTGTGACAAAGCGAGAGAGAGGCATGGACATATATA
>NW_006771787.1:0-2786 GCF_000442215.2 Lipotes vexillifer
CGGGAAGATCCCACATGCCACGGAGCGGCTGGGCCTGTGAGCCATGGCCGCTGAGCCTGTGCTCCACAACAGGAGAGGCCAGAACAGTGAGAGGCCCACGTACCGCCAAAAAAAAAGAAATAATCATGGTAAAATGGCTGTCCAAGACACCACACCATTCTGAGAAGATTCTGCTCAAGGGCTGTTATATGCCACACTTCTAAATTTAATTTCTGGTGGGACTGTGTAAGTCACTACACAAAAAATCTAACACCACCTAATAAAAGATTTTAAAACCCCAAAGGATTATGACCTCTAGAGATAACTTCAACAGAGTGAACAACCAAGTGAGGAAGAAAAGAACCTTATCCCCCTGATACTCAAGTCAGTCTCAAGAACGCCTCTTGTACAGAGAGCTCTACACTCCCACATAATTAACACAAGGGCCCGGGGGCCTTCTGTCCCTGCAAAGGAGCCCCACTTATCTCCCGTCCCTCAAAGGGGCCTGGGCTCAGGGCAGCCAGGATCAAACAGCCTCCTACCCGGATGGGCGGGACTTTGGGCTCCTCTTTGGTGGGCTGTGGCTTTTCGGTGTGAACACTTTCAATTGTGTTACGAAAGGACTGACGATCTTCAAGCCGGGGCTTCTTTTCGGGAAAGGATGCAGAGGCCGCCTGCTCAAAGGATTTCCTCTTCTGATCCTTGGGTTCCTGATCCACGGTCTCCTGAGGCAAGCTGGGAATTCTGTCTGGAGACGTGGAGACACGTGCCAGGTCGTCTGGATTGGGCTGGATCCGGGAAGCCACAGTTTCCACCGGGAATTCGGAACTCTCTGGGTTGGGCGCTGCAGAGGATGTGCCAGGCAGGTGGGGACCGCCCACCCCTGCTGCATCGGTCTTAGCCTCCCCATCCTTGTACAGGGGGATGTCTGGTGCCACAGACTGTGTGTCTTTAGCAACCTCTGCTTGTTCTGGCTCCTGTTTTTTGTACAGATTCCTTCGGGCTCTGGTTCGGAGATCTGGCCGAGAGCGTTTCTTGAAATGCCCATCTCGTTGCCGGGTGGCCGGGCCACGCTGCGGTCGTGTTGATTCTCCCGAGACACGCAAGTCACTCTTGATTTCAACCTCCTCCTGGCCCACATTCTGCTGCAATGACTCTTCTTTGCTCAAACCCAACCTGCAAACCAAACTCACATTATCAGTTACAGGGCAGAGAGGGCACATCCACTATGAATAATATACACCCAAATATTAGATCTCTCAGAACAAAATAAATCTGCATGGTATGTAACACTAACCATAGAAAAACCTATGTTAGCTTCCCCATGAATGGCATTAAGCTAAATAAGAGTCACTGCAATCTCCACATTTCTGGGTGACACAGCAGTATGCATGCCTTTGAGAACACCTGCCTCTGTCCCCCCAGAAACCACACTAGGACTCACAGCACCAAGGGCCTTACTTCTGTCCATAGTAGTCTTCGAAGAACTTTTCTTTCCATTGTTCCACCTTCTTTTCCTTCTCCATTTCCTGTCGTATCCTGACTTGCATCTCATGAGTGAATTCGCCTAGAGAGAAACAGAAGTCTTCAAGTGGTGCATTAAGGATATTAAGGTCTGTCTTAGGAAAAGCCAAATCTTGCAGTTCTACCATGTCAGGAGTTTTCAAAATAACACGTGACTTTGGTGAGCTTGGAAATTATTTTTTTAACCCTCACTATCTTCCTCACGCTGGCTCACAGAGGAACTCTCACATGGTGCTCTTATTCAGGACAGAACTAACACACCTATTATAAGGGAAATTTACTGTTCCCTCGGGTAATCAGTCCTTCAACAGCAAACAACACATTGATCAGAACAAAAACAAACAAGAGAATTGTTCTTACTCCATGCGCAGAAAAAAGTTAACATAGCAGGCTCAGACAGGCCTGCTGACAAGGTGGGCCCCTGGCTGACATCTGGGACCTTGGATTTCAGGAGGGTCCCCACCCCATAACTGACAGGGAATGGCTCACTGTGCCTGAACAGTTGAAGCAAACCAGATGGTTTATGGTGAGCACCTGCTTTCCTTTGGGGAATCTGGAATTTGGGTTTGGGTCAGACAAGAGGCTTCCTACATGATCAGCTCCCAGTAAAAACCATAGGCACCAAGTCCTTGACGAGCTTTCCGGCAGACTACACTTGTGACTACGTGCGGTCACAACTCCTTGCTGAGGGAACTGAGCACATCCTGTGGGACGCCACCGGGAGAGGATCTCGGAAGTGTGCACCTGGTTTCCCTGGACTACACCCCAGACGTCTTTTCCCTTTTTGCTAATTTTGTTCTGTATTCTTTCATCAAAATAAACTACAGCCATGAGTACAACTACATGCTGAGTCCTGTGAGTCCTCCTAGCAAATCATCGAACCTGGAGGGGAGTCTTGGGGACCTCCCAGTGCACTTCCCATGTAGCTTCCCCACAAAATTGAATTATGAGAAGCTAACAATCACTCCAAGTGGCAACATCTAAAAAGACAGAGCACCTGGTGGAACTTACCGAGTAGGTCAATGCCATGCTTACTGGAAAGAATAGGAGTTTATAGTTTTAATGATGAAGAGACAATGCAGATGAATATATATACACACAAAATAGTGAAAGCCCAAATACTCTTGTACCTTCTTTAGAGCTACGGGGCATATTAACATCCACCACGTCTATTAGAGGAAAGCCTGCCTTATACTAAATAATACCCCTTGGAAAAAAGAAAGGGGCTTCCCTGGTGGTGCAGTGGTTGAGAGTCCGCCTGCCGATGCAGGGGAAACGGGTTC
>NW_006771788.1:0-655 GCF_000442215.2 Lipotes vexillifer
GTTCTCCCGGGGAAGTTGTCCCTGGATCACGGGACCCTGGCAGTGGTGGGCTGCACAGGCTCCAGGAAGGGGAGGTATGGATAGTGATCAGTGCTTTCACACAGGCTTCTTGGTGGCTGCAGCAGCAGCCTTAGCATTTCACGCCCATCTCTGGTGTCTGTGCTAATAGCCACAGGTCATGCCCATCTCTGGAGCTTGTTCAAGCAGTGCTCTGAATCTGCTCTCCTCATACACCCCAAAACCATGGTCTCTTGCCTCTTAGGCAGCTCCAGACTTTTTCCCAGACTCCCTCCCGGCTAGCTGTGACACACTATCCCCCTTCAGGCTGTGTTTACACAGCCAACCTCAGTCGTCTCCCTGGGATCTGACCTCCGAAGCCAGAGCCTCATCTCCCAGCCCCCACCTGTCCTGGTGGGTGAGCAGACAAGCCTCTCAGGTTGGTGAGTGCTGGTCGGCACTTATCTCCTGTGTGGGAATCTCTCCACTTTGTCCTTTGAGGCCCTATTGCTGCATTCTCGTCCATGGCTCCGAAGCTTCCCCCCGACGACCCCCTACCTCTGCCAGTGAAGGAGCTTCCTAGTGTGTGGAAACTTTTCCTCCTTCTCAGCTCCCTCCCAGAGGTGCAGGTCCTGTCCCTATTCTTTTGTCTCTGTTT
>NW_006771789.1:0-1194 GCF_000442215.2 Lipotes vexillifer
AGAAGCCACAACAGTGAGACGCCCGCGTAGCGCAAAAAAAAAAAAACCCAAAACCAAAAAAAACAAACTATGAAACCAGCCCTATCCTATCACTTTGGTCATTTTGATGAGAGTAATTTGATGGGGATGGGATGATGATAGAGACAGATGTGGAACAGTGGAAAAGGACAAAGGGCAAGCAAGGTGGGCAAAATCAGGTGTGCTATGGTGGGAGTGGTCTGGCCATAAAAATGGTCGTGGCCAAGAAGACTTATAAGAGCAGGGAGAGCTAATTTTTAACTGTATGTTGTTTGCATGTCTGCAATTCACATCTTCGTTTCATCAAAACTTCAGTCAAATCTGCCTATACATACACAGGGTTGTGTGAATATTTTTTAAGTTATTCTTTAGTTGCAAAGTCAAAAAAGGGTTGATGTGTTACATAGGAGAGACAGCATACAGATGCCATCTAAATGATTCATAGACTGAATTAATAATTGGAAGCAGGAGCTAGAAGTCAGAGATTACCTTGAGAATGTAACCCTTGAGCCTCTCTGACCAGTCCTGTCTCTCAACACTCCACTTCCTGCAACACTCTGGGAGTTGTAAAAATCTTCGGGTGAGGGTGGGAAGGAGTAACAAGGAATTTTCTAAAGAAACAGGATGACAGATTCAGGCTGATCCTATCTAGATTTTAAAAGTTTTATCTGTGAGTAGGCAGATATCCAGATTCCACCTTGCAGTTGAGGAGAGGTGTTCCTCATAAAATAGTGAACTACCTGCCCAGGTTCTGGCCTCGAGAGCAGATAGAACTTTGGGGGATACATTAGCGTTGGGGATATTGCATCAAGATTTAAAATGCATGTATCTGTTGAGTGTATGATCGGTTAAGTGAGCAAAAAAAATATGTATAAGGACATTCGTTGGAGTATTTTCATAATAGACAAAATTGGAAACAACTCTGTTTGGCAGATGAACTGATTGTCTATGCTGACAATCCAAAGGAATCCACAAAAGCAAATTCTACTAGAATTCCTAAGTGAGTTTGGCAAGATTGAACAAGGTTAATATACAAAAGTTTATTGCTACTATATAGAAGTACAGTAAACAATTGGAAATAAAAATTTTTTAAATGAGTATCATTTAAAATAGCACCAGAGGGCTTCCCTGGTGGCGCAGTGGTTGAGAGTCCGCCTGCCGATGCAGGGGACATGG
>NW_006771791.1:0-201 GCF_000442215.2 Lipotes vexillifer
CAGTTATGGGATTTGATTTTACTGTGATTGTGCCCCTCTTACCATCTCATTGTGGCTTTTCCTTTTTCTTTGGGTGTGGGGTATCTTTTTTGGTGAGTTCCATTGTCTTCTTGTCGATGATTGCCCAGCAGCTAGTTATGATTCTGGTGTTCTCGCAAGAGGGAGTGAGAGCACATCCTTCTACTCTGCCATCTTGGTTCC
>NW_006771792.1:0-714 GCF_000442215.2 Lipotes vexillifer
ATATTCCACAGTGTTTGTTTTTAAACTTCTTCATAAAAACATAAACACTATGTTTGTAATAAAAGTATGTTATGTTTGCATAGTAAACCAAAGAATTTGGTTTAATTATATATATTATATATAAATGTAATAAATCAGTAAAAATCATTTCTTTTATCTTTTAATTACCTACATTATTTGAACCTACCTAATATTGTTCAGTGTTCTGAGTGACTTATAATTTTACCTCTAAAAAACTATCTTTAATATCACTTTTAAAGACATGAAATAAAAACTCATAATTATTAATATATACATATGTATGACAAATGTATTTGTCACAGATACATACATATATGTTTGTCAAATGCACACACACCCTCATATATAGATAGATAGATAGATAGATAGATAGATGGTTAGATATGAGATAGTCTTTTCAAAAATGATGCTGGGACAATTTGATGTCTGTTTGCAAATATATGAACTTCATCCTGTACCTCATGTGTTATGTAGATATAAACTCATAACGGATCATAGACCAAGATGTAAAACATCGAACCATAAAACTTATAGAAGAAAAGAGTAAAAAATGTATATGTTCTTAGGTTAGAGAATGAATTTTTAGATACAATGTTAAAAGCATGAACCATTAAAAAAATGGTAGGGGGACTGTGGAAAGATGGCGGAGGAGTAAGACGCGGAGATCACCTTCCTCCCCACAAATACACCAGA
>NW_006771793.1:0-4105 GCF_000442215.2 Lipotes vexillifer
CAGGAATGCTCTGACCTGCGTCCATCCAGAATCATCCTCTTGGGAAATGTGGTCTGTGGGGGCACTGGGAACCACAGCTCACTGTGTATAACTGAACTACCGTATGTGTGATGAGAGTAAGCTGCAAGAAAGACTCTGAGCCCAAGGGAAGTGAGGAGAAAACAGAAGGCTGCTGCTGGGGATTATTGAGCACTGACATGGCTCAGCCCTGATTGATTCCCGTCGTTAGTATTTCATCTATTCATTCAGTAAATGGTTATTAAGTGCCAGGTATTGTTTTATGAGCTGGTCACAGATAAGTTTACTCTCGCGGAGTCTGTGATTGAGGAAAAAGTTAATAAATAAGCGAACAACAATCCAGGATGCCACTCTAGATAAATCATCAAGAAGAGAAGTAGAAGGTGTGGAAGTAATGTCAAGGAGCGTTACTGTTTTATGTAAGGTTTTCAGAAAGACTTTGCTGAAAGGTCAATCTGAACAAAACTCGGAGGAGGTGAGAGAGTGTGCTGTGCGCTATGTGAGAAAAGTTAATTCTAGGAAAAGAGAACCAGAAACGCCAAGGCCCTGAGGCAGCAACCACTTTGCGTGGAACAGAACAGCACAGACTGGAGTGGAGGGGCAGGAGAGGAAGGGCGTTATGTCAGAACTTTAGGGGGAGCCTCGATCATAGACCATCGTGTGGACTTTTGAATCTTTCAGTGAGCGAGATGCAACGGTCTTCAGTAGAAGACTAACATGCTCTGAAGCACATTTAAAATAGGTTCTCTCTGGCTTCCATGTTGAGAATAGATGAGCGTGGGGCAGGGGAGAAGGGGGGAGACTAATTATGAGGCAACCACAATAATTCTGGTGTAAGATAACATACTGAATCAAGGCAATAGGTTTGATTGTGGAAGAAAAGGTTTAATCCTGGATAAATTTGGAAAAGAGTTGCATTAGTACTTCATGAGGTACTGAATGCAGGTTTTGAGAGAAAATGAGTAGTGATGGTGACTCCACAGTTCTTGTCATGAGCAGTTGGAAGACTGGGGCATCTTTAGAAGGACTAGGTTTAGTGGTCATCAGAAGTTCAGTTTTGAGCATGTTAAGTTTGAGATTCCTATTTAGACAGTCAACAGGAGATGTCAAGTCATAGCTGGAAATATGAGTCTGGAGCTTAGGGGAGAGATTAAAGGATGAGATCAAAATTTGGTCATTCTCTCCATATAGATGACATTGAGATACATGAGATTTGATGAGAGCACCTGGGGAGTGAGCATAGCTAGAGATGGGAGGGAGAGATGGGGCTCTCCAACATTTAAAAGTCAGTAGATGTGGGAGAACTAGCAAAGAAGGCTGGGAAAATGTGGGCAATGAACAAAGACAAGAGCTAAGCAAATATGTCCTGGAAGCGAGGCGTAGAAAGCGCTTCATGAAGCAGCGAGAGATCAAGGGTCAACAGCTGCTCAGTAGTCAAGTTAAATGCGGGCTCAGGACTGCCAGCTAGATTTACACCACGTAGATACCGTCAGATGCAGATGGACACCTGATTCGACTTGGATCAAGGACAGTTAGGATGAGAGGAGTTGGAAATACAGGATTTTTGCAAAAATGGGGAGTTGAAAAATGGGGCAGTAGATGGAGGGCGATATGGAATCAAGATTTTTTTGTTTGTTTTAAAGATGGGAGAAATCATGGCATGTTTGAATGCTGATGCGTAGAACAGGACAGGGAGAGGCGCTGCAAGAGAAAGAAGAATTGGTGGATATCACATGGTGCTCCTCAATAATTCAGAAATGAATAGGACTGAATCCTGAGATAAACAATAGAATCAAGTATAAGGATTAGAGCAGAAAAATGTGCAGTATTTTAGAAAAAACATAATGGCTTCCAGACATACCACAGTAAACTATGACCTGATTGAATGAGTTATTATATCTAAGGAATGCAGTGATCTGAAATTAGTTTGGTCAGACATTGGATATGGAAGAAAGCAAATCACAAAAGCCAAGCTTAAAAGTTCCAATCACACACTCTCCAGGGGAGACAATGTTAAAGTTTAAATTTGTCATATCTCTGGTAAAATATAATGAGGAAATGGATGCTTTAATTTATCTTCATTGAAAGTTGCAAAATATCTGAACCATTTAACTAATTCCCATTGTCTTAATTTCATGAGTACCAAGCGACTTTCAAATTGTCACTCAGGTTACTACCATGCTGGCTCTGCCTTCTTGCTCCATGTCCTGATGTACAGGGCAGCCATAGCCTAGACAGTGCGCAGAAAAATACCCAGGGCGAACCCTAATCTTCCCTATCTTACACTGAGTGTTACAACAACATGCTCATTTGGGACCCCAGCATCCTATAAATTTGTAGTGGTCATTACTGTTTCCATCAGTTTTGTTCACCAAATATACCTTAGTCTCCTTCTCCATCGCTTTTGTGGGGACCTGCTTTGCAATAGACATAATTTATGTCATTTCTGGGAAGACACTTCAAGGGTCAGGACACTATTTGTCATCTTCCTTTCTTACTGCTCCAGCAATGGTGAAGGTACAGAGATTGAGGCTCCCTTAGCCTGAGTTTTTGAAAGAGGACAATGGTGGACTTGTAGAATGATAATGAGAAAAAAGACCATTGCTTTCTAAGCCACTGAG
Organism: Lipotes vexillifer; assembly: GCF_000442215.2. NCBI lineage: Eukaryota > Metazoa > Chordata > Mammalia > Artiodactyla > Lipotidae > Lipotes > Lipotes vexillifer. Next base: position 2,640 of record NW_006771793.1, read on the forward strand.
AACTTGGGGTTGCTTTTTCCTGAAGCATCCTATCCTGACTTTTACTGAAAGGATCCATTATATTGGGACTACCAAGGACATGTTTTGCGTGTACCAAAGACTAAGCCCTATCCACTCTCACTCGGCATATTCAATAGTTGATGACATTCTTTTCTGCCTTAGGGTTTGTCCTTGCCTTCAGTTCATATGTTTTTATTTTGAATAGTAGGTAGTGTCAACTGAAAAAAAATGCACAACCTAAAAGTTGAGGATTATGTTTTATTTGGTGGACAAAACTGAGGACTTAAGCCTGGAAGACAACCTCTCCAATAGCTCTGAGGGACGGCTCCAAAGAGGTAAGGGAGGATCCGGGATACATACGAGTTTTGCAACAAAAACTGGGTAGCCAGGGGCTTCCCTGGTGGCGCAGAGGTTGAGCGTTCGTCTGCCGATGCAGGGGACACGGGTTCGTGCCCCGGTCCGGGAAGATCCCACATGCCGCGGAGCGCGTGGGCCCGTGAGCCATGGCCGCTGAGAGCCTGCGCGTCCGGAGCCTGTGCCCCGCAACGGGAGGGGCCACCGCAGTGAGAGGCCCGCGTACCGCAAACAAAACAAAACAAAACAAAACTGGGTAGTCAGAACATCAAAAGATTACTGTTAATTAAAGAAAATCAGATATCAAGTTAATGAACTTAGAGCTTTTTCTATGTATGGGAAGATGCAGGAGTCTGGGCTCATTGAAATCATTCCTTTGATATGCACCTCAGCTCTCTAGGGCCAGTATCTTGCTTCTCTCCATCCTGAGTCCCCTCAGGTGCACAGTTGGGGGTGGCTGTGGTGGCTCCTGGCTTGATGGCCACGACATCCTTTATTTACTGATATGTCAGGTGACACTTTTCATCCACAGTAGTATATTACAGCACAGTTGTTAAGAACAGAACTTGGAAGCCGAGCATGTTAAATCTGTGCTGCCTGTTTTGTCACTAAGCAATGCCATTTAACCAGAAAAGGATTATGTTGTTTACGGAGCTTCCCTGGGAAATTATTTCTTCTATTTATGTTCAGGATACATTTACCTCTTGAGATGAGGACTGAAGAAATCCATCAATTACTTTGCAAATTAGACATATTTGAGCCTGGCAGATATGCTCTAATCCCTACTCCTCCTTCCAAGCAATTTCCCAACAAGGTAACAGGAAAAATTGTATCAAACTCAAGAATAACCTGGTATTAAAGCTCAGTTTTCTAATGTATTATGGCTTATTTGTTTTAACTACATAGTGTGCCCTAATATGCCTCTGGTTAAAGTTTATTTACCCCTATGAGCTGCACTTTTGCTGATCACTGCTAGAGAACAGTTTTTTTTTTTTTTTTTTCTGAGATTAAGAAAATGGCGACTGGGGCTTCCCTGGTGGCGCAGTGGTTGAGAGTCCGCCTGCCGGTGCAGGGGACACGGGTTCGTACCCCGGTCCGGGGGGATCCCCCCT
>NW_006771793.1:4125-45914 GCF_000442215.2 Lipotes vexillifer
ATGGCCGCTGAGCCTGCGCGTCCGGAGCCTGTGTTCCACAACGGGAGAGGCCACAACAGTGAGAGACCCGCATACCACAAAAAAAAAAAAAAAGAAAGAAAGAAAGAAAACGGCGACTGATTTCATATGATATTTTATTTCAAATTTTGCATATTTTAATTTTTTTGATATCTTTTTCTTTTTTTTTTCTAAATCTTTATTGGAGTATGATTGCTTTACAATGGTGTGTTAGTTTCTGCTTTATAACAACGTGAATGAGTTATACATATACATATGTTCCCATAGTTCTTCCCTCTTGCGTCTCCCTCCCTCCCACCCTCCCTATCCCACCCCTCCAGGCGGTCACAAAGCACCAAGCTGACCTCCCTGTGCTATGAGGCTGCTTCCCACTAGCTATCTACCTTACGTTTGGTAGTGTATCTATGTCCATGCCTCTCTCTCGCTTTGTCACAGCTTACCCTTCCCCCTCCCCATATCCTCAAGTCCATTCTCTACAAGGTCTGTGTCTTTATTCCTGTCTTACCCCTAGGTTCTTCATGACATTTTTTTGCTTAAATTCCATATATATGTGTTAGCATATGGTATTTGTCTCTCTCTTTCTGACTTACTTCACTCTGTATGACAGATTCTACGTCTATCCACCTCATTACAAATAGCTCAATTTCGTTTCTTTTTATGGCTGAGTAATATTCCATTGTATATATGTGCCACATCTTCTTTATCCATTCATCCAATGGTGGACACTTAGGTTGTTTCCATCTCTGGGCTATTGTAATTAGAGCTGCAATGAACATTTTGGTACATGACTCTTTGAATTATGGTTTTCTCAGGGTATATGCCCAGTAGTGGGATTGTTTGGTCATATGGTAATTCTATTTGTAGTTTTTTAAGGCTTTCTGTTTTTGTGCCAGTACCATACTGTCTTGATTACTGTAGCTTTGTAGTATAGTCTGAAGTCAGGCAGCCTGATTCCTCCAGCTCCATTTTTTGTTCTCAAGATTGCTTTGGCTATTCGGGGTCTTTTGTGTTTCCATACAAATTGTGAAATTTTTTGTTCTAGTTCTGTGAAAAATGCCAGTGGTAGTTTGATAGGGATTGCATTGAATCTATAGATTGCTTTGGGGAGTAGAGTCATTTTCACAATGTTGATTCTTCCAATCCAAGAACATGGTATATCTCTCCATCTGTTTGTATCATCTTTAATTTCTTTCATCAGTGTCTTATAATTTTCTGCATACAGGTCTTTTGTCTCCTTAGGTAGGTTTATTCCTAGATATTTTATTCTTTTTGTTGCAATGGTAAATGGGAGTGTTTTCTTGATTTCACTTTCAGATTTTTCATCGTTAGTATATAGGAATGCCAGAGATTTCTGTGCATTAATTTTGTATCCTGCTACTTTACCAAATTCATTGATTAGCTCTAGTAGTTTTCTGGTAGCATCTTTAGGATTCTCTATGTATAGTATCATGTCATCTGCAAACAGTGACAGCTTTACTTCTTCTTTTCCGATTTGGATTCCTTTTATTTCCTTTTCTTCTCTGATTGCTGTGGCTAAAACTTCCAAAACTATGTTGAATAAGAGTGGTGAGAGTGGGCAACCTTGTCTTGTTCCTGACCTTAGTGGAAATGCTTTCAGTTTTTCGCCATTGAGGATGATGTTGGCTGTGGGCTTGTCATATACGGCCTTTATTATATTGAGGAAAGTTCCCTCTACACCTACTTTCTGCAGGGTTTTTATCATAAATGGGTGTTGAATTTTGTCAAAAGCTTTCTCTGCATCTATTGAGATGATCATATGGTTTTTCTCCTTCAATTTGTTAATATGGTTAATCACATTGATAGATTTGCGTATATTGAAGAATCCTTGCATTCCTGGAATAAACCCCACTTGATCATGGTGTATGATCCTTTTAATGTGCTGTTGGATTCTGTTTGCTAGTATTTTGTTGAGGATTTTTGCATCTATGTTCATCAGTGATATTGGCCTGTAGTTTTCTTTCTTTGTGACATCCTTGTCTGGTTTTGGTATCAAGGTGATGGTGGCCTCGTAGAATGAGTTTGGGAGTGTTCCTCCCTCTGCTATATTTTGGAAGAGTTTGAGAAGAATAGGTGTTAGCTCTTCTCTAAATGTTTGATAGAATTCGCCTGTGAAGCCATCTGGTCCTGGGCTTTTGTTTGTTGGAAGATTTTTAATCACAGTTTCAATTTCAGTGTTTGTGATTGGTCTGTTCATATTTTCTATTTCTTCCTGATTCAGTCTTGGCAGTTTGTGCATTTCTAAGAATTTGTCCATTTCTTCCAGATTGTCCATTTTATTGGCATAGAGTTGCTTGTAGTAATCCCTCATGATTTTTTTTATTTCTGCAGTGTCAGTTGTTACTTCTCCTTTTTCATTTCTGATTCTATTGATTTGAGTCTTCTCCCTTTTTTTCTTGATGAGTCTGGCTAATGGTTTATCTATTTTGTTTATCTTCTCAAAGAACCAGCTTTTAGTTTTATTGATCTTTGCTATTGTTTCCTTCATTTCTTTTTCATTTATTTCTGATCTGATTTTTATGATTTCTTTCCTTCTGCTAACTCTGGGGTTTTTTTGTTCTTCTTTCTCTAATTGCTTGAGGTGCAAGGTTAGGTTGTTTATTCGAGATGTTTCCTGCTTCTTAAGGTGGGCTTGTATTGCTATAAACTTCCCTCTTAGAACTGCTTTTGCTGCATCCCATAGGTTTTGGGTCGTTGTATCTCCATTGTCATTTGTTTCTAGGTATTTTTTAATTTCCTCTTTGATTTCTTCAGTGATCACTTCGTTATTAAGTAGTGTACTTTTTAGCCTCCATGTGTTTGTATTTTTTACAGCTCTTTTCCTATAATTGATATCTAGTCTCATGGCGTTGTGGTCGGAAAAGATACTTGATACAATTTCAATTTTCTTAAATTTACCAAGGCTTGATTTGTGACCCAAGATATGATCTATCCTGGAGAATGTTCCATGAGCACTTGAGAAAAATGTGTATTCTGTTGTTTTTGGATGGAATGTCCTATAAATATCAATTAAGTCCATCTTGTTTAATGTATCATTTAAAGCTTGTGTTTCCTTATTTATTTTCATTTTGGATGATCTGTCCATTGGTGAAAGTGGAGTGTTAAAGCCCCCTACTACGAATGTGTTACTGTCGATTTCCCCTTTTATAGCTGTTAGTATTTGCCTTATGTATTGAGGTGCTCCTATGTTGGGTGCATAAATATTTACAATTGTTATATCTTCTTCTTGGATCGATCCCTTGATCATTATGTAGTGTCCTTTGTCTCTTCTAACAGTCTTTATTTTAAAGTCTATTTTGTCTGATATGAGAATTGCTACTCCAGCTTTCTTTTGGTTTCCATTTGCATGAAATATCTTTTTCCAATCTCCTTACTTTCACTCTGTATGTGTCTCTAGGCCTGAAGTGGTTCTCTTGTAGACAGCAAATATATGGGTTTTGTTTTTGTATCCATCCAGCCAATCTGTGTCTTTTGGTGGGAGCATTTGGCCCATTTACATTTAAGGTAATTATCAATATGTATGTTCCTATTTCCATTTTCTTAATTGTTTTGGGTTCGTTATTGTAGGTCTTTTCCTTCTCTTGTGTTTCTTGTCTAGAGAAGTTGGCTAAGGTTGGTTCAGTGGGTTGTGTAGGCTTACTGGTGGAGGGGACTAGTGCCTGTGTTCTGATGGATGAGGCTGGATCTTGTCTTTTTGGTGGGTAGGTCCACGTCTGGTGGTGTGTTTTGGGGTTTCTGTGGAATTATTATGATTTTAGGCAGCCTCTCTGCTAACAGGTGGGGTTGTGTTCCTGTCTTGCTAGTTGTTTGGCATAGGATGTCCAGCACTGTAGCTTGCTGGTCGTTGAGTGAAGCTGGGTGCTGGTGTTGAGATGGAGATCTCCGGGAGATTTTCGTCATTTGATATTATGTGGAGCTGGGAGGTCTCTTGTGGACCAGTGTCCTGAAGTTGGCTCTCCCACCTCAGAGGCACAGCACTAACTCCTGGCTGCAGCACCAAGAGCCTTTCATCCACACGGCTCAGTAGAAAAGGGAGAACAAGTAGAAAGAAAGAATTAGTAGAAGTAGAAAGAAAGAAAAGAAAGAAAGGAGGGAGGGAGGGAGGGAGGAAGGAAGAGAGGAAGCAGGGAAGGAAGGAAAAAAAGAAAGAAAGAAGATAAAGTGAAATAAAATAAAGTAAGATAAAATATAATAAAGTTATTAAAATAAAAAATAATTATTAAGAGGAAAAAAGAAAAAAAGTAAAAAAAAAAAAAACAACAAAAAAACCGGACGGATAGAACTCTAGGACAAAAGGTGGAAGCAAAGCTATATAGACATAATCTCACACAGAAGCATACACATACACACTCACAAAAAGAGGAAAAGGGGAAAAAATCATAAATCTTGCTCTAAAAGTCCACCTTCTTATTTTGGGATGATTCGTTGTCTATTCTTGTATTCCACAGATGCAGGGTACATCAAGTTGATTGTGGACCTTTAATCCGCTGCTCCTGAGGCTGCTGGGAGAGATTTCCCTTTCTCTTCTTTGTTCTCGCAGCTCCCTGGGCTCTGCTTTGGATGTGGCCCTGCCTCTGCGTGTAGGTCGCCGGAGGGCGTCTGTTTTTCGCTCAGACAGTTCGGGGTTAAAGGAGCCGCTGATTCGGGGGCTCTGGCTCACTCAGGCTGCGGGGAGGGCGGGGCACGGAGTGCGGGGCGGGCCTGCGGCGGCAGAGGCCGGCATGACGTTGCACCAGCCTGAGGCGCGCCGTGCGGCTCGCGTCCGTCTCTGGAGCTCCTTTAAGCGGCGACCTGAATCCCCTCTCCTCGCGCACCAGGAAACAAAGAGGGAAGAAAAAGTCTCTTGCCTCTGAGGCACCTCCAGACTTTTCCCCGGACTCCCTCCCGGCTGTCCCTGGTGCACCAACCCCTGCAGGCTGTGTTCTCGCCGCCAACCCCAGTCCTCCCTGCGCTCCGACCGAAACCCGAGCCTCGGCTCGCAGCCCCGCCCAACCCGGCGGGTGAGCAGACGAGCCTCTCGGGCTGGTGAGTGCCGGTCGGCGCCGATCCTCTGTGCTGGAATCTCTCCGCTCTGCCCTCCGCGCCCCTGTGGCTGCGCTCTCCACCGCGGCTTCGAAGCTCCCCCTCCGCCACCCGCAGTCTCCGCCCGCGAAGGTGCTTCCTAGTGCGTGGCAACCTTTCCTCCTTCACAGCTCCCTCCCACTGGTGCAGGGCCCGTCCCTATCCTTTTGTCTCTGTTTATTCTTTTTTCTTTTACCCTACCCAGGTACGTGGGGAGTTTCTTGCCTTTTGGGAGGTCTGAAGTCTGCCAGCGTTCAGTAGATGTTCTGTAGGAGTTGTTCCACGTATAGATGTATTTCTGGTGTATCTGTGGGGAGGAAGGTGGTCTCCACGTCTTACTCTTCCGCCATCTTCCCCTTTAATTTTTATTATCCAGAATTTAGTAATATATGTTAAGTGCTTTCTAACAATTTAAGCTTGACCTATAGCAGAACTTGTGAATATGGAAAGAATTGGAGAGATTTAGAGTACATTTAAGGAATAAAATCAACAGAGTTCTGTAACAGATTAAACATGGGAAAGTATATATAGAGAGAGCTATTCAATATGACTTCTAAGTTCTAGCTTCAGAAACTGAGTTGGTGAAGGTGCCATTCACTGAGACAGTTGAACAGGAAGAGAGATCGTGGGTTTGGTTTTGGACATACTGAATTCGAGCTGTCATTGAAATTAGGCAGTGTTGTATATAGATCTGAAACTCGATGACTGTTATGGACTGGATATTTGTGTCCCCCCTAAATTCATATGCTACAATCATAATCCTCAATGTGATGGTTTTGGAAGTGGGTCCCTGGGGAGGTGATTAGGTCATGAGGGCAGAGCCCTCATGAATGGGATTAGTGCCCTTGTAACAGAGACCCCAGAGAGCTCCCTGGGCCCTTCCATCATGCCATGTAAGGACATAGCAAAAACACAGCTGTCTGAGAACCAGGAAGTTGGCCCTTCGCAGACAGAAATTTTGCTGGTACCTTGATTTTGGACGTCTTAGCCTCCAGAACTGTAAGAAATTAGATTCTGTTGTTTATAAGCCATTCTATCTGTGGTGTTCTGTTACAGCAGCTCGGGTGCCTATGATAATGACTTCTGGGCTAGCCATAAAAAAAAAAGTGAGCTAGCTGCATCAACTTCGTGACGAAAGTCATGAATGTGGTTCGGGTTTTCTAGGAAGAGGCTGTAGAATGAGAGCACTTGGGAGCTAAGGAAAAGCTGGAAGCTAGGAAGGGGGTGGGGTGCAAGTCTAGAGACAACAGGGCATGAAAGGACGAGCTTACAGAAGACATGGAGGAGTGGCCAGAGAGGTAGAAGGAAAACAAAGAGTGCTGTGTCATGGAAACCAGAGGAAGAGAGTATTTTAAGAGGGAAGAAATGATCAGCAGCATTCTTGTGACTAAGAAATGAGAAAGATGCAAAAATGTTCGTTTAGCAACATGGAGATGGCTGTAGAAACTGTTCCAGAGTATAAAGGCATATTGCTGTTTCAAGGCATATTGACACTGGAAGCCATATTTTAGTGGGCTGAGGAATATCAAACCTAAGATATTAAATATGTTCAACTCTTTCAAGATGTTTGACTGTGAAAAGGAGACAAGTAGCTGAAGGGGCTGAGAGGTCTCCAATGGGAAAATCTTATCCATATTTAAAAGCCAATGGGAAGAAGCCTTACAGGGCAAGGTGGGCTTGAAAATACAACAGAGAAAAGGGATAATCAACAGTGGATTATTTCTGAGAATGCAAGGGGGATATGATTTAAGGTATACATGAAAAAGTTAGCTTTAGATAAAGGACCAGGGAGTTTTCTTCTAGTACTGGTTTAAATGTTCCACACACATTTTGATAAGTGTGCTTCATTATCAGTATATTTCATTTTCATTTTGATTTCTTCTGTATCTAAAAAGTTATGTAAGAGAATGTTATTTTAAAATATTTATAGTTTTTTTCATAACAATATAATTTTGAGATTTACTGCTTTGTGGTCAGAATTTTATCTGTACTCTATCTACTTTGGGGAATGTTTAGAGATTTTCTTCATGATCTAGTAGTATGTGTTCAATATTTGTGACAGATATGCATTTGGAAAGAAGGTATTCCAGGCAGAAAAAAGCTTTTTCGTAGCAAATATATCTACATAAGTATTACTTCCCTTGCCTCTTTCCCATGGAAGGTAACAGTGGTTAAAAGGGCAAATTGTGGCGGAAACTAGTAATTGTAAGTTTCCAGCTTTACTACTTACTAGCGTTTTACCTTAAATATGATATTTGACCTCTCTGTGTCTAATTTCCCTCATCTGTAAACTGGTTATGATTAGAGTTCTCACATCATTAGTTTCTTAAAATGATTAAATCCATTAACATATTTTAATGCACTTAAATTTGTGGTTTGTGCATAGAGAGACTTAAAAATGGTTAGCTATTGTTATTATTACCTTTCTATTTGTTTTCTCTTCTTTATGGCTCAGAAAAGTGAACTGAAGTTTCCTACACGAAACATTTCTCTACTTTTTTTTCTATAAGTTTTGCTTTATTAATGTTGATGCTATATTATGTAATGTTTAGATATTGATATGTATTATCATTAGAAATATAAATACATATATATATATATACACATACGTGCGTGTGTGTGTGTGTGTGTGTGTGTGTATCCATAACTGTTAGTCTCCATTGTAAAGTGCCCTTTTGTTTGGTTACATGTTGACCTTGGCTATCATGAAGTTCATGACCCTGTTTTCTTTTTGTGCACACTTGCTGCTCTGTGTTTACCTACCTTTTCTTTTCCAACTTTCTGATCATTTATGTTTCAGGTGTAGCACACGTACATAACACATAGCTTGGGTTTGGCTTTGGAAGCTAATAATGAGAATCTTCTACTTTTAAAAGTGTAGTTTAGTCAGTTTACTTTGACATTACACTACTTAAGTCTTTGTTCATTTATCATATTTTATATTTGATTATATATGTTATATACATAATACATATAATTATAAATATATAAAGATACTATAGATAGATAGGTCAATAGATACAGATAGAGATAGTCTTTGTGTGTATGTTCTGCTGACTCTAATTTGTTTGCCCACATATTTTATTGTTGTTGATTTGGAAGAATTCTAATCTTATTCTACTGGTTATCTCTGCATCAGCTATTGCTGTGGAAGAATATGAGGCCCACCTGACTATTTTCCCCTTATGGGTGACTTAATCTTTTTGTCTGGATATCAAAAGAATTCTTTAATTTTGAAGTTCAGTGTCGTTATCAGGATATGCCTCAATGCTGATCATTCTATGTCAGTTTTTCCTCTGACATGGTGGGTACTTTCATTTCTGGAAAATGTCTTTGAATTTTGTGTATTTTTTAATTTATTGTATTGGTTTTCTTCTCAGAAGCACCAACTATATATACATTGGATCTCCTTTATCAGCCTTGCATATTTATATATTCTCTCGAACCATTTTTCAGTCATGGTTCTTCTATCTTGTACCTTATCTGTTTTCATCACTTTGTCCACATATGTGTTACTATGTTTTCAGCCAGGTTTATATTCTACTGTGTTGCTTTCAATGTGGTCTTCAGTTCTGCAGTAGATTGATTTTTTTTCAATTCCACATCTTTCTTGAGCCCTGCCAGCTCCTGTTATTTTTACCATATCTTCTTTGAGCTCTTGTATCTCTTCTGTCTTCCAGTAAAGGCAATTCCTTCATTAAACTGTTTTTCTACTTATTTGTTATCACTTCTATTTTATACCGTGGTATCTCCTTTCTTTTCCTTTTTAGTCACTGTGCATAGATCGTTAGCTGCTCCTTTTAGATGATTAGTTATTTTGAAAGTGGCTTTTCTTGAAAGAGCAAGAAGTTCTTTCAGACTTTCTTCTCTTGGCCAACTGAGACTGCAGCTGCTCCCACTGCAGATTCTCTCAGCTTCATCCTCTTGCTTCCTGTTGGCTTCTGCACATAGGAGTTCTAGGTAGTATCCCCTATTCGCTGCTCCCTACCTGCTTCTTTTTCATGCCAACTGGATCCAGGAAAATGGCCACCATCAGCCACTGCACACAATTCTCCTGCTTTAAAAAAGAAAGCAGTGGCCCTCAGTACATGCCACTTACTTGTCTTACAAGCTATACCTGAGATGGGAAACGTCTACACCCCTTAAAGACCTTCCTGCCCTTCCATTTCCCTTTTACTAAGTTTGGCAGCCTTTTTTCCGTATATTTTATATATTGTGATTTGATATTATAGATATCGCCTAATTTCATCAAAGATGGGTTGTTCAAATTGCTTTGGGATATTTTCTAAAAGAAAAGTAGGAAAATGCAATCTTTGATCCACTGTCTTTAAGCCAGATGTTTTCTGATAAATTCTCGAAGACTTCTGTCACTATTTACTTCTGTGCCCATGCTGTGGTCTATATTACAAAACATTGTTCATCCCTTTAATTCTAACAGGCGTGTGTGTAGTTTACTTTCTAAAGAGAATGCCTCTGGTTCTTTATATTTTTATCCATAAACAAATAATCTTCACCATGCTCCCATATTCAGTTTTATGGGTATTTATTTATATAAAAAAACTATTTTTCTTTTATTAAAGATATTTTTATTTATTTATTTTATTATTTTTTTGGCTGCGTTGTGTCTTCATTGCTGCACGTGGGCTTCTCTCTAGTTGTGGCAAGTGGGGGCTACTCTTTGTTGCGGTGCCTGGGCTTCTCATTGCAGTGGCTTCTCTTTGCTGCAGAGCATGGGCTCTAGGCATGCGGGCTCTGTAGTTGTGGCTCATGAGCTCTAGAGTGGAGAGACTCAGTAGTTGTGGTGCACGGGCTTACTTGCTCCGCAGCTTGTGGGATCCTCCTGGACCAGGGCTTGAACCCGTGTCCCCTGCATTGGCAGGCAGATTCTTAACCACTGTGCTACCAGGGAAGTCCCAAGATATTTTTATTTTTAAACATTGCATATTTCCTTATTGATGGATTCCAGTCTTGAGTTTATTTTAGTCAAATCTAAATTGCACCTTTTCAATGGCATCTAGTGAGATTCATTTCCTTTCCTTTGTTGTTTACTTTGTTATCTGACCGGAGTATATTTGTCTATAGACCTGTGATAACATTTGTTCTCCAACTTTCATCTTTTTAATCCTCATCAGAAATTCCTGAGTCTCTTCTTCACCAAATTACTTTTTTCTATAGCTATTCCCGTTGTCCATATTTGCATTTTTTTCTGGTCATTGTGAAGCTCCACACCTAAATTCATCTTAAACACATGTTGATCAAGCCAGCACATGAAAGAATTTGTCAGACACATTCTTGCAGGCTTCCTCAGATGCTTTAATGCATCTTTTGCCAAAAGTCTGTGCTTATGGCATTTTTATGGTATGTGTAAAAAACTACATCCTGCTCTGCCACGCCATATATGTAGGCAGCCATTTACTTAATTCCCTACCAAAAATGTAAATGTCTTCAGACACATATTTCAGGTTTGGCCTACAAGCATCCCTCACGTGGAACAGCGGAGGTGGGTCGTAATTAATTGGTCAGATGCATCTTTGCAGGCCAGCCACCACACTTCACAGCCCTCTTCAGAGTGATGTCCATTTACTTATGACATTTTCGTATCTGTCACTGAATTAGCATGGCCTGTCTTCAATTTGGGAAAGTAGCAATATTCTTCCCTCTTGTTGCTAGGGTTTGTGAATCTGACGTATGATTATGAAGGCCTGGAATTCAATCATAATGTTCTAACCCCCCAGGGTGTGTGGCAGAGCTATAAAAAATAAAACGTGGAGTTAGAGGTAGACAGGTGATAAGAGTCCATCACATGCTGCCTTTGCTCACGACTAGGGATGCTTTAGGAGATTCATTTGAGAATACTTGTACGTGCCGTGCTGGAACAGATAAAGGACTGACTTGACTATCTTAGAAAGCAAGATGAAGCTCCTTCAGAAAGCCCCAAATCCTACTTCATAGGAGAGTTTCCAGATCTATTTTATATCCTCTTTCTCTGCTGAGTCGTGTTCTTTCAAGTGTTCTTCAGTCCCTGAGAATGGTTTTCTTTTTGAGTTTCCTCTTGGGTTAATTTTTCATTTGGCCTCAGAGCATTACTTATCCTCCATAACGAACCAGAACAGAGGAATATCAACCTGAGCTTTTCCATTACAGATGCACTCGCCTGCATTTGCAGTGGATACAGTTAGTGATAGATTCAGGTAGGGACATAAACCCAGCACATCCCTCCTGCCTTCCATGACACACTCAAGAAGGGCTTTTCTTGGACATACATGCACTTATGCTTTTCACAACACTCCCTCCTCCCCTTTATCTCTGCAAAAGGCCTAAAAGTACAACTGAAAATCGAGTTTGGTAAAAATCTGCATGGTCATCTGGTGCTCTTCGCACATAGAATTGTACTTAAATCAATATTTATCTGCTTCTAACTTCTCACATCTGGTCTAGTAGTTATATGAGATTTAAATGAGCATGAATAGATCTTTGCCTTATCATAGGTAATATCTTACTGAACCAGGAAAATACCAGGGATAAAAAAAAAAACCCAGAGCATTGACAAGGAATATAATTTTAAGTAGAATAGATAAAATTAAGACAGATAATATTGGAGTCAAGGGTACAACTACATTATAGAAAATAGAAATATTAAAAGCAAAATAGCATGCCTTTATCAAAGTTTACTGGTTAAAAATCTTTTAAAAAATAATTTTATAAAAGTCTAATTTTTGCTTAATTTTTTATATCATTTAACAAGAGATTGTCATTTTCTTATTAAATATTGACTACGATGGAAAGCCTAAGTGAAATTCTTACTCTGTGTACCCCCATCCCAGTTTTCATGGAAAATTGATTTTCTTTCAAGTTCTTTTACCTTCTGGTCTATCCTCTTTTATAATGAAACACTGGCTTCTTCTAGATTGCCTGACTTTTTAAATAAAAACAGCTTCCCATTGACCAAAATTCTCCTAGAGGTAAAAACACAAGAGTCAGTTTGAGTGAGTTTTTGCTCCCATTCTACCCCAGGTGGAGTAATTGAATTGATGTGCCATGCAGCTTCAAGGCAGTCACATTCCAGGATGTCTGATATTGCTATATGGTGCTAAGAGTAACATCCACAGGCATCCTTTTCACTATATCTTCATCTCTGATCTTAGTTATGCCACACTCATTACTAATTCACTCCTGGCTGTACCCAAACATTTGCATATTCTCAGTTTTTATCTTCCCCTCCCTTTAAGAAGGCCCATCATTTCCCATCTTCGGTTATTAATGTAACTCATTATAGGCTTCTCCAGCTGTCCTCAAAATGTATGCTGAATAAGACATGAGGAGGGAAGCTTAGAAAAAATAGCTTTCCAGTCCAGGCAGATCATTAGAGGAATTTATGTCAGAAAGCAGAAGAAAATTTTCCATACTGTAGAGTGAGCTTTGTTACTTAGTCATGTGCACTATAAAGTCGAGAAATGATACTTTTATTCCAATATGATTATCAATCATTGCATACATTCAGTTTCAGAAACTCATTCCGCATTCAGAATTTTATTTTCCTAATGATGGAATTAAGGAAAGGAGATATTTTTTCCCATAGAATTCTACTGACCTATTATAAGACTTTTTAACTGTTGCAAAAATGTCTAGTTCTTTTATTAAATTCAACAATTTGCTTCCATTTGTATATATGTATAGATGTACAATTGGTATATGTACATATATGTAATAGGATTCATGATAAGGACATGTAATTTTAGGTGATGACTTGTTTTACAATATCTCACAGATGGTGCCTTATACAAAAATGTTAAAGAACTAGAAAACATGGGGCTACTCAATGCGTCCTTCATTGTAAAGTGATTATTACTCTTATGCCTGTCTTAACAATCAACACAATTGCATATGATGTCATTTCACTGGATATTGGAAGACATCAATATCTAGACCCATGGCTTTCCTCACCCAATGGTTAATGCCAGAAATTTCAGTGCTGGACTCTCCCTTTATTTTCCTCTCTAGTTTACCTTTCTTTCTAGTCATCTTCTTTGTTCCTTTTTCCTCTATGCCTGTCATCCAATCATTTACTTTTCATTTATTCTTTTTTTTTTTTAACATCTTTATTGGAGTATAATTGCTTTAAAATGTTGTGTTAGTTTCTGCTATAAAACAAAGTGAATCAGCTATATGTATACATATATCCCCATATACCTTCCCTCTTGCATCTCCTTCCCATCCTCTGTATCCCACCCCTCTAGGTGGTCATAAAGCACCTAGGCGATCTCCACATGCAATGCAGCTGCTCCCCACTAGTTATCTACTTTACATTTGGTAGTGTATATATGTCAGTGCTACTCTCTCACTTCATCCCAGCTTCCCCTTCCCCCTCCCCGTGTCCTCAAGTTCATTTTCTATGTCTGTATCTTTATTCCTGTCCTGCCTCTAGATTCATCAGAACCACTTTTTTTTTTTTTTTTAGATTCCATACATATGTGTTAGCAACGGTATTTATTTTTCTCTTTCTGAATTACTTCACTCTGTATGATAGGCTCTAGGTCCATTCACCTAATGATAAATAACTCAATTTCATTTCTTTTTATGGCTGAATAATATTCCATTGTATATATGTGCCACATCTTCTTTATCCTTTTATCTGTTGATGGACACTTAGGTTGTTTCCATGTGCTGGCTATTGTAAATAGGGCTGCAACGAACATTGTGGTACATGGCCCTTTTTGAATTATGGTTTTCTCAGGGTATATGCCAAGTAGTGGGATTGCTGGGTTATATGGTAGTTCTATTTTTAGCTTCCAAAATTATGTTGAATAATAGTGGTGAGAGTGTGCAACCTTGTCTTGTTCCTTATCTTAGTGGAAATAGTTTCAGTTTGTCACCATTAAGAAGGACGTTGGCTGTGAGTTTCTCATATACGGACTTTATTATGTGGAGGTAAGTTCCCTCAATGCCTGCTTTTTGGAGGTTTTTAGTTATAAATGGGTGTTGAATTTAGTCACAAGCTTTTTCTTCATATATTGAGATGATCATGTGGTTTTTCTCCTTCCATTTGTTAATATGGTGTATCACATTGATTGATTTGCATATATTGAAGAATCCTTGCATTCCTGGAATAAAACCCACTTGATCATGGTGTATGATCCTTTTAATGTGCTGTTGGATTCTGTTTGCTAGTATTGTTGTTGAGGATTTTTGCATCTATGTTCATCAGAGATATTGGTCTGTAGTTTTCTTTTTTTGTGACACCTTTGTCTGATTTTGGTTTCAGGGTGATGGTGGTCTTCTAGAATGAGTTTGGAATATATTTTGGAAGAGTTTGAGAAGGATGTTAGCTTTTCTCTAAATGTTTGATAGAATTTGCCTATGAAGCCATGTGGTCCTGGACTTTTGTTTGTTGGAAGATTTTTAATCACAGTTTCAATTTCAGTGCTTGTGGTTGGTCTGTTTATATTTTCTATTTCTCCCTGGTTCAGTCTGGGAAGGTTGTGCCTTTCTAAGAATTTGTCCAGTTCTTCCAGGTTGTCCATTTTATTGGCATATATTTGCTTGTAGTAATCTCCCATGATCCTTTGTATTTCTGCAGTGTCAGGTGTTACTTATCTGTTTTCATTTCTAATTCTGTTGATTTGAGTCTTCTCCCTTTTTTTCTTGATGAGTCTGGCTAATGGTTTATCAATTTCGTTTATCTTCTCAAAGAACCAGCTTTTAGTTTTATTGATCTTTGCAATAATTTCCTTCATTTCTTTTTCATTTATTTCTTATCTGATCTTTATGATTTCATTCCTTCTGCTAACTCTGGGTTTTTTTTGTTGTTGTTGTTTTTCTCTAATTGCTTTAGGTGTAAGGTTAGGTTGTTTGTTTGAGCTGTTTCTTGTTTCTTAAGGTAGGATTGTATTGCTATAAACTTCTCTCTTAGAACTGCTTTTGCTGCCTCCCATAGGTTTTGAGTCATCGTGTTTTCATTGTCATTTGTTTCTAGGTATTTTTCGATTTCCTCTTTGATTTCTTCAGTGATCTCTTGGTTATCTGATAGTGTATTGTTTAGCCTCCATGGTTTGTATCTTTTGCAGTTTGTTTTCCTGTAATTGATATCTAATCTCATAGCGTTGTGGTTGGAAAACATACTTGATATGATTTCAATTTTCTTAAATTTACCAAGGCTTGATTTGTGACCTAAGATATGATCTATCCTGGAGAATGTTCCATGAGCACTTGAGAAGAACGTGTATTCTGTTGTTTTGGGATGGAATGTCCTATAAATATCATTTAAGTCCATCTTGTTTAATGTGTCATTTAAAGCTTGTGTTTCCCTATTTATTTACATTTTGAATGATCTGGTGAAAGTGGGGTGTTAAAGTCCCCTACTATTATTGTGTTACTGTTGTGTTAAGAGCCTTTTATGGCTCTTAGCATTTGCCTTTTGTATTGAGGTGCTCCTATGTTGGGTGCATAAATATTTACAATTGTTATATCTTCTTCTTGGATTGACCCCTTGATCGTTATGTAGTGTCCTTCTTTGTCTCTTCTAATAGTCTTTATTTTAAAATCTATTTTGTCTGATATGACAATTGCTACTCAAGCTTTCTTTTGATTACCATTTGCATGGAATATCTTCCTCCATCCCCTCACTTTCAGTCTGTATGTTTCCCTAACTCTGAAGTCAGTCTCTTTTAGACAGCATATATGTGGATCTTGTTTCTGTATCCGTTCAGCCAGTCTATGTCTTTTGGTTGGAGCATTAATGCATTTACATTTAAGGTAATTATCAATATGAATTTTCCTATTACCATTTTCTTAATTGATCTGGGTTTATTTTTGTAGGTCTTTTCCTTCTCTTGTTTCTTGCCTAGAGAAGTTTCATTAGCATTTGTTGTAAAACTGGCTTGGTGGTGCTGAATTGTCTTAATGTTTGCTTGTCTGTATAGGTTTTACTTTCTCCATCAAATCTGAATGAGACCCTTGCTGGGTTGAGTAATCTTGGTTGTAGGTTTTTCCCTTTCATCACTTTAAATATGTCCTGCCACTCCCTTCTGGCTTGCAGAGTTTCTGCTGAAAGATCAGCTGTTAACCTTCTGGGGATTCCCTTGTATGTTATTTGTTGCTTTTCCCTTGCTGCTTTTAACATATTTTCTTTGAATTTAATTTTTGATAGTTTGATTAATATGTGTCTTGACATGTTTCTCTTTGGATTTATCCAGCCTGGGACTCTCTGTGCTTCCTGGACTTGATTGCCTATTTCCTTTCCCATGTTAGGGAAGTTTTCAACTATAATCTCTTCAAATATTTTCTCAGTCCCTTTCTTTTTCTCTTCTTCTTCTGGGACCCCTATAATTCGAATGTTGGTGCGTTTAATGTTGTCCCAGAGGTCTCTGAGACTGTCCTCAGTTCTTTTCATTCTTTTCTCTTTATTCTGCTCTGCAGTAGTTATTTTCACTATTTTATCTTCCAGGTCACTTATCCGTTCTTCTGTGTCAGTTTTTCTGCTATTGATTCCTTCTAGAGTATTTTAAATTTTGTGTATTGTGTTGTTCATCATTGTTTGTTTCATCTTTATTTCTTCTAGGTCCTTGTTAAATGTTTCTTGTATTTTCTTCATTCTGTTTCCCAGATTTTGGATCATCTTTACCATCATTACTCTGAATTCTTATTCAAGTAGACTGTCTATTTCCTCTTCTTTGGTCTGTTGGGTTGTTACCTTGCTCTTTCATCTGCTGCGTATTTCTCTGTCATCTCATTTTGCTTAACTTACTTGTTTGGGGTGTCCTTTTCGCAGGCTGCACGTTTGTAGTTTCCGTTGTTTTTGGTGTCTTCCCCCAGCAGGTAAGGTTGGTTCAGTGTCTTGTGTAGGCTTCCTGGTGGAGGGGTCTGGTGCCTGTGTTCTTGTGGTTGTGGCTGCATCTTGTCTTTCTGGTGGGCAGGGCCTCATCTGGTGGTGTGTTTTGGGGTGTCTTAGTATGTTTTTAGGCAGCCTCTCTGCTAATGGGTGGCGTTTGTGTTCCTGGCTTGCTAGTTGTTTGGTATGGGGCATCCAGCACTGGAGCTTGCTGGCCTTTGGGTGAAGCTGGGTCTTAGCGTTGAGATGGAGATCTCTGGGAGAGCACTCACTGATTGATATTACATGGGACTGGGAGGTCTCTGGTGTTCCAATGTTCTGAACTCAGCTCTCTCACCTCAGAGTCTCAGGCCTGACACCAGGCCAGAGCACCAACACACTGTCAGCCACATGGCTCAGAAGAAAAGGGAGAAAAAAGAAAGAAAAAAATAATTAAAAAATAATAAAATAAAATAATATTAAAAAATTATTAGAATAAAATAATAATAATTTAAAAAAAGAAGAGAGCAACCAAACCAATAAATAAATCCACCAATGATAACAAGCACTAGAAACCATACTAAGATAAACATGAACATGAGAAACAAGTTAGTCACAGACAGCAAACCCCAAGTCTACAGTTACTCCCGAAGTCCATCACTTCAGTTTTGGGATGATGTGTTGTCTATTCAGGTATTCCACAGGTGCAGGTACATCAGGTTCATTGTGGAGATTTAATCTGCTGATCTTGAAGCTGCTGGGAGAGATTTTCCTTTCTCTTCTTTGTTCGCACAGCTCCTGGGGTTCAGCTTTGGATTTGGCCCCGCCTCTGCATGTAGATCACCCTCAGGCATCTGTTCCTGCCCAGACAGGATGGGGTTAAAGCAGCAGCTGATTAGGGGGCTCTGGCTCACTCATGCCCGAGGGGGAGAGTGGGATACAGTAATTATAATTGGAGTGCAGGGCCAGCCTGCGGTGGCAGAGGTCAGCGTGAAGTTGAAACAGCCTGAGGCACACAGTGTGTTTGCCTGGTGGGGATCTGTCCCTGGATCACCGGACCATGGCAGAGGCGGGCTGCACAGGCTCCTGGGAGGGGAGGTGTGGATAGTGACCTGTGCTTGCATATAGGATTATTGGTGGCTGAAGCAGCAGCATTAGCATTTCATGCCCATCTCTGTGGCCCAAGCTGATTGCCGTGGCTCGTGCCCATTTCTGGAGCTTGTTTAGGCGGTGCTCTGAATCCCCTCTCCTTGCCCCCCCTGAAACAATGGTCTCTTGCCTCTTAGGCAGTTCCAGGCATTTCCCCACACTCCCTCCTGGCTAGCTGTGGTGCACTAGCCCCCTTCAGGCTGTGTTCATGCCCAGTCCTCTCCCTGGGATCTGACGGAAGCCCGAACCTCAGCTCCCAGCCCCCGCCCATCCCAGCGGGTGAGAAGACAAGCCTCTCAGGCTGGTGAGTGCCAGTCGGCACTGATCCTCTGTGTGGGAATCTCTCTGCTTTGCCCTCTGCACCCCCCTGTTGCTGAGCTCTCCCCCGTGGCTCTGAAGCTTCCCCCCACCCACCTCCCATCTCTGCCAGTGAAGGGGCTTCCTATTGTGTGGAAACTTTTCCTCCTTCACAGCTCCCTCCCAGAGGTGCAGGTCCCATCCCTATTCTTTTGTGTCTGTATTTTCTTTTTTCTTTAGCCCTACCCAGTTATGTGGGGAGTTTCTTGCCTTTTGGGAAGTCTGACATTTTCTGCCAGCATTCAGTAGGTGTTCTGTAGGAGTTGTTCCACGTGTAGATGTATTTTTTTTTATTTATGTATTTATTTATTTATTTTTGGCTGTGTTGGGTCTTTGTTGCCGTGTGCGGGCTTTCTCTAGTTGTGGTGAGCGGGGGCTACCCTTTTGTTGCAGTGTGCAGGCTTCTCATTGTGGTGGCTTCTCTTGTTGTGGAGCATGGGCTCTAGGCACACAGGCTTCAGTAGTTGTGGCATGCGGGCTCAGTAGTTGTGGTGCACGTGCTTACTTGTCCACGGCATGTGGGATCTTCCCAGACCAGGGCTCGAAGCCGCGTCCCCTGCATTGGCAGGCATATTCTTAACTACTGCACCACCAGAAAAGCCCCTGTAGATGTATTTTTGATGTATTTGTGGGAAGGAAGGTGATCTCTAAGTCTTAGTCCTCCACCATCTTGAAGGCCCCCCATTTATTCTTATATTAATCTTTATTTGCTCACTCAATGAAAGCCAGGAACTTTGCTAGAAATACAAAGACAATACAAGTAAAGGGTTTTATATGTATTCACCTATAAATTCTAGTGGGAAGATGTTCAACTCGAGCTGATATCAGTAACTGACTCCTCAGTATGCCCAAAAGTAGTTAAGAGTAGGATTTGAAAGGGGGTTATAGAAGGATAGGAAGGTTTGGGGTGGTTGAGTGGGGAAAGGAACACCCAAAGTGGCAACAAGTAATGAAGTTCAAGGCACTGATTAACCTCATTAATTCACTGTTTTGTCCAAAATTGGTCCCATATTAGGAAATCTAGATTACTTAACATTATTACAGTCAATTTTCATTTAATCTTTTAAAAAAATCATTTAAAATACATATGTATTATATATATTTTTTGTACTGTTTAAATATATATATATAACTGGAGTTCCCTGGAGAGAATTAATATATATTTACATATAATTTTTTTCTTCATCCCCTCCAGGAAACCTCAGTTATCCAAGTTTAAGACACAAATCTTTGGATTTCTAGGCAGTCTTTCCACTTAACATTACTATCTCATGTCTATTTTTTTATAATGACTATGCATTGCTTCCAAATAAAAATAAAAATGCCCAACTTAGCATCTAGGAAACAGCAATCTTTCCCTTTTGCTTAACTGGCAAAACTAAAGCAATATTTTGCAAAGACTGACCAGGTGGTAGATTGGAAGATGACTTGGAAAGAAGGGAAAGTGGAAATGCCGAAGCTATAGCAAGACCCATTTTTCTGGACTTTGTATCTCCTCTTCTCATATGCCCCCTGCCACCTTTCTCAGGTGGATGTAACGGCATTTCCCTCTAGTCTCCTTTAGCACATAGAGATACACTCTGTAACTCTAGGTTCTGTGTTGATACTTTATGTCTATCTATTTCTTTATATATGCTGGCCCTTGATCCACATAAGAGGTTCTAATGTATTAATTTTAGATTATGGTAGTGGTCATCAGGAGAATTTATGAAATGAAATGAAATGAACTTGGGATAGATTGTGAGGTAAGAAGCTACAGAACTTGATACCGATTATACAGAGGCGGGGCGGAGGGTGGGAGCGGAAAATTAGGTAACTTCTGTGCACAATGCAGAAGAGTGGGGCCAGTAGTAGGAGTCGGGACAAGGTATTTGTTGGAAAGATCTCAATACTGAGCTAGACATAGCTCTTTGCAGAAGAGGATTAACCGACTGTTGTGAGGAGGCAAGATTTAGGGGTGACAAATGCAAGTGAGCCTTCCATCCTCAGGTCAGGATTTCTGGGCGCAGAGCAGAAACCAGGCCAAGGCCGGGCAACCTGGACCCCAGACCCATGCGACCCCTCCCCAGGCCCCCGCACCTGTGCTCTGCTCTGCGCTGGTACCTGGGTTGTGGCCACGTCTCTCCGGGGACCGTGGGGCTGCAGGGGGAGGGCTGTGCCGCCCCCATAGTGTCGCCCCCATAGTGACCTAAGAGGTCCTAGGGGGGCCCTGGGGTGGGTGAAGGAAGCCCTGGCAGGGCCGGCTGTGCACGGCCCCGCCCCTCCGGAGCCCAGCCAACTTAAGCCGTGGCCCCAGGAGCCCTGCCCCATGGGCCAAGCCCTTACAGAGTCCTGCCCCTCAGAGCCCTGCCAGCTGGAGCTCTGCCCCCACTGAGCCCCACCGTGTGCCCCAGCTGCCCTGCCCCACTTCCCAGGGGCCCCACTGGCTGTGGAAGCCAGGGCCTTCCTCAAGAAGTTGATGGAGCATAGACTTCTTCCTGGGTGCCCACTCCTCCCACCACCTCCCCCAACTGCCCCGCAACCCCTCCTCTTGGTGGCCACCTGCAGAGGCAGCAAGACCAGGCAGGGGCAGGAGATGCGGGGTAGGTGTCCTTGTCCCCAGCACGGCAGCCCCTCCTCTTCCACCTCAGCCCTCTCACCTGGCCCCCACCCCAATCCTACCACCACCAAGGGGGCCACAGGGAAAAGGAGCAAGCAGAACAAGTCAGGGGCCCAGAGGCACCCAATGGAGGACGTGGCAGAGGCTGACAGCCGGGGACCGGAGTCAGGAGACCAGGAGCTGAACGAGAGGCTTGAGTCGTGTGGAGCGGGGGGCCCAGCAAGTCAGGGACCTGCTCATCAGGCGTAGGAGGCTTGAAGCCAGAGGACGAGCCAGGGCTTGGTGGGTGGGGGCTTTGGGTGTAGACCTGGTCTTCAGATCTGGCTCATCTGTTTCTGGGGCTGATGGGGGGGGAAGTCCCTCCGTCGCTGCTTGCCTCTACTTCATTTCAAATTCCTTCTCCCCTCCCCTCCCCTCCCCTCCTCTTTCCTCCCCTCTTTTCTCTCTCTCTGGTTTTATCCTCGTCTGCTCTCCTGCCCATGTCTGAATTTGGTTCCTCCCCCCTTCTCAGAATCCAGAATCATGGAATGTTTTGTCCTAATCAACATCAACATCCCTCAAGGAACAGCTGAGGAACTGAGACCACCAGGGAATTCAGGGAGCAGGGTAGAACTCGGAAACCTGGTCTGTTGAATTTCCAATCAGTGCTTTCTTGCCAGTTGTTCTTGCTGGGGGTTAGAGAGACCATGGGTTAGAATAGGGAAGCAGGGACAGGAAGCTAGGCAGAAATACTGTAAATTATCAAAAGAACAAATATGCTGGCTGCTCTGTGTAAGGCAGGGAGGGTTTTCAGAATGGACCCATAGAGCATAAGCAAAAAAGTAAGCCAAGTGACCTTGGGGTACTTACTACCTTTTGGGGTGAGAGCTAAAAGGTGATCAAGTTCACCTGGCAGATGGGGAGGAAGGGCAGCATGGAGGATGGCCACGTTGGGAACTGGGTGTTCATTTTAGCTCTGGGAGGAAATAGGTCTTTGTGAAAGTGCTGCGGGAGGGGCTGCATCTCAGTGAGGGAAGGTGGGACTGATCTTTGAGGGGTTACGAGCAAAAATAAAACAAAGGGTTTCTTCTGGGGGAAAATGCAGATTAGTGCAGAGAGGATGTCTGTCATGGAGCTTTGTCGTGGTGAGCTACAAAGAGGCCATGTTCAGCTCTTAGTTCAAAGCTGGCTTCTGTGAGTTCATTGTTCATATAATAAAAAGCAGACTAAGTCACAACTACGTTGGAAAATCATCACTATTGTTGTTTTCAGTGACTTTCTATATTCTAGACTTTGCTTGATTTTCAAATTCATAATATATTTACTATTTATAACAGGTATTAGCATGGCCAGTATTAAATTTTAGTCCTTCCCCTCTGAAGATGAGGAAAATTGAATTTAGAGATGGCAGGTCATTTTTCCAAGATCACTGTCTGCTTATATGGTAGAACTTTGATTTGAGAAATGAGAATTTTGTGTCTGAATAGTGAGTTTTATTGTTTTTAAATTTTCTTTAAAAATTAGTAAGCCACGCATACATGCTAAGATCTATGTCCCTTCACAACTCACAAGTTTGTATTGATTATGTGAAAATACTTGAAAAAATAGTCACTTGATAATACATTATTATTAAATAAGAATGCAAATGGTTGCAAGTAGTCTCAATTTTTTAGGTATTAAACTCTTTATAGGGTGTAACTCTTTATTTAAACGGTTCTATCAACTTTATTTCTGAGTTGAATGCCACAAATGTTTTGTTTTCCATGCCAAGGTTCTTGGCTGCAAATGGCAAAAGCCAATGCCTCTCATGGGAAGTGGTAAAGACAAAAACATTGACTTGATTTATCGTAGCTCACAGAACTGATGGAAAAGCAAAAGAACACATTACAGAAATTTGTATTAGAAATAATGGAGGCAAAGCAGCCAAGAAATCAGCAGGTGTCACCACTGGACTCTTGCTGCCTTATTGCTCCCAATCCACCATTGTCCCATGAAAACATCAGGCTGACTCTGGATCCCTACAGTGTTTCCTTAAGATTCAAAGATCTGATCGAGAGCCTAAGCCACAAACCAGTCATTCAACTGACAGAGAATAAATAGAATCATTTCCTTCCGTTTGGCTTCTAGAGTGGGAGTTAGGACCCTGCTTTAACACCATTTGAAGATCCCCATCAACACAGAGAGTGCTTGCATGTTGGTTGCCCATATCACAAAAATTTTGTAATGCAGTTGTATGTTGAGGCCTCTTCTAAGCAATAGCTAAGTTATACAGCAATTTCACTGAATAGCTTGGAGTAACACAGCTTAGTAGAGAGAAAAGTCTAACATCTAAGGCTCTTGACCTTCCTTCCTTTTTATCAGGTCACCATGTTTATCCATAGCTTTATGAAACACAGTAAATATAATTAATACCTATTACAGTACCTGCTGTGGTACATGTAGTTTAAATGCTCCTCCATTTTTTTTTCCTTGTCTGTTTTGAGTGCTGACTTAAGAAATGAGTTTTCTCATGAATTTTCTTTGAAGATTATTTTTTATTATACTTTGAATATAAATCATTAAAAATGACATATGTGAAATTGTCACCTTGCATTCATAGCCAGTGTAAGCTTAGGTCAGTGAATAAAACTTGGAACAAATCAACTGTTTTAGGCATTAGGGCAGACATCTGATTTCTGTCTTTGCCTGTGAAGAAAAAGTGCTGTTTCTCAATTTAAAAAATATAATGTATTCAGTAATCCAAGAAAGTTGAAATTCAGATAAATTCTGCAGTTTTTCCTGTTCTATCCAACACAAAATAATCGTTTTATCATAGTTTTGCTCTTTTTTGCACAAAAAGGACTTTTAAAAAACCTCAAGAACGGGATTAGTACACTCAGAGAGCCCTCTTACTCTCTTCCTAGAATGTGAAGATAAAATGAGAAGTTGGCAGTCTGCAAGCAGGAAGCAATCCCCCACCAGCCCTGACCCCGCTGGCACCCTGATTTCGAACATCCAGCCTCCAGAACTGTGAGTGATAAATTTCTGTTGTTCATAAACCATCCAGTCTGTGGTATTCTGCTGTTGCAGCCTGATCTAAGACAAGGAGTCATTTGCTTTTTCTTTCTTTGTTTCTTCCTATATGGATATCCACTTACTGCAGAATCATTTAGTTGAAAGATTATTTTTTCCCCACTGAATTGTCATGGAACTTTTGTTATAAACTGTAAACCATTCTGGTGTTCTCTGTTGTGTTTCGTAGGTTTATTTTTATACATATTCTGTCTTAATGACTGTTGCTTTACAGTAAGTCTTGATATCAGATAGTGGAAGGTCTTCAAAATTGACTTGGCTATTCCAGGCATGTCCATATAATTTTAGACTTAGTGACTTTTTGCTGATTTTATCTCTTCTGTTAGCTGTTTAAATTACATTTTTATTTTCATGGTTTAAAATATGTATCCTTGACTTCTTACAATCTCCCTTAAATTAGAATATTGACTACTTTTTGAATGATGTAAAAAAAAATTTAAATGTTTAACTCAATTTATCCACCCACAGTTTTTGGTATTGTTGATATATATTTTATTTCTTCTTATGTTATAAACTCACAAGGCAGAATTATCACTCTTGCTTTAAAAGTCACAGTGACATATTTCTCCACAAGTTTACCTTTTCTGGTCTTCCTTTCTTCTGGAACTTTCTTCTTCCACTTATTATCATTTCATTTCAGTCTAAAGGAACTCTAAGTAATTCTTATGGTGCAGGTCAACTGGCACATATTTTTTTTAGTTCTTTTTTAGGTGGTGAGGTATCTGAAAATAAGTTTATATTGCCTCCATTTTTGAAGGATGTTTATTGAGGGATTAGAATTATAAAGTGGCAGATTTTCACCCCTTTAGGTACTTAGCAGGTGTAATTTCATTGTCCTCCTAGGTTTTATTGTTTATCTTCAAAAGTTAGTCATCAGATATAACATCACATTTTAAAAAGTAACGTGTCGGGGCTTCCCTGGTGGCGCAGTGGCTGAGAGTCCGCCTGCCGATGCAGGGGACGCGGGTTTGGGCCCCGGGCCGGGAGGATCCCACATGCTGCGGAGCGGCTGGGCCCGGGAGCCATGGCCGCTGGGCCTGCGCGTCCGGAGCCTGTGCTCCGCGGTGGGAGAGGCCACAGCAGGGAGCGGCCTGCATACAGCAAAAAAAAAAAAAAAAAAAAAAAAAAAAAAAAAAAAAAAAAAAAAAAAAAAAAAAAAAAAAAAAAAAAAAAGTAACGTGTCATTTATCTCCATCTGCTTCTAAGGTCTTGTCTTTGGTTTTGGTTTTCAGCATTTGAATTTTGATGTGCCTAAGTGTGTTATTTTTTTTTCCAGTTTTCATTCATGGGGTTTCCTGAGCTTCTCGAATCTGTGGGTCAATGTGTTTTCATTACTTTAGGAAAACTCTCAGCCATTATCTCCTCAAAAACTACTTTTGCCCATTCTCTTCCTCCTCTTTTTCTCTATGCCTCACTTTGCATATTTTCTATTTATCCACCATCTCATGTCTTGTAAGTTTTTATTCGAGGAAAGACATTGTTATAATCACAGAGGCTTCAGATTGTATATCCTCCCCAGAAAATGTTCTCCATTTTTTTGTGTTACACGTTAGTAATTAAGCTGCATTGGTTCTGTGTTGCAATTTTAGTAAGAATTAGTCAATTTATGATTTGTCTCTATTCCTGAGATTAGACCATAAGGACTATGAATTTAGAGCTGTCCGGTCTCTCTCTTCAGGTGTGAAAGACCATGGGAACTTTAGTTATACTCTACAGAAATGTGAGCAAAATCTTTTTCTCTAATCTCAAATTCCTTATATATATATATTTATTACAGGTTATTGTGAGGAATTAAATGATCTAATGTATCTAAACTATTTAGCGGTGTTTGACATATAGTACATTTTCAAGAAATGTGAACTATTATTGGTTGATTGTAGATACTATTCTTTCGATCTTATATGATTTTAGTGAGCATCCTTTCCTAGAGATTTAGTGAGCTGCAGTTTGCTTGCATCTGTTGGCACATGCAGATGTAATTATGCTGAGTATATGGATGATTATGTAATGGATGACGTCAGCTGAAAGTGATGTCCAGAGCTGGTCCTCGGCTAGGGCTAACTGCTTTCCCAGGATGGTGACCACAGTATCTTCCATCTCTTCTGCTTTTCCTCCAACGTGACTTTGACTGTCCTCCGAAGGAGGAGAATTTTGGGACTTATTTTAACCAATAAATTATGGCAGAAGCAATGCCCTGGGCTTTCTGAGGCTATATTATAACAGGTTCTTAAGCTTCTAATTTGTGTACTAGAGTACTGACCCTTCAGACCTTCATGCACGTGTAAACAGTCCAACTGCCCTAAGGTTGTCCGACTGAGGGATCACGTGGAGTTCCTGAGACCACGTGGAGAGACAAGCTCCTCCAGCCCCAGCTGTCCCCCCACTGTTCTGCTCTAGTTCCAGGTGCTGGCTGACTCACCCCATGAGAGGCTCTGAGCCAAAGCCACACTTTCAAGTTCTTCCCGAGTTCCTGATCCATAGACACTGTGAGACACGCTGAAGTGAGCGTGGTTGTTCTGAGCCAGTGTGTGATGGAGTGACTTCTCAGCACCAGATAACCAGAATGAGTTGTCGAGACGCTGTCTCTGCCATGTACTTTTCTTTGGCACGGTCCACTCTCCGCCCAGACTCGTTCTCCCCTCCTAACAGAGGGACGATATGCGGTCCTTCACGTAGTCTTGACCTCTTAATCCTGCTCTGCCCAGATCGTGCCTGGACTTCCCCACATACCCTGAAATGAAACTGGCTCGCTGGAACTTGCGAGATAATTGGCTGACTAACCGAGTAAACAAATTTTCCCTAAAGACTTTATGGTTATTGATATCTTAATACGTTTCTCTTTCTAGAGAGGCACATTAATATCTTTTAAAAATCTTCTAAATTGGCACTCAAAATAGATTGACTAATGTTTGGATTTTGGTTAGAGTGAGGATCTTTTGAGGAAAATATTTTTAAGTGTTGAGGAAGGAGGTGTGCAATGTTGCAAGATGTTCAGGACCTGAAGAATCACCCTATATGGTCTCTGCCTATAGCCCATTCTTTCTTTTATCCCTGAGTGTTTAAAATAAGTAATGTGATGACATCTCATTTTGCTGTGGGTTCTTAATCTGAAATCGTAATCAGTGGTCAAAATGTTTGCAAAGCATTCCAAATCCCTTGTATTAGAATCAACCTAATAATGTCAAGATATTATTGGCATTACATAGGTTTCTGTATGGTGAGGTTCAAATCAACACTCTAGGCTTAGTTATATTAGGAAAGCTAATGTATATAAGCTAGAGCTAATGTTAATCTGATTGTCGAAACTAATTAGGCTGAAATTCTAAATTGTGAACTTCCGCTAAACCACTGAACCAATGCTATCTAAATTGGAAGTGTTTTTTTTTTTTCTCTCTTAATACAACATAGGAGAGACTCATGAATTTTTCATGTTACTTATGGTCATCTCTGCAACAGAGTGTGGGGTTCCAACCTGACATACAAAGTATACCTGCAGCATGTTAATAAAATGTCTTCTTTTTACCTAGGCCAGAGTCTAATGTATATGTGACTTCCCAAAGTGGGAGTAGATAAGCCAATTAATTGGTGTTACACAAATATTCTGTGGGGTGTGCCAAGATAATGCTCCAGTAGGTCCCATGGACGATCCAAGGAGTTTCTCTTAGGATCGCCAAAATGATGCTAGACATTCTCCTACCTGTTCTTGGAAACCCTTTGGTCCAACAACTGAAAGGGAACTAGGAATCTACATGCCACCTATTCCAAAAACTCTTTCTCTGGGCTTGTGGTTTAATCACTGTTATTTGTGAACAATGCAAAAAAATGTTCTCTGGTTTTCTGGCTGGGCTTACTGAGCCCTTCACTCTGTCCACTGACTTGTTTCCTGGTTTTCAAATGTATCTCAGACCCTCCACCTGAAAAAGAAATGAAATATAAATGCACACATATTGGTAACACTTCGCATGTACTGCTTATACCTCAGGCTACACTTGTAGTTCATTCTTTTGTTTTAATATCAACCTTCCATGCATGAAAAGATTTTTCCACTCTTATGACTTTTTTTAATTGAAGTATAGTTGATTTACAATGTTGTGTTAATGTCTGCTATACAGCAAAGTGATTCAGTTATATATATATATATATATATATATATATATATACATTCTTTTTTTTATGTTCTTTTCCTGAAATTTTTAAGTTAAATGTTGATTTCTCCATTTATTTCTTGTGGGTGTTCATTCCATCACAAAGACCTATTTTTTTTTGCCTTCCGAAATGCTCCTTTACCCTATCTTTTCTTTTTCTACATTCACTTGCACTGTCCTTATCTATGCCCAGCATATAAATATAAGAACCGGTGTGCATTTTATAGAAAGGGAATCATTACTACCATTGACTACGTTCTATATTGTGTCAACCATATTCAGAAATGACTCTGAAATGTGTGAAAAAATCAGGGTCTGTGTTAGTTCATTGAGTTGTGAACCTTTTCTATGCTGTTAACTGAACCGTGTGATGAGGGAATATGATATCTTGCCCCCCCACCAGCCCCATACACACACACACCACCAGCACGTTTGTTGGAGATAATCACATAGTTAGTGAGGTTTTACTGTTTTGGGAGGTTTGACTAAAATTATATTATAATTCAGCTCAGACAAATGGAGAAATAAACAATTTATTTTAATAATGTACCCAGAGTTTGGACATGAAAAGAAATAATGAAACCAGAAAAAATAACTTTTAAATTTCTTTTTGTCTATTTCTTTAAAATATTTGCAGTGGCGTTATCTATAAAGATATATAGGGTAATAGGATGTAAGTTATTCCTTGAACAGTTTTATTTTGAGTATTTTCTAAAATTTTTATTTCCTCAATATTATTTTACTGGATGATTAATATGATCAACTTAATTTACTGAAAATTATAGAGTTAGCATAATAGGAATTTCAGAGTAAAGAGACAACATTTCTTGAACCTCACAAGTATTAAATATGCCTCAAAGGCACAAAAGAAATTCTGTGGCATGAAAGTCTCAAATTTCAAAATGAGGTGGCATGCATTTTATGCTGGAATGTTCATTATATAATCAATAAAGCATAATTTTTATTCATAATATACACAAACACTTCTTTCCTGCAAATAATGGAGCCTGAGACCAAGATCTCCTAAGTGTCCACCAGTCCGGGATTTTGTTTGGTCAGAGACTGGTCTGTCAGGTTTTGCCATAAAGTCTGTTGAAGACATACAGTTAACAAAGGGATTTTTCACTTGTAAATAATGGGCCAAATACCCCCCCCCCCCCATGAGCCTCTTATATTATGTTTCTTCTTGAGGCTGTTCATTCTGTTTTCTTTTTTCCTTGGTTGGATTTGCTGGCATATAAAATAGCAGAGTTTCAACATTCTTTGTGATGAGTAATCCTATTAGTTTGGGAAAATGATTTTCCTGAAATTTGGAAACCAGGATAATTTGCTTCATGTCACTTTTCACACATGCCATATTTAATCACAATGCACTTTTTAATTGCCATAAAATAAGAAAGACTTTATGTCTTTTTTTTTTTAAGTGTCCCTTTATTCTAACTTGGAAGCCTAATTAGTCCCGATTGTATTAAAATGCTTTGTTTTTGCTGCTTTTGTCAGGGAAGAGTTAGAACATGATGCCTGTCTTGGTAGGTCACAGGCTGAAGAGGCCTGACCCTGGGAATCAAACGTCTGACCTGGCCTGACCCTAACCTCTACTTAAAATCAAGTCTTTACTTTTATTTAAAAACAGAGGTATACTTTCCATGTATCTCTTTTTCCCTTTGTCCTAGTTGCTAAGAAGCACCGATGGCTAATCATTTGAGAACTTGGAGTGGGAAAGGACATTTTCCAATCTTCTCAGTTTGGGGAATAGATTCTGGGTTTGATTTACTCATGTTTACTTAGGAAAAAAAAAAAAACACAAAAAAACCACAACTCCACTATGTTGTCTACGAATTCTATATAAGAGGAAAGCAACCAAAAAAAAAAAAAAAAAATCCAGAATTAGATGAACTGTGGGTTTTCCCTCCACCAAACATGAAACTTAAACACTTATTTTAAATAAATACTTATATTGAATTAAAAATTATTTCTGATGAGACAAAACATTTGGAAGACATATTAAAAATTACAGTTGGTGGAACCTTTAAAACAATGTCAATTTTCTGTCGGGAATATAGGAGCCTGGATGAGCTCACCTAATAATAATACTATTAATCACTTTACGGTTTTATGCTCTCACTTCTGAGTCAAATGATCAATACCCTTAATTTTAGTCTTGCTTTTATTGTTTGACTCTGTGATTCCTTTTTCTCTGTATGGTTGTTACAGTAAATTTAATTTATGACTGTGTAGGGCGATGTATCGTACAGGTCATATCCTGTAATAGTTCATGTGGAGAATTCCCATGGAGTTATTCTGTGAGATTCAATTTCATTTTTACTTTAAACGTCTTTCCTTTTTAAGGAATGTAGGAGGCTAGCTAATTCAGTGCATCCAAAATTACAACGTACACAGCTTTTATTCACTCATTTAGGCAGGTAGTATAACTCTGTAGACTTGATAAGTAACCTCAGGGGCTTCTTTTTACCCTAAATTCAATCATGTGTACTTTTTAAAATAAAAGCTCTTTAGTGCCTCACATTTTGAATATCCCCCTCCTCGTCTCTCGTGATCATAGCTAGTTCAATTTAGGAACCAGGAGAAGTTTTATCATGGCTGTCAAATCTCTCCAGTTGTGATATTTAGTGTAACAGCCAAATGTCAACCTTAGTGCTAATGTGGCTTTAATTTTTTGAGCAAAGCACATTGCTGTGCTGACATTTTCAAGTTCAAGTGTAGCAGACACAGTCAAGGTTAAGTTGTTTGTGGAGCAAACATACCTCTTCAGCCTGTGTTACTTTGGCCATGTTGATTTAATCACAAACAGAAGAGAGAAACCCAACTAAAAACACCCTTGAAGATGAAAGTGAGTGATGAAAAATGTCTCAGAATGAAAATTGTCTTTATTTCTCAGTTGGCCTGTGTGAGGTGACTACAAGTCAAACTTCAAAAATTAAGCCTAGATGCTTATGCTTTGATTTAAAATTATTGAAATGCTTCAGAATCCTAGAGCGTTCTCCAACTGGTAAAGTATAGAAACTCTGAGCCATGTACAGAGCAATTTAAAATTATTCAAGCTCTTCAAATTTTCCAGAGTGCTTCATTTGGAAGTTATCAGGGTTCCAGGAATGTATAATGCATAGAAATTTGAAGCTGCTGAAAATGCTGTTTAAAAAAAAAAAAAGGTCTTTACTTGTTCAGACATCTGGGCGTATGTGCATATGCTGAGGAGTGGCTTGATGTAGAACTGTTTGAGTGCCTCAATCTGTAAGTGAGTCCTGTCCCAATCTCTCAGCACACGTTCAGTTCTTTCAAACTGCCCTGTTCAAAATGTGGGAAGCAACGTGGAAACCATGTCTTCACTGATGGACAAAGGGGTAATGGTCCAGGAATTCAAACATTTCTCAAAAATGTGCTATGAGATTCTTGGAGAGATGACTTGTAATACGGGGAAGACTTATCAAAGAATAAAGCTGCTCGAAGCTTTTGGTCAGAGCCTTCCTCATGCTAATTTCACACTCTGCTGTTTGGAAGCTGGATGCAGGTACCGTACTCGACTTTACTCTACTTGACCGGCCTATGTCGTCCCTCATGGATGTCTTTTTGGCCCATTTTCTCTCGCTGGTAGCTCAGGGATGAAAACAGTTTGAATCTTGCATGCCAAGTCACTTCATTTCTTAGTGGAGCCCTGGAGGACAGTGCTCAGAAGGACTCCGAGGTCATGTGAGGTCTCGGGGGCAAACGAGGGTCATAATTGATGCTGTCACCATGGATGATGGAGGAGGGACATTTGGTACCAGGCAGACATTTCCTGTTCGTGTCCTATACACGTCCCAAGGCATCTTCAAGATCCTGTTCAGGTTACACTCTTAAGTCTTCCAAGTGTATTTAATGATTTTTTTTTGGATTACAGTATTTGATCTTTGTCAGCATGTTTACTGCTTTAAACTTTTAAATGTTAGAATCATGATCAACACTTTAAAATACATTTAAGTTCTGTGTTATATAAGACACCCAGGTGGTCATTTATTTTCTGTTTCAGCAAAGTGTCATATTAACATATACAGTAGTCATAGAGAACTTCCACATGTATCAAGCTTGTTGATCTTCCTGGTCTCCTGTCTGCCCCTTTCCTTCTTAGCTGTGTGACCTTGGGGAGGTCACTTCACCCCACTGGATCCCATTGGCTGTATTTGTTAAGTGAAGTGTTAGATAAGCTGAGCTGCGAACCTTCAGCAATTGCAGACATGATCATTAAGGCTCCCTCCTCAGGTACCGAAATGTCAGATGGAAACAACCATCTTCTCTTTACCTAGGCCAGAATCTTCTTGGGAAGATTCTCCAGCTGAGGGATGGAATTTCTGAGCTATTGTCCCCATTGCAGCAGGTGCACTACCGGCCACTCACTGTGATTTCAGAGGCTGCAGGAAAGCTTTGAGTTCCTTTTCTAAATGCTCTGTGTCCACCCACTGATGCTGGTCATTCCTTTAGGCTGGAACAGAAGTTTTATTTCCTAAATTAAAAGAAGGGGGTGCTGAAAAGTGGAAAGAGCAGAAGTTGGAGGGGCAGACAGACTTAAATCTAGCCCCACTACTCATTATTTTTACAAAGTTTCACATATTCATCTCTGAGCCCCAGATTCCTCATCTGCAAAATAGTGCTAATTACAGCCATCTCATGGATTTCTGAGGCGGGTTAAATGTGAAAATGTGCCAAAACTGGTCCAGCACCTGATAGACTCAATCGTTATCTCTTTCCTTTGCCCTGTTCTTTCAATGAAAATAATTTTATTTGTATCGTAAGTGAGGAAATTATAGTTGGAGGTCCAGAATTGTGTGCAGGGTTAGACTGAGGAGAGCTCAGGATATCCATCAGGATACTCCATCAGCCATGGGGTATCCTGGGAGGGCAGGGAGTTGGTGTTCCCAGATCTAGAAAAGTACAATGAAAGTAGGAAATCTGCCACGTCTCTAATAGTATGAAAGTCACTGTTCATAGTGATCAAGAAAATTAAAAGAGTAATTTATAAAATTAAAATAGCTTAAATGAATAAAAGAGTGATATTAGTTTTCAAATTGATTTTTTTTCCAGTTTAGGGTGTTCCGCCCTTAGGCAGTCAAACCAGCCACATCCACTTTGGTGGTAATTGACAGCCACTCCCTTTTCAACATGATCTTGTGCACTCACCACACACCTGGAGTCTGGAGGAGGACCACGGAGTGTCTCTTTGCTCACCTGCCATTTCTCAGTGCTCTTCTCCATCTTTCCTCCTTCCTTAAGAGCCCGTGAGGGTTCCGGTGGGAAGGAGTGTCTAGAGTTCACTAGTAACTAACTCAATTAACAAATTTAGACATTTTGATACTATCTTGAAATGATAAAGATACATTCCGGAGATGTACGCTCAGATTTGAAAGAAGACATTTTTTATTGTACAACTTTCAACCTGGTCCCATCATTCCATTATCAGATCATACTCTCTGAGATAGACTATAAATCAATAGTTTTATAAATCTAATATCCCTGTGAACAGTATTGTATTATTTGGACAAAATGTCATAGTTTGCTAAATTGTTACATTAAAACAATTTTTTTGGTAATGCTGTCTTGGCATTTTTATTTTATTTTATTAATGAAGCAGAGGTTTCAGAAGATGGAAATAGCCTGGGACTTTCTTGACGTATGAGAAACACCACCTCCACTATCCCATATCTTCCTCGATTTCTTTTCTGTACTTTATCTGGGAAATCTTTGCAGGAGGGTGAGAAGGGCAGATACAAGGGCAAAAGAGGTATCTGTGATGGGGACTGACCTCAGGGAAATAAGCAAACCTTTAGTCAGGGCATCATTTTGCCTCAGGTTAGACCAAAGAATCTGCAATGCCACTCATATGCTTATTCTCTCCTTATCTATCACAGCTTTTGGGTTATGTCAAGGGTGGAGCTGCAAAGGACATTTGATTTGCTATAAAAAGACTGGATGGATCAGTTCCTATAGAACAGACATCGTCAAGATTTCTCCTTTTTATACATTTTCCTCATGTAGTGTCATTGAGATGTTTTAATATGTGACCATTGTAAGAAGGACCAAAAAAAATCATTCTTTCCTTGCCTCACTCCAGTAATTCCCTATAAGTAGGTTTTTAAAAGCACTCTCCTTCTATTAGAATTTATTATGAAATATTTATCCAAACAAGATAATTTTATGCTTCTATTAAAGTATGAGCTTCTTGAGAAAAAAAAAAATGTACGTGGTAAATATAGCAAGCTCAAAAAAACAGCAATTCAGACCACTCCACTCTAAGGCAGGATTTCTCCACCTCAGCACTATTGACAGTTTGAACCAAAAATTCTCCCTGGATGAGGGAGTGGGGGGTGTCGTGCTGTACTATCCATTGTAGGATGTTTAGCAGCATCCCTGGCCTCTACCAACTAGGTGCCTATAATGGCCCCGGAGATGTGACTAACCCAAATCTCTCCAGATGTTGCCAGTTGTCCTTGCTAATCTAAGGCAATAGTAATTTGAGTTTCACAAAATCAACATTTAGAGAAGTCAGTGTATCTGTGAGACTCACAAACCTATACCTCTTTCCCCTGGACTCACCTTAGAGAGCCGTCCATCCATCCCTTTTTACACTCAGGCTGGCACTTCCACTCCACCATAAATTCCCTATTCCATTTTCAGTAATCTTCCACATTGTCACCAAACTAATAGTCCTACTGTATTACTTTGATCATTTCAGTCCTACTTAGTCACACTTAACGTCTCCGAGTTTATAGGACAAAGTCCAAACTTCTTGACCTCATATTGAAGATCCTCCAAATTCTGGCCTCAATCCACAATTTTAGCCCTCCCTCTTTACCTGTCAAAATTTGATCCACACCTTTAAATTTTTTAAATGGTCAGATCAGTTTATTCCAGTGATGTATTTCTCTTTCAGTCTATATCCGTCTCTGCTGACCTCCGTGTCTCTCTCACCCATATCTGGACACGGTGAATGTTCTAGGTCCTTTATTGCTATTTTGATTGCTATTTATTTAGTGAACTTTTCACCTGTTTATATCCTGTCTGTACAATGCGATTTTAATCTTTGGGCTCCTAAAAACACAGTCAACAGAAGTAACTCGTGCACTGTCCATGTATGAGGCTGGAATCAGGATATATACAACTCTAACAGATAGATAGATAATGAGTTAATGCAGGGTCTTTAAAGAGCATTATTCTTATGAGACGTATTTTCCCAAGTAGATTTATTATTATCTAAAATATATTTGAGCCTTTCTATGACAGGAAAAGCCACGTGGCTATGAGCTGAGTGCTCAGGACATCCAAGAACCCTAGTTTCTAACAACTCCACTTTGGATAATTTGCTACTGGAGGCAAAATAATACGAGATTCAGTGAATCACCCACAAAATGTGGGTCCGGGTTCCCAATCATAATAATGGGAAACCAGTAAAGACTTTCAGGCCGAGTCTACCTGGATTGATATCCTGGCTCTGTCACTTACTAGTTTTGTGACCTTCGGCAAATTATTAAAATCCCTAAGCCTACCCTTCCTATATAAAATGTGAAATGAGGGTAGTAATTCATCTTAGGAAAGTTGGTATGGAGATAATATCTATCAATATTCTATTAAATATTTATTACAAATTTTAAATATTTATAAATTTTAAATAAATTTTTATTTTATTAAATTATATTAATATACACACATAAAAAAGATACATTAAGTGTACTATTATATATACACGTATACAATCTGATGCAATTTCTAAAGCATATGGTGAATACCCAATAATGGTAATCATTGTTAGCAGAATTAATTTTTTTGGTGTTTACTTAGAATACAACATATGAGTAAATAGAACTAGAACCAGGCACACCTCTCTTCCTAGGACCATATGATCCTATTAAGTCATATAGAATCCACATTTACATGGAGCTGGATATTCAAAAAAAAATGGATTGGTAAATTGCCAATCAATTCAGTTAGTATCACTGTCAAGCAATTCAGCCATAGCGATCTGGAATGATAGTCAGGACATGAAAGTATGACATGATTCACTTAGGTATATTTGTTTGGATATAGTCATCGTAAATTAAGT
Source organism: Lipotes vexillifer (assembly GCF_000442215.2). Classification (NCBI taxonomy): domain Eukaryota; kingdom Metazoa; phylum Chordata; class Mammalia; order Artiodactyla; family Lipotidae; genus Lipotes; species Lipotes vexillifer. The sequence continues at coordinate 40,419 of NW_006771793.1, forward strand.
GGATTGATTTAATAATGCATTTATTATTCATTAATATTATTATATTTATTGTACACACTGAGAAAACCTCTGTGTGTGTTTAAATATATTTGCTCTATTATAGCTAAATAATTTGATATGAAGATAAATTATGGCTTGAGTTTAAACTCTTATTACAGAGGAATTTTTAGAAGATAATGTTGAATAAAGTTAATTTGATTACATTTTCCATTTAGGGTATTATAGTTTAGTAATGTTTTCGACTCTGGGAGGAATTAGGTCTGGTGACAATGGATTAAGAGTCAAACTCAAGGACTTCTCGTCGTAATTTAGACAGTGATTAGATGGGAGGCCTTGGGTGCATTTGCATGATTTTTAGTCTGGGCACCTATGGAAGAGGAGGTTGACCTCTAAGGAAATTTTATGGTTCCAGGTTACTCAGATACACTCTTGAAGTAGGCAAAAAGAAGGATGAGTGAATTATTTACTGCATAAATGAGCAAGTGAGTGATTACATAACTGAGTAAAACCATATAGGAAGACTGCTTCCCTCGCCTACAGGTAATAGTCGAGAGAACTCCTAGGTTAAGTTGACAGCCTGCTGTGCTTCCACAGGAAGGCTACTGGATCCATCTGGAAGCTATAAGTTCCAGGGATGTACAGGAGATGTCACGGTCCCTCATGTAATGCCACTGAATCAGTGACTACTCTATTTAGCTGGCTCTGCAGGAGAGGAGTCCTGTTGTGTTGTCAAACTTGGAGACACATTCTTTTGAAATTATTCCTATGTGCGTCTATGTTTTTAATCAGTTTTGCTTAGCTGTTGTGGAGGCACAAAGATGCACCACTCAGATCCCCCTCCAAGGAAGAACTTGTTGCCCAGCTGTGGTCGGTAGGCAGTCCCTACTTGTCAGCGTCTTCCCTCCCCAGGGCTGCTGGAATCTGGTGACTGGTTCAGAGGAAAATAAAGGCCCAGCCATTTCAGTCCAACACTGACACTCTAAAGCCTAATTCTTTCACCAGAAGTTGGGTGCATAGGTACCAGTTTAGAAGCGGCTTTGTTGGGCCCACATTATGGTTAGTGCAGTTTGATTCCCCCCCACCCCCACCAGATCTTGGTTTTCCACCTTACCTTCACAGGTGTTTATAATAAACATTGTGCACTCCAAACTCAGTATCTTCTGCCAGAGAACCCAACCTATGCCGGCTATGCCCCAATAAGAAGGGTCAGTGCAGGAGTAGCGACCACCCGACACTCCTCCCATCTGTCCTGCCTCTGGCACAGCTTCAATCCAAAATTGTATGACCCAGTGATCTGACTCCTGGACATATATCCAGAGAAGATGATAATCGAAAAGATAACATGCACCCCGATGTTCATAGCAGCAATATTTACAATAACCAGGACATGGAAGCAACCTAAGTGTCCATTGATAAATGAATGGATAAAGAAGATGTGGCACATGTATACAATGGAATGTTACTCAGCCATAAAAAAATGGATGAATTAATGCCATTTGCAGCAACATGGGTGGACCTGGAGATTATCATACTAAGTGAAGTAAGTCAGACAAAGACAAATATGATATCGCTTATATGTGGAATCTAAAACAAATGATACAATGAACTTATTTACAAAACAAAAATAGACTCACAGACATAGAAAACAAATTTATGGTTACCAAAGGGGAAAGCAGAAGGGGAAGGAATAAATTATGAGTTTAGGATTAACATATACACACTACTATATATAAAATAGATAACCAACAAGGACCTACTGTGTAGCACAGGGAACTAAACTCAATATCTTGTAATAACCTATAATGGAAAAGAATCTAAGAAAGAATATATATGAGTATTCATATATATATATATATATATATATATATATATGTATAACTGAATCACTTTTCTGTACACTTGAAACTAACACAACATTGTAAGTCAACTGTATTTCAATAAAAAATGAAAAAAACCCCAAATTTAGGAACTTCTGTCACAGACGCTTTTGTTTACTTAGAAGTGAGCCTTAGAGAAATTGCAGTGCTGTCCGTAGAGGTAAGCGGCACACTTATAGATCCCCAAAGCCCATTTGCCTTTCCAGCCATCCCTAATAGAATGTTTGTGTGACTTTCAGGGTGTTAAAGTTCACACACACACACACACACACACACACACACGTGCGCGCACCTGAACGCACACACACCAACACGCACTCTGTTACTGGCCAGCCACTTGTGGAAGCTCATTATGGAGTATTTTATTTTGACTAGAACAAGTCTTTAATTATACTTTCTAAAGGAAGTGTGACCCATTTCCTAGCAAACACAAAGGCAGATAGATCAAAGCATTTATTTATAATTGTCAAGTAGCTGAGGAGTGTTGTAATTGGTTGGGGGCTGGAGAAGCCAAAGGGAAATAGACTTTGAAAGAAGACAAATTAGATCCTCCAGTTGAGGAGATGAGGAGCATGAAGGAACAGAGAGAGGTTTCTAAAGGAGAAGGAAAAAGTGAAGGCTTCGGATTGGTGTTAAGACATATTCCTAAATAACTGAACAGCTTATTTGCTTAGTAGATTGAAGCCAGCACTGTCAGAGGTGGGGAAAAGAAACTTTATTATCTCTCTGTGAACCTAAACTTTCACTGTTTTTAAAACAAAAATGTACATTTGAACTACTAGTTTTACAAATGCAAATGATTCAGTGGTTCATCATAATAATAGGCTGCTGCACAGTGTTCTCCATGTTGATGAAGGACACTTGGGAATAAAGAGGATACAGCCTGGACAAAGAACTGAGATGGGGACAAGTTCCCTGTTGTCTCCTCTGGCTCTAAAATTATGAATCTAAATCTACAAGGTTATAAGGTCTCCCATAACACAGTGTGTATCATGAGGGAGCAAGGTTCAGACCAATACTAGAGGGACTTATCTGAGGCAAAATTACACTCTATGAATTCCCAGTCTCCTGTGTGTTCTTTTCTAAAATTTTATTGAGGTATAGTTGATGTACAATGTTGTGTTAGTTTCAGGTGTACAGAAACGTGAATCAGTTATATATATACCTATATTGACTTTTTTTTAGATTCTTTTTCCATAAAGGTCATTACAGAGTATTGAGTAGACTTCCCTGTGCTATACAGTAGGTCCTTATTAGTTATCTATTTTATATATAGTAGTTTGTGTGTGTCAATAACTTGGAAGATTATCCCAATATCCCACATACACATACATTTCTGTGTACTTTTATGCATGAAAAATTAGAACAAGGTTCAGAAATAGTTTTGAGTGAAAATGTTACGAAAGGTCGTCTCTTACTGAAGAGAGATTTGGGAGGCTGGGAGACTGGGTATAAAGTCTGTTTACCTTAGTGATCATGGTCGGGCATGTGAGCTTACTTTAGATACATACTAACTTCAAGCCATTGTAAATGGAGGGAAACCATTTCATCTCCCCCTATAAGTTATCACCTGAGTCTCTGCTCAGTTTCATAGAGTTTAGCATTATTATTTTTCTCATTCCAGAGCTGAATTGGTTCAAAGAAACAGAAAATTGAAGAACTTCACAGGACAAAAGTAACAAGTTGGAAAGGGATACTTAGGTCTAGAGGAGAAGCAGAAGAAAAAGCATATTTTGCTGAGCAAAAGAGCAGGATGCAAGTTTGATCAGGGAAGAGACTGTGTCAGTTTGGTTCGTTGCTGTATCTTTAGTGCCTAGAGTGTTGCCCGGCACACAGTAGGTCTGTGGTAAATACCGAATGAGTCATGGAATCCAAATTTAATAATTTTCATTTAGTTAGTATGAGTGAATATGTTGGTTTCACAGGCACACCCCCTGACAAAGTTCACCAAATACAATAGAATTAGATTGTTTTGTTGCAACAGTTATTCTCCATGGATACCACTTGCCAGGAAATACAAAGAACAAAGACCATGACAGTGGATAAACAGTTCAGAAGTTTAGCCTCCAGGGGGGGAATTGAAATATCCAGGGTCAGATATTCTTGTCAACAAGCTCCCTTAGTGTGAAATGGTCCTACTTCATCTAATCTATCTAGTTAGAAATATGCATTTAAGAACGAACTAAAATATTAAAATTTTATCAACAACAGAAAGAAATATGCATTTAATTTGTAGTTGAGTGAAAAATATACAAACATTTGTTTTTCCTTATTTGAAAGACATTTTAATTATGGGGTTAATGGCTAGCTTAAAAGTATAAGAAAAACCCACAGTGAAATAAGAAGTAGTGAAAAACTGGGCTCAGCATACTTCTAAGGGACCCTTAGTTGGCAATTGGTTAAGAGGGTTTTCCCACCAAGAGAAGTCTGTCTATAGCAAGGTGATGGCTCCTACAAATAGCCCAGATTATAGGGCTTCAAAAATCTGTTTCATGTGATTTTTATATGAAGGTTTTAATTAAATATATTCAGGGAACTTAAAGAGATCTTGAGCCAGACACCAAAGTCAGAAAATATGTCTATTTTTTCCCAATGACTTTGAAAGAATTAGTTATGGTAGACAGTTTAGGGTAAGGAGACATTTTTTTTCCCAAGGAAATGGTTTGCTCTATATAAGAACTACCACTAAACCAAAATGAAAGGCTTATTCGTGATGGCCAAAAATAGTGATTATATCTCAGGCAAAATGACACAGACCATGTCTTTTTATCCATAGCTGAGCAAGCTGTTATTTTTTTATATAATGGCTTTAATCAATAATCATATGTCTTCACTGCAAGTTGCACTTCAGCAAGATAGAGTACTTCAAAACTATTCCCAAGCACTGTCGAGGTGATTATTACCTGCTCCAAACATAGGAAAATGGAGATGCAGACAAGTTGTATGATTTGCCATAAATCCCATTGCCCAGAAAAGGCAGAAATAGTAATTTTCCAAGTGAACAGGTTAACCACTGAGCAGTATTTCCACAGAGAAATCCAAACTCTATGATAAAATAAATAGCTTATAGTATAAAAAAATAATTCTTATTTATTTAGCAAACATTTTCAGGGTATCTACCATGTCCTAAGAAGGCAACTGGCATGGTATGTTCTATAGGAAAGATTTCTTCTAAATAGGACTCCATAACCAAAGAACTGAAATCCTGCATGTTACGCTACCTAGCATATTAACTATAAATTAGTGTAAATTAGCATATTGGGGATTCTAAGAAGTCCTATAGGAAATAAACCTGTTTAATTTTCTTTAATAGAATAATTTTCAAGCGTACTTTGAACTTTTTTCATATATACCCTAATGATACCCTAAAGGCCACCTTGATAAATACTGTGGTAAATTTGGTAGATTCAAAGATGAATAATATAATATCCTTGCCTTTTGTACTGTCTGGTATTGTCAGGAAAAAATATAAATAGTTACAGTAAAAATGTAACGAGTGCTATAGTAAATAGTACACAAAGAGCTAAGTGACTAATACTGCCTAAGTTTCAGGGAAAGTGTCATCAAGGTGGTAAACTTTGATCTGAGCCTGGAAGGGTGAAGAGCAGTTGTCAGGAAT
>NW_006771793.1:45924-51587 GCF_000442215.2 Lipotes vexillifer
CCAGAGAATGTTTCAGGAAGAGGCCAGGGAGGGGGACCAATCTCATGGATGTATGAACTGATGTAATGTGCCCACCACATCCCCAGTGAGTAGTTGGTGGGTCTACAGAGAGGAGATAGGAACTAAGACTCTACAGTTGGCTTCAGGTGACAATTCTGAAGCCAATGGCCTTGAATGTCACATGCCAAGAAGTTAGGACTTTCTCATGTAGGTAATGCAGGGTCTTGGCAGATAAACTTCCCTGGATAAGACTCAAAGAGTTAACACATTAGCTTTGTGGTCTCCTTCACATTTAACTCCCTTTTACCTTGCCAAACAATTTTCTCACCAATATCCTAGCTCCTCTGAGGAAGTCCTTGAAGGGGACGTACCTGGGGATGACATAGCCTCTTACTCGGGCAGTGACTGTCACACTACTTTATTAAGATTTAAAGGGTTCTTTGCTATGTTACACAATTTAGATTTAACCACAGGCTGGCTCTTGGTCAAATACTTTTTAAAAATATTCTTAAAATGGATGGGATGGTGTTAACTTACAATCTAGAAGCTTTCTAGAAGTAAGTAATATGTAAGTTCTCTTAAAATGTTAAATATTCTTATGTGAAATTTTTCATGGGTTCAGAGAAGCAGTAAAGAAGCATTTGTACCTTCAGGGAATTTAAACTCCTCAACCTATAAAGTTTACCCTTCTTTAATTAAGTCCTGACACCAAGTGTGTAAGACAATGGTCTTACACGGTCTTACAGACTCTGTGTCTATAGACTTACAGGTCATGATCCCCATACACCACGAAGTGGGGACCTGGGTTATAACAAAGTCTGCACATAATAAAATTTTGCATTACTTTAGGTCCTAAATCGATTTTATTTTAGATGTCCTCCATTTTCCCTGAATATAAAGCAGATATCTTTTGCTGCCTGAAACCTGGCGTTTCTGAAATTCATCCAGTATATATAAATATATATCCACTCCAGGAACATGTACCCAAGTTTGACTATTTCCTGGAAATGTGCGCTCTACTGAGAAATCTGCTTAGGCTATTACTCCACTGTGGAAGATCCTCTTTCTCTGAGCAAGAGGCAGAAACGTGTTTCAAGTCATGGAGAGGGTCATCAGCATTTGTGTCGATAGTTCCTGGGAGCTTTGCACAGTGTACATGTTCTAATATGTTTGAAGCTAATTTGAATAACATCATTATGTTAATTAAAAATCAAACTTGTATTTGAGGTTAAATGAGAGGGTTTTCTTTCCTGGCTTGGTTGAAAATTCTAAGCCACAAATGCTTCCTTTTACACACTCCATCTATTTCTTTTGCCAGTAACTCTTAATTACTAATACACTTTGTTACTTCCTTGGCCTTCTGAAAAATTAAGTGCTTCTTGTGTAAGCAATATCAGACAGATCCAAAAGGATCTAATTATGATGAAAATTTAAGTCTGCCATATTTTCAGTGCGTTCTATGCATTTGGCAAATGCTTAGCCACTGTTGCGAAATAAATCAAATCTTAAATATAATCCGTGTTCACTTTATTCTATTTTTAGTAATAAAATGAAATACAGGTGTATCTGGGGAATTACAATTGTGACTTTTTAAACAGTACTACGTTCACCTTATTCTATAGTTATATTTTGAAATTTGTGATTATTGATTTGCTATTTTTTTATATTTTTAATAACTTTAATATCCCCTAATATCCTGCACTTACCACTCAGTAAAGCACTGGCCAAATAAATCAGCTAGAGATAATTGGCCCAGTGTGCACATTCCCTGAGTAATAGAAGGGATCTGGGAGAAATTAAGCACATATACTGTGTTTTCTACACTTTGATGAATGGTCAAGGATAATTTTACCCTAATTTCTATCCCATGTCTGCTAATGTTCTTATGGTAGGCACAATTCTGGTATTAAAAATGGCATCCTAAAAGCTCAAGACGATTGGAATTCTGAACTAAGAGGATTTTGTAAATCCAGGAATACTCACACATAAGAGATAGATAGATGATAGATAGATGATAGATAGATGAAAAATGATAGATGATAGAGGTAAATAGGTAGATAGATAGATAGATAGATAGATAGATACCAAAGTCTTAAAACTAATTTATCTCCTGTGGGTTTAGGACTTGAGATATAAGAAATGGAAACCAGAAGGAAATAGCTTGTCACTGATATTCACGTAGGTATAAAAGAAAACCAGGGAGGACCTTCAAGATGGTGGAGGGGTAAGCCATGGAGATCAACTTCCTCCCCACAAATACATCAGAAATACATCTACATGTGGAACAACTCCTACAGAACACCTAACTGAATACTGGCAAAAGACCTCAGACTTCCCAAAAGGCAAGAAACTCCCCATGTACCTGGGTAGGTCAAAAGAAAAAAGAAAAACAGAGACAAAAGAATAGGGACGGGACCTGCAGCTCTGGGACGGAGCTGTGAAGGAGGAAAAGTTTCCACACACTAGGAGACCCCTTCATGGGCACAGACGTAGGTGGGCAGGAGGGAAGCTTCAGAGTCATGGAGGAGAGCACAGCCAAAGGGGTGCAGAGGGCAAAGCAGAGATTCCTGCACAGAGGATCAGGCCAACCAGCACTCACCAGCCCTCCTGGCCCCACATAATATTAAATGGCAAAATCTCTCCCAGAGACCTCCATCTCAATGCTAAGACCCAGCTCACTCAACGACCAGCAAGCGCTAGTGCTGGACACCCAATGCCAAACAACTAGCAAGACAGGAACATAACTCCACCTATTAGAAGAGAGGCTGCCTAAAATCATACTAAGTTCACAGACACTCCAGAACACACCACCGGACTTGGTCCTGCCCACCAGAAAGACAAGATCCAGCCTCATCCACCAGAGCACAGGCACCAGTCCCCTCTACCAAGAAGCATACACAACCCACTGAAACAACCTTACTCACTGGGGGCAGACACCAAAAACAATGGGAACTACAAACCTGCAGCCTGAGAAAAGGATACCCCAGACATACTGAGTTAAGCAAAATGAGAAGACAGAGAAATACACAGCAGATGAAGGAGCAAGGTAAAAACATACCAGACCAGACAAATGAAGAGCAAATAGGCAGTCTACCTGAAAAAGAATTCAGAGTGATGATATACAAGATGATCCAAAATCTTGGAAACAGAATGGAGAAAATACAAGAAACGTTTAATGAGGACCTAGGACAACTAAAGAGCAAACAAACAATGATGAACAACACAATAAATGAAATTTAAAATTTTCTAGAAGGAATCAATAGCAGAATAACTGAGGCAGAAGAATGGATAAATGACCTGGAAGGTAAGATAGTGGAAAGAACTACTGCAGAGCAGAATAAAGAAAGAAGAATGAAAAGAATTGAGGACAGTCTCACAGACTTCTGGGACAACATTAAGCACACAAACATTTGAACTATAGGGGTTCCAGAAAAATAAAAGAAAAAGGAAGGGACTGAGAAAATATTTGAAGAGATTATAGTTGAAAACAACCCTAATATGGGAAAGGAAAGTCAATCAAGTCCAGGAAGTGCAGAGAGTCGCAAAGAGGATAAATCCAGGAGAAACATGCCAAGACACATATTAATCAAACTATCAAAAATTAAATACAAAGAAAAAATATTAAAAGCAGCAAGGGAAAAGCAACAAATAACATACAAGGAAATCCCCATAAGGTTAACAGCTGATTTCTCAGCAGAAACTCTGCAAGCCAGAAGGGTGAGGCAGGACATATTTAAAGTGATGAAAGGGAAAAAACTACAACCAAGATTACTCAACCCAGCAAGGGTCTCATTCAGATTTCATGGAGAAATTAAAACCTTTACAGACAAGCAAAAGCTAAGAGAATTCAGCACCACCAAACCAGCTTTACAACAAATAATAAAGGAACTTCTCTAGGCAGGAAACACCAGAGAAGGAAAAGACTTACAATAGCAAACCCAAAACAATTAAGAAAACGGTAATAGGAACATACATATCAATAATTACCTTAAATGTGAATGGATTGAATGCTCCCACCAAAAGACATAGACTGGCTGAATGGATTTAAAAACATGATCTGTATATATGCTGTCTATAAGAGACAGACTTCAGACCTAGGGACATTTACAGACTGTAAGTGAGGGGATGGAAAAAGATATTGCATGCAAATGGAAAAGAAAGCTGGAGTAGCAATTCTCATATCAGGCAAAATAGACTTTAAAACAAAGACTATTACAAGAGACAAAGAAGGACACTACATAATGATCAAGGGATCAATCCAAGAAGAAGATATAACAATTGTAATTATTTATGTACCCAACATAGGAGCACCTCAATACAAAAGGCAAATGTTAACAGCGATTAAAGGGGAAATCAACAGTTACAAAATCATAGTAGGGGATTTTAACACCCCACTTTCACCAATGGACAGACCATCCAAAATGAAAATAAGTATGGAAACACAAGCTTTAAATGATACATTAAACAAGATGGACTTAATTGATATTTATAGGACATTACATCCAGAAACAATAGAATACACTTTCTTAAGTGCTCATGGAACATTCTTCAGGATAATTCATATCCTGGGTCACAAATCAAGCCTTGGTAAATTTAAGAAAATTGAAATTGTATCAACTATCCTTTCCGACCACAACACTATGAAATTAGATATCAATTACAGGAAAAAATTGGTAAAAAATACAAACACATGGAGGCTAAACAATACGCCAATAAATAACTAAGAAATCACTGAAGGAATCAAAGAGGAAATCAAAAAAATACCTAGAAACAAATGATAATGAAAACACTATGACCCCAAACCTATGGGATGCAACAAAAGCAATTCTAAGAGGGAAGTTTATAGCAATATAATCGTACCTCAGGAAACAAGAAACATCTCAAATAAACAACCTAACCTTACAACTAAAGCAATTAGAGAAAGAAGAACAAAAAGCCCCAAAGTTAGCAGAAGGAAAGAAATCATAAAGATCAGATCAGAAATAAATGAAAAAGAAATGAAGGAAATGATAGGAAAGATCAATAAAATTATAACCTGGTTCTTTGAGAAGATAAACAAAATTGATAAACCACTAGTGAGACTCTTCATGAAAAAAAAGAAGACTCAAACCAACAGAATTAGAAATGAAAAAGGAGAATAACTGTCACTGCAGAAATACAAAGAATCATCAGAGATTATTACAAGCAACTAGAGGCCAATAAAATGGAAAACCTGGAAGAAATGGAAATTCTTATAAAAACACAACTTGTGAGACTGAACCAGGAAGAAATAGAAGATATAAACAGACCACTCACCAGCACTGAAATTGAAACTGTGATAAAAAATCTTCCAATAAACAAAGGCACAGGACCATATGGCTTCAAAGACAAATTCTATCAAACATTTAGAGAAGAGCTAACACCTATCCTTCTCAAACTCTTCCAAAATATAGCAGAGGGAGAAACACTCCCTAACTCATTCTATGAGACCACCATCACACTGTATCACACCAGACAAAGATGTCACAGAAAAAAAGAAGACTACAGGCCAATATCACTGATGAACATAGATGCAAAAATCCTCAACAAAATACTAGCATGAGGAACCCAACAGCACATTAAAAGGATCATACCCCATGAACAAGTGGGGTTTATCGCAGGAATGCAAGGATTCTTCAATATAC
>NW_006771793.1:51597-75760 GCF_000442215.2 Lipotes vexillifer
ACAAATAAATCAATGTGATAAACCATATTAACAAATTGAAGGAGAAAAACCACATGATCATCTCAATATATGAAGAAAAAGTTTGTGACTAAATTCAACACCGAATTATGATTAAAACCCTCCAGAAAGTAGGCATTGAGGGAAGTTACCTCAACATAATAAAGTCCATATATGAGAAACTCACAGCCAACATCCTTCTTAATGGTGACAAATTGAAACTATTTCCACTAAGATAAGGAACAAGACAAGGTTGCACACTCTCACCACTATTATTCAACATAATTTTGGAAGTTTTAGCTACAGAAATCAGAGAAGAAAAAGAAATAAAAGGAATCCAAATCAGAAAAGAAGTAAAACTTCACTGTTTGCAGATGACATACTATACATAGAGAATCCTAAAGACGCTCCCAGAAAACTATTATCGATGCATTTGGTAGAGTTAGCAGGATGCAAAATTAATGCACAGAAATCTCTTGTATTCCTATACATAAATGATGAAAAATCTGAAAGATAAATTAAGGAAACACTCCCATTTACCATTGCAACAAAAAGAACAAAATACCTAGGAATAAACCTACGTAAGGAGACAAAAGACCTGTATGCAGAAAACTGTAAGACACTGCTCAAAGAAATTAAATATGATACAAACAGATGGAGAGATATACCACGTTCTTGGATTGGAAGAATCAACATTGTGAAAATGACTCTACTACCCAAAGCAATGTACAGATTCAGTGCAATCCATATCAAACCGCCAATGGCATTTTTCACAGAATTAGAACAAAAAATGTCACAATTTGTATGGAAACACAAAAGACCCCAAATAGCTAAATTAATCTTGAGGAAGAAAAAGGGAGCTGGAGGAATTAGACTCCCTGACTATACTACAAAGCTACAGTAATCAAGACAGTATGGTACTGGCACAAAAACAGAAGTATAGATCAATGGAACAGGATAGAAACCACAGAGATAAACTCACATGCATATGGTCACCTTATCTTTGATAAAGGAGGCAAGAATACACAATGGTGAAAAGACAGTCTCTTCAATAAGTGGTGCTGGGAAAACTGGACAGCTACATGTAGAAGAATGAAAGTAGAACATTTCCTAACACCATACACAAAAATAAACTCAAAATGGATTAGAGACCTAAATGTAAGGCCAGACACTATGAAACTCTTAGAGGAAAACATAGGAAGAACACTCCATGACATCAATCACAGGAAGATCCTTTTTGACCCACCTCCTAAAGAAATGGAAATAAAAACAAAAATAAACAAATTGGACCTAATGCAACTTAAAATCTTTTGCACAGCAAAGGAAACCATAAACAAGATGAAAAGACAACCCTCAGAATGGAAGAAAATATTTGCCAACGAAGCAACTGACAAGGATTGATCTCCAAAATATACAAGCAGCTCACACAGTGCAATATCAAAAAACAGAAAACCCAATCCAAAAATGGGCAGAAGACCTAAATAGACATTTCTTCAAAGAAGATATACAGATTGCCAACAAACACATGAAAGGATGTTCAACATCACTAATCATTAGAGAAATGCAAATCAAAACTACAATGAGGTATAACCTCACACCGGTCGGCCATCATAAAAATTCTACAAACAATAAATGCTGGAGAGGGTGTGGAGAAAAGCATACACTTGCACTGTTGTTGGGAATGTTAATTTGTACAACCACTCTGGAGAACAGTATGGAGGTTTCTTAAATAACTAAAAATAGAACTATCGTATGACCCCACAATCCTGCTACTGGGCATATACACTGAGAAAACCATAATTCCAAAAGAGTCATATACCACAATGTTCATTGTAGCTCTATTTACGATAGGAAGGACTTGGAAACAACCTAAGTGTCCATCAAGAGATGAATGCATAAAAAAGATGTGGCACATATATACAATGGAATATTACTCAGCCATAAAAAGAGATGAAATTGAATTATATGTAGTGAGGTGAATGGACCTAGAGACTGTTATACAGAGTGAAGTAAGTCAGAAAGAGAAAAAAAAATACCATATGCTAACACATATATATGGAATCTAAAAAACAAAAAAGTTCTGAAGAACTTAGAGGTAGGACAGGAATAAAGATGAAGACATAAAGAATGGACTTGAGGACCTCAGGGGGGGGAAGGGTAAGATGGGACGAAGTAAGAGACTGGCATAGACATATATACACTATCAAATGGAAAATAGATAGCTAGTGGGAAACAGCTGCAGAGCACAGGGAGGTAAGCTCGGTGCTCTGTGTCCACTTATAGGGTTGGGATAGGGAGGGTGGGAGGGAGACGCAAGAGGGAAGAGATATGGAGATATATGTATATGTACAGCTGATTCACTTTGTTATACAGCACAAACTAGCAAAACATTGTAAAGTAATCATACTCCAATTAAGATGATGAAAAGAAAACCAAATTGATACTCCAGAAAGTGGCCTATCTTTTAAAAAGAGTTAATAAAAACAGATTATCCATTAATTGTGGTAAGTTTCTAAGAGTTTTGTAAAGTATAGGCTGATTGACTATGTATAGTTTTCAAGTAAAATAAAAAAATAATATTGAGATTTCTGGTAACTTACTGTATTGTTAAAATTAAATGCAAAATGGAGATCAGACTTGAGAATTCCCTGAGCACACAAAACCATATAAGCCACATAAACAAAACTAAATCTAGCTTATATTATAACTTTAAGAAAAATTTAACTTAGAATATGTCTCTGATAATCATAAAAGAAACATGTCATTTTCCTAAAGTGGTATAAGATAATCAGTTTTAACCAATCCTCTGCCATCTGGAAACCCAATTATAATAACCAATCATTGTAAAGTTTAAACAACTTCCTCTTTTTCACAGTATCAGCCATTCTGTAAGTCATGCCTCTGAGCTTCCTACCCATTTTGAGTTTAAAACTCCCAGTTTGTGATGTTATATGCACAATAAACTCTTACTAAATATTATTTTACTGCTCTGGTTTTATTTTTTACTATTTCTGGATTTTTGTCAGTATTAGTATACGTTTCCAGGCTCTGAAAAAAACTATTTCTCAGTGTATTTCCTTTATATTTGCTGCTTTTTAATCTATGACAACAATAATAAAAATAATAGTAAATAACATTTTTGAAATGTATATGTCACACATGACACTTTTATGTATTATTTTAATAAAACTATAAAAATACCCTCAAGATTATAGGTGAGTGGTAAAATATAAAATACAACAGTTTTGAGTTTCACTTCTTGAATGTTGGAATACACTTATGATTGTTAGCAAAATATAAGTTCTTAACGTATTTTTTGTTTCTTTCCTTGAGACTATACATTTTCTTCATGCTCTTGTTTCAGCAGTACTGGTACATATGGGTTCCTATCTATGTTTTTGAAGATAATGACAAGAATGAGATTTTCTGAAGTGAAGTCAACTTTCCATTCACATCACCCGAAGTGATTATTATGCTGGCAACCATGCAGCACAGTGAAAGGAAAGGGGTTGGCAGTCCTACAATCTGGATTTTAATACTTAATCCATGAAAGTGTGATCCTGGATAATTTATTTTTCTAAAACTCCATCTCCTCATCTGTAAAATGAAAATCATCATCTATTTTTATACTGTTTTGTGGGAATTAATTAATCTAATGCCTATTTTGATTGGATTGGAGTTAGTGCTTGACAAACGACCGCTGACGTCCTCAGAGATGGTCTTATCAAGGGGGCACTTGCCATGTCAGGCTCAGATCAGCATTGTTACAAAGTGTAGCTCTTGTTCCTCCATTTGTATTTCTTCATCCATTTTTAGTTTTTGTCTTTTCATTTTTTGAATTACAAAATAACAAAGGAATGTATTTTCATAAAGTATTTAAGGAGCATTAAATTAGGGAAAAATCTCGGAAATTATCCATTATTTCATAATTGCTCTGACAGGCTGTTGCATTTCACTCCACAAACTTGACAGTTTGGTGTATATTTTTTTACAGAATTCTTTTCCTATTCCACTTACATATATGTATATGTATATATATATATATATATATATATATATATATATATATATATATATGTGTGTATATATATATATATGTATGTATGTATATATATATATATATATATATATATATATATATATAAAAAGGCATATATATAAGTGGAATAGAAAAAGAATTCTGTAAAAAAATATACACAAAACTATCAAATCAGAAGGTGTGTATATGTGTGTGTAAATGTAAATATATATACATATATGTGTGTATATATATATATATATACACATATACATGTATATATATTTACATTTACACACACATATACACACCTTCTGATTTGATGTTTAACCATAAATAAAATCACATCATATGGATTTACTTTAAGTAAATTAAAGACTCTGTGTTAGACATATATACCTACCTATTTACTTATTACATTTTTGCCATTTTAAAAGTTCAATTTATTTAACCTAGAGAAAAACAAAAAGAGTTTACCCACTTTTCCCTGTCTCCCCTTCCCTCCACATCTGGCAACCACCAATCTGTTCTCTGTATATACGAGCTTTGTTTATAAAAAAATATTTATTTATGTTTAGATTTGACATATAAGAGAGATCATCTGGTATTTGTCTTTCTCTGTTTAAATTATTTTATTCAGCATAATGTCCTCAAGGTCTATCCATGTTGTCACAAATGACAAGATTTCATTTGTTTTCATGGCTGAATAACATTACATTATATATGTATATATACAACCATTTCTTTATCCATTTCTCCAACGATAACTAGGTTGTTTCCATATCTTGGCTATTGAAAATAATGTTGCAAGGAACATGGGTTGCATAAATCTTTTTGAGTTATTGTTTTTATTTTCTTCAGATAAATACCCAGAAATGGAATTGTTGAAACATATGATAGTTCCATTTTTAATTTTTTGAAGAACCTCCATACTCTTTTCTGTAGTAGCTATACCAATTTATATTCCCACCAACTGTGCACAGGGGAAAAATATCTATTCAGATCTTCTGCCCATCATTTGGGCCTTTTGCTATTGAGTTGTATGAATTCTTTATATATTTTGATATTAGTCCCTTATCAGATATATGATTTACAAAAATTTTCTTTCATTTAGTAGTTTGCCTTTTCATTTTGTTGATGGCTTCCTTTGTTGTACAGAAGCTTTTTAGTTTGATATAGTCCTACTTGTTTATTTTTGCTTTTGTTTTTGGTGTCAGACCCAAAAAATCATCACCAAGGCTTATGTAGAGGAGCTTACCACCTATGTTTCTTCTAGGAGTTTCATGATTTTGGGTCTTAGTTCAAGTCCTTAATCCATTTTGAGTTAAATATTTTGCATGGTGTAAGAGAGTGGTTTGGTTTCATTCTTTTGCGTGTGGCTGTCCAGGTTTTCCCAACACCATTTTTTGAAGAGACTATCCTTGCCGCATTGTATATCCTTGACTCCTTTGTCACAAATTAACTGACCATATATGCATGGGTTTATTTCTGGGCTCTTTATTCTGTTCCTTTGATCTATGAGTCTGTTTTTATGCTAGTACCATATTGTTTTAATTACTATAGCTTTGTAATATAATTTGAAAACAGGAGGTGTGATGCTTCCAGTTTTGCGCTTCTTCCTCAAGATTGCTTTGGCTATTTGTGGTCTTTAATAGTTCCATACAAATTTTAAGGTTGCTTGTTCTATTTCTGTGAAAAATTCCCCTGGAATTTTGATAGGGATTGCATTGATTCTGTAGATTGCTTTGGGTAGTATGGACATTTTAACAATATTAATTCTTCCAATTCATAAATATGGAATATTTTTCCATTTATTTGTATATTCTTCAGTTTCTTTCATTAACATCTTATAGGTTTCAATATACAGGTTTTTTACTTTCTTGGTGAAATTTATTTCTAAGTATTTTATTCTTTTGATGCAATTGTAAATGAGATTGTTTTCTTCATTTCTCTTTCTGACAGCTTACTATTATTTTATAGAAATGCATGGACTTTTTGTACTGATTTGCATTCAGAAATTTTACTGAACTGTTTATTAGTTCTAACAGTTTCTAGAGGGAGACTTTGGGGTTTTCCATATACAATATCATGTCATCTGCAAATAGTAACAGTGTTACTTCTTCCTTTCCAATTGGGATGCCTTTTATTTCTTTTTCTTGCCCAATTGCTCTGTCTAGGTCTTCAAACACTATGTTGAATAAAAGTGACTGAGTAGGCACCCTTATCTTCTTCCTGATCTTAATGACTGTATTCTTCCAGCCTTCATTATTACTAATTTGGAATCAGGAATGGCTGTTAAATTTATCAAACTTTTGTGGCATGTTTTCCAATTTTTATGTCTTCAGATATTTTAAGTATTCCATAGTATAAATGAACCATTATTAATTCAACTATTCCCACATTTAGTTATTTGGTTATTTCTAATTTTTCAGTGTTAAAAGCAATGCTGAAATGAACACTCTGGTGAATGGTATCTTTGAATCTGCATATGAGTATTTCTGTAGGATGACTTTGTAGTCTCATAAGGGTAGAATTCCTGAGAAAAAGTGATACGTACATTTTCTGTCTTGATAATGTCATGTCAAATAAGAGGTCTTCAAAAAGATTGTAACAGTTTAGGTTCCTTTAACCGTTTATGAATGTGTTTGGGGCTTTGTCTTTCCTAAAAAGGATCTTTTTTTCCCCTCACTAGGTAAACAGAAAATTCACTCTTATTTCATTCTAATATTTTCCATCTATTTTTGATGAATCAAATATATTTTTGCATGCAATGTGAGAGAGAAACCTAACTTTACTATTTTACCAAGGTAGCCAATATCTCAACACTATTTAATGAGTAATCATCTTTACCACTGATTCAAAATGCTACCTTTAGAATAAAATAGTTTCACATTTATACAAATGATATATGTCTATATATCTATACCTGTGTCAACACCATGCTGTTTTAATTACTACAGTTTCTGGTATATTTTTATAAATATCTGCTAAAACAAGTTCTCTATTATTTTTAATTATCTTTCTTTAATTATGTTACTTCTTACAGATGAACTTAGGAATCAAGTTGTGAAGTTATATAAAGATTTGGAATTTTTATTGAGATTTTTATTAGACTTACACATTAATTTGGGGAAAATTAAGCATTTAACATTATTGAGTCATTTAATTTGGGAACATAAATGGTTCACTTATTCTGATCTTCATTCCTCTACTTTAATAAAGATTAATAATTTTCTATACATATCTCCTGAACATTTTTGCCAGTTTTAATCCAGTATTTTATATAGTTTTATTGTGCTCATTTGGCCAACTTAGCTCTATTTTTTTATTAATTTTTTTAAAGTTTTTTCTCTTGAATTTTTCAAGATAATTATATTTTCTTCAAATAATGTCAGTTTTGTATCATCCTTTCAAATAGTCTTTATTGTTTTTTCCCTGTACTTATTGAATCTTAGTGCAAAGTTGAACAGTATCGAGGATAGCTTTTGCCTTATTTTAACCATGATATCTTAATATTATAATGATATTTGCTATAGATTTACTTCAGATAAGCTTTATCAATCTAAGGAAATTTTCTTCCAGTCTTTGTTATTACTAATTTAGAATCATGAATGGCTGTTAAATTTGTCAAAATTTGTGGCATGTTTTCCAATTTTTATTTTTCCAAATGTTTTAATCTAGTGATTATTATCTACTGTTGAAACATATTTTATATTTATGATTAAACCTTACTTGAATGGGACATATTAGTCTCATGATAAAACTGCTAGCTTCCCTTTAGTAATGTTTTATTTAAGAATTCAGTGTATATGTAAATAATGAATGAATGTATTAATCACAAGTGGTTTTGTTAGACCTTTAGAAAATTTACTATTTTTTATGCATGGATTTAACTTCCATAGATATTACCTATATTTAATATCTTAAAAAATTTCCTGAAAGGCATCCAGAACTGGTGCTTATTTAGAAATAAGTGTTTGGCTATCTTTTCAGTTTATTTTATATATACTAGTCTCTTCATCCCTTTTTCTAACAAAATTTTGGGAACGTATAGGTTTTTAAAAATTATCCATTCCCTCCCAATTTTCAAACATATTCATATAATCTATATAGTGTAATCTTATTTTAAAATATCATTCATAGTGATAGCTATGCACCTTTTCTAACTTTCACTGTTGTTGGTGTGTGTGTGTGTGTTTGTCTTGTTATTTTCTTGATTAAACGTGTGACATTTGGTTCTGATTTACATCAAAATACAAGTTTCTCCACTTGCATTTGTTGTCTTTCGCTGCTGTAACAAATTAGCACACACTGTGTAACTTAAAACAACAAAAATTATTCTCTCACAGCTTTGGAGGCCAGAAATCTGAAATCAAAGTATCAACAGATCTGGGCTCCCTTCAGAGCCTTAGAGGAGAGTCTGGACCTTGCTTCTTCCCTCTCCAGGTGTGGCTGCATCAGCCCAGTCTCTGTCTCACATCATGACACGCCTCTCCCCTGCTGCCTCTTAACTTCCTTTCCTCCTTCTTATACAGATACATGTGATTGCATTTAGGTTCCACCCAAATAATCCAGGATAAGCTTCTCCCCCAAATCCTTCATTTAATCACACTCTTTTTTGCCAGATAAGGTAATATTAAGAGGTTCCAGGGATTAGGACATGGACATATTTTGGAGGCCACCATTCAGCCCACCACACCTCCCTACATTCCACTTCCCATTTTTAGGCACCTATAAATTTTTCCACATTGTTATGGAAGTTAAGATTTTCATTCTGTTCTGAAGCCAAACTTAAGTTTTCCATCTCTTAGCTGTGTGCTGATTCTAGAAGGTAAATGCTGAAATTAAAAATAGCATTTACACTATCATGTCTAGATATGTATTGGCTAGACACGATATTAGGTCTAGATAAGTATTGTTCACTGCAACGTCCAGTGTGTGCTAGTTACCTTCTCTGCCTAATGCACCACCCCTCTGCCAATTGAAAGATTTTACCTAGTGTTTAGCAAAAAGGAATTCTCTTCTTATTTTGGTTAATTCCATATTTTACTTTCTTACATAGGCTGTTAAATTTTCTTTTCCTCTAGGGTTTTTCATTTCTTTCTTCCTGTTGGTCGATACAAGACATTATATTTTCTTCACTGTGCCTCCAAAGTTATCCAGAGCCTTGATTATTTTCTCACTCTGTCTCTTCTTTTTTTTCTAAAGTCCATTCAGTTCTTCTTCCTTAAGATCTTCTTACAGGTCACTGACTTCTTGCCTATTACTTTCTCCTATTTTTATACTCCAAATACTTTTCTCTTCCAAATGTTGTCATCATTTTCTGAATATTTCCTTAAATATTCAGAAATGTAATGTATAGGAGGTGATTTTACACAGTCCTTGATTGTTTTAAAATGTCTTCGTATGGCCCTCACAATTAATTGATACTTTGCCCAAGGCATAGAACTCTGCACTTATGATCATTTACCTTGAAGGTACCTAAGCACCTTGAAGACAATTTTGTTGGTTGTGGTTTTGAAGGTGTTTTTTGCATCCTAACAGTGCTTCTCAGGATGCTGATGGAAGACTGATGCCAGTCTGACCCATGTTCCTTTAAAGGTGACCTTTCTCTATTCTCTCTCTTCCTCTGGAAGGTTTTAGGGTCTTTTATTTTTATCCAAATTATAAAATTCCATAATGCAGTTCTACTTAGCACCTGGAGAGCTATTTTCATTTAAAAACTTGTTTACTTCTATGTTGATTTGATGTTTTCAGTTGACTTCAGCTTATTATTATTGCCATTGCTATTAATGAAAATAAATTCACCAAAAGGATATTGGGTAGGTACCACAGTCTTTATTTCTGCAATTGGTCAAAAGGCTATAGCTGATATTTATGCTTTCTTCCTGCACTAATTGTTTCATGATCCATTTGCCTTCAAAAAAATCTCTCAGGTTGTCTGTTCTTTATCTAGAGAGATGACCCAATCCTTTATTTTTTAAGGGATCTGAGCCCTTCATGCTCCCAGTTGGGTGGGTTTGCCATACTCTTCCATTAACTTTTACCACTGGTCATGAATTCATTAGATTCTCTTCTGCAGAGGGGACATTTTGTTTGTTTTTGAGTCAATCTGAATCAAACCATTGAAATAATAATTCTTAAGTATTGCTTTCAACTTCTCTCCAGGCTTTCAGTTATCCAACAACAAACTTTAATCCTTCCATCTTTCCATCAAATTATAAACAAAGAATTACCCAAACACACATGTTCTTTATATTTCCTGCTTTTCTCAAACCATCTACATATGATGGCAATCTAGCTTCTCCTTCTGCAGGTTTGAAAATATTATTTTCTCTTGAGTGTCATTCTTTTTTCTTTCCTTCAGTTCTATCTTTCCTTTCTTTAAACTCTGGAGTGTAGGGTTAAGGGGGTGTTGGGACTCCTTTCAGAAAACCATGCATTATTATCTCTGCCTTATTCTCTTCCTTTTCATGACAATTCCCTCAGTACTTAATTCCCAGATTTTGTTACCTTCCTTCACCACATTATTTCTGCTGTTGTCATGTGTATCAACTCTTGGGCTTTTAAGCTTCTTGAGAACATCCATCATATTTCATTTATACAGAATCTCCTTATAGGACCAAGTTCTGACTGCACACAGGAAAAATTAGGTAAATATTATTCACACATTTAATGACATTCATCCAACAAATACTTACAAAATACTTCCCATAGGACAGACATAGCTTTAAGAGCTGGGGATGCAGAATTGCACAGAAGGCCCCTGTCCTCCTGGGGCTTATATTCAAATGCTTCATTATAGGACATGCTATTCTATTTAAATTTGGGTTGAATTTATTTAATGTGATTAAACTCAAACTTGTTGAGCACCTATTCCATGCACACTAATGTGTTAATCTCTCCGTGGGGAGAAAATGATGAAAACATAAAGACTTAGGCGCAGGCCCTAAAGGCATTGACCAGTTAATGAAGCACAACACTGTATAGAGATACAAGTAACCTGAAGGAGGACTTTATGGGTCAGAGGCTAATGCTCTGCAGGAATATAGTGAAGTTTTCACAGGAGAGTTGACCTTGAGGTGGAAGGGATTTGGGTGGGTACAGCTAAGGCATTGAATCGAGAGTGATCAAAGCTGTGATACTGTCCTCGACTCATGGGATCCTGGTTTTCATCTCAGAGCTACTATGAATCCCCCCTTGTTCACCACCTGGAACGGCATACTGACCTCAAGGAATGGTCAGTTCTAATGGTTACCAAGGCCAGGAACTTAACTGTCCCTGTTCCAACTGTGACCTACCAGATCTATATGCAGCTCCTGTGTAGCTCTGGTCATACAAAGAGTCTTCTCTGGGACATTTAATTTTAATTCACTGTCTGCAAAATATTTCTTTTATTCAGTGTATTTTATTTATGTCCCATTTAAGTTCTCTTAGCATACTCTTGCCGAATTCTTTCTTCCAAAGTATGCTACCTGTCTTTCCAGGGTCATTTTTGAAACCACAAGCCCCTCGTGCTATAGCTTTTCTTTTAAATAATTCACGAAACCATTAGAGTCATAACCTAGAAAGGAATTTTTCTTTCTTTATAAAAGTCTGTCTGAGCCCCTTACAAACCTAACGAGCAAATAAAATCCTGGATCTGAGTTGTTTTAAGAGAGTTTACAGGCATATTTTTGGCTAAGGTTCAAGGTTCTCTTTAAATATTTCACCATAAAGTCTCCTGACTGCCTCTCTTTGTGGAACTGAAATGGCGTGTTGGGAAAATATGTATTTTCATTTAAAATAAAAAATGGTCACACAGTGCAAACTTTTTGTCCCAAGAAGCTTGTATTACAAGCTCACAGCTCAAGCTTCTTTTGAAGTTTTAATTCCTTTGCTTATAAAGAACAGAGCACCAAGCTATATAAATATCCATAATGCAGAAATATGGCCGATTCAAGCATCAATAGTTTTTACTCTGGAACACCTGAGAAAAACAGTAAGTATTATCTGAGTATATCCTATTCTTTGTACTGAGACTAGGTCTTTATAATTTTTAAACCTTTTGTAAACTAAAAATAAACAGCAATAAATAAAGATGGTACACTTAAAATTATTCAGGGACTAATGGCTCAGTTTCAGAAATATTTGAGCACTAGTATTTTACTCAGTTACTTGGTTCTTACACTGCATCGTCACCTAAAAAGAGAATGGAATGGGACAAACCTAAATTTAAGCTTATCTTTTACCTGTGTGCAAGTCTGGTAAGGGGCTCAATGAGAAGGAAATTGAAAATAATTCAGCAACTTAATGTTACCTACAGATGTGAAATAATGCATGCTCTTCTCCTCATTACCTTAGAAAACAGGAAAGCTGCATAAATTGATCTGAGAAGGGAAACACCAGCCTTTTGGTTATATGGAATCAGCATATTTTCTGCAACCTCAAGAAAGGTATAATCCAGAATATAGGGAGGATATGGCTACACATTCCAATTAAATTTATTGCAAACAAAAGGAGTCATTTAAATGTAATTAAATAAAAATTTTTGAGAAGATAGCCGTAACTCAGCATTTATCTCACGTCTTCTCTCACATTCCCCTGTAAAGAGTCACTCTCTGTTTTGTCAGTTTCTATTTCTTCAGTTTAGTCAAAGGTCACTTATCAGGGCAGTGGACACTGAATATGAGATAATCACTGACATTTGTAGTTCACTTGAGATTTGATAGATAAATTTTAGATACATTCTCTCATTTGATTCTCTCAACAACTCTAGTTTCTAGAAAATGTTTCTATTTTACAAGTGTGAAAACTAAGGGGAAAAATAGATAATAGATTTGCATGTGGTGCCCAGCTAGTTAGAGAGGTGACAATGGCACATTCAATAAAGAAAACCCAGCACTTTTGCTTTCAAATAATAAAAAAAAAACACTTGCTGATTATATATATGCCAGGCATTATACTCAGCACGTGATGATAATTATCTCATTTAATCCCTATAAGACTGCAGTAAGGTCATCAGTGTCCCCATTTAGCAGATAATGACACGACTTGGAGAAGTTACATGACGTGTCCGGGCTGTTCCGCTGGTGAAGGAATGGCTGCCCTCATGTCCTCTTGGTTATACTTTCTCTGGGACCTTATTTTGAGTAATGGGAAATCCCCTAAACACACAAATGTGTGTGATTCTCTTTAAAAATGGATTATCATTTAGAAAATTCTGGTGACTATTTTCTTGTCAGGACGCCCCCAATACAGTAAATACAGCTTGGTTTTTATTTTAAAGTGCATATTCTAGAGTGGGGGAGGGGTGCTGACCAAAGAGCAACAGGACAGGTTTAGGAGCAGATTAGTTCAATTATAAAACAATTCTTCTCAAGTCTTATTTTACTGAGCTTTGGTTGTTTTGAGCTTTTACCCTTTCTTTTTTCTTTTTTAATTTATTTTTTATTCTCTATGGATAGCTGTAATGTGGCAAAGATGAATCAATTCATATTCTTCCAAGTTGTACTTATGATTTTCTGGAAAACTGTGTTCTTTTGAAAAAATAATCTCACACAGAGAAAATAAATTCTGTGTTTAGATGGGAACCTGTTGCTGATGAGTTTATCTGGACATGGCTGAGGCAGTTAACTCCTGCAATGGATTCTTTGGTCTGGCCCACCCCCACAATTCCTGTTCTTTCTTTTTTAAATAGATCGTGCCTCCCCATTAAAAATGTATCTCAGCCCTCAGGGGTGGTAGCTGTGATTTTACTTACAGTGGGAATCTCAACCAAAAAAAAAAAAAAAAAATCCAAGTGAGATTCTAATCCCATTATAAGATGCAGGTGGAACAACTGCAGTGTGATAAATTAGAATCATTTAAAATTTTGGATTGTCCTAACACCCTTACGTGATCTATTAATGGCAAGTTATACAGACTTATTCCCAGCCTAAGCCAATATACTAATCAGAATTTTATTGTGTGTGTGGAACTGCTGAATTTTATTAAATATTTGAGCATTTAAAAAGAACATTCCCTTCCCATCAGCTTAGCTATTATCCTGTTACTAAAGGACCCAGTCTGAGGTCTTAGAAATTGATTTCTTTTGTACTGTACTTTGGTACATGGTGAGATCCATATGTGTGTGTGTATATATACACACACACATATAAAAATATTTGCACATATACCTATAACTATGACTATCTATATAGATCTATCTGTATAGAAGCAGATTAGTTTCATTGTAAACTAAGTTTTCTCATGTCATTTTACTAAGCTTTGGTTGTTTTGAGCTTTTATCTTTTCTTTTTTTCATTCTGTATCTATATAGATAGACATAGATACAGACATGATGTAGATATACACAGATACACTAAAGAAAATGAGAAATAATATATTTTAGAAATCCAGGATTAGGAAAAAAAGGTACATAATGGATCAGAATAGAAAAAAATATAAATATTACATTTATGTTTATAATTATTCTATATAATCTTTTTTGGCTTCCTAAATATGATCTTTTCTATGGATTTTCTCTCATAGTAGCAGAGGATAAAGTAGCTACTGATCATTTATTTAAATCACCATACTGAAAGCAAAGCTTAAAATTTAAAATGTCCATGTCATTTTCATTATATACAGCCAATTTGTGTTATTGACTATTTTAGAAGTAAGTAATTCCATTAGGGATCCCGTGTTTTTAACTTGGTCATATGACCATAAATTTATGTTATGTCTATTTTGCATATTTTGCAAATTTTGCTCATGATAGTAGTAAAAGATAACCTTTCAACTTTTCAAAATATGGATAAAACAATTAAATCAACTTTGTTTATACTTTAGTGCACAGTTAAGGAGAGGAAGTTGGTCATCAAATAGGTTTGTTTCAGTTAGGAAAAAGATATATTTAACGTTAATTAATTAGTTTATTCACTCCTTTATACCAAACACATTTCATGAACACATTCTGGTGTCAGGTACTATGCTAGGTGCTGGGGTAGCAGTGAACAAACAGACTCATTATCAAGATAATATGAAAGAGACTGAATTCATCTTAAAATACTAATGGACATGTTTAGTTAGGCTACATTACGATTAATAATGTCCTTCCCCAAATTCAAGTTAGACTGTATTGTTTTGCTTTTTTAAAGATAGTATTTGCTTTTAATTCATGTACTTAATTTGAAACTAGATTACACTGATGACATATATAATTAGAATGCAGAATTATCCTAAAGGTTTATCCCAGATGCAAGCTCAGAAACCTAAAGCATGAGTATACCCATGAAACTCTGAATCTGTTCTGAAACTCTGACCTCATTTCCACCCAAATAGCTGGACATTCTACAAAATCCGTAATTCAGTGACATCTGTTTAATCTACAATGCTATTTGAATATGAATGGGTGCACTTTCATATACAGGTCAACAATACCCTTTTCTTGTTTTCTGTGCAGGTTTAAGTTTCCTGTGTTTGGTGAGTTTTGCCAGATGACTAAGAATGCTTTATTTTGAAAGCTGCTATATGGCTGACATTTTGGGTCCCTAAGTAAAATTTTATTTAAAAAAGTCCTTGATCAGGAATTAACTGAGTAAATTCTTTCAAAAAGCTTTCCTGACATAAGTATCTATAGCATTAAGAAGAAGACGAATAAAAAAGGAAACAAATCCTCCATACGTTGTCCTGACTTCTTCTTAATCCATTGATGGGTTAGAAGCAGGACAAAGGAAGTTTGCTTTCTGGTCCACTTACTCTTACCCATCACATTGTAAATCTGACTTGCAAAGTTCACAGCGTAAACTCACCTGATAACTGATGCTGCGCAACATGGGGCTCACTAACCTTTTCTTTTTTTTTTCTTTTTTCTTTTTGTGGTACACGGGCCTCTCACTGTTGTGGCCTCTCCCATTGCAGAGCACAGGCTCCGGACGCGCAGGCTCAGCGGCCATGGCTCACGGGCCCAGCTGCTCTGCGGCATGTGGGATCTTCCCAGAACGGGGCACGAACCCGTGTCCCCTGTATCGGCAGGCGGACTCTCAACCACTGCACCACCAGGGAAGCCCTAACCTTTTCTTTTGACTTAAACTCTTTTTTTTTGTTTTTGTTTTTGTTTTTGTTTTTGTTTTTGTTTTGTTTTTTTTAACATCTTTATTGGGGTATAATTGCTTTACAATGGTGTGTTAGTTTCTGCTTTATAACAGAGTGAGTCAGTTATACATATACATATGTTCCCATATCTCTTCCCTGTTTGTCTCCCTCCCTCCCACCCTCCCTATCCCACCCCTCCAGACAGCCACAAAGAACCGAGCCGGTTTCCCTGTGCCATGCGGCTGCTTCCCACTGGCTGTCTACCTTACGTTTGTTAGTATATATATGTCCATGTCTCTCTCTCGCCCTAACACACCTCACTCTTTTGACTTAAACTCTTAACACCTGTTTTTCCTTTTTCATGGCAGGTACTTCATTTATAGTTATTGACACTATTCCACTTTTTACTAACTTTCAAAACTTTACTTTGTAAGGAGAGAATAAAGTCCCATAGGTTGAATATTATTTATTAGCAAATCATAAAAAAAAAAAAAAAAAAAACTTCGTTGTGCTAAAACCACCAGGTAAATCCATACCCTGGGTCTAGTGATTTAAACTAATTTTGGGTATTTGATGCTTTAACATTAGTTGTATTATTTAGTTAGCATCTCATAATATCACTTTCCTTTATTGTAAGTTGAATTCTATTCATTTACTTGGAGGATCTTAGTTTATTATGTTGGTTATATTATGGTTTGTCCAAATATAATACTTTTATCTGGCATCGTGTGTGTTGTAGGAAGTACATTTCAAACGTGATTGCACAGTTGGTTCACAGTAGAATCATTTGCATGCAAAATGCATATTCCAAGGTCCTTTGAATTATTACTGCAAAAATATTGGTAAGCTTTCAGTTTGATTCCCTTGTTTGGTGGAAATATAGAAAATAACACCTTAATGTGATTTGGTGCAATAGCTATAATCTTTAAGAGTGACAAACAGAAGTATTAATAACTGACTCTAGAAAACAAACATGATTTTTTTTTTAATTAAATATGCTTCAAATGTTGTTATTTTTAATAGAGGGCAAGTACCCTTAAAATTTCACCCCATTAAAGACTTAGGATCTGGTCCAAATGGAAACATAGGAGGCTCCTGAACACACCTTCTCCAATGGGCACACCACATCTGCAGCTAAACATGGAACAATTATCTCAGTGATCAATCCAGAAACTAGCTGAGTGAGTCCTCCACATTGGGCAAATGAGAAAATACTCACATCCAAACAAGTAGGAAAGGCTTAGAAACACTCTGCCATAAACCCCACTCCTGGCACAGTGACATACAGTCAGGAAGGAACTCTCAACTCCCAGCGTCTCCCTGAGGAGCAAAGGATTTGCATGAAACATCTAAGCTAAGCTAAATGATGATGCTCATCTACTACACAAACCCACTCTGTAAGAGTGGGAGAGGTGACTGTCTTACCTAATGAACAGAAATCAACACAGTCAAGGAAAATGAAGAAACAGAATTTATGTTTCAAAAGAACAAGATGAAACTCTAGAAACAGATCTTAATGAAACAGAGGTAAATGATATATCCAATAAAGAAATCAAAATAACAGTTATAAATATGCTCACTGAAGTCAAGAGAACAGTGCATGAACAAAGTGAGAATTTCAGCAAAGAGATGGAAAATATAAGAAAATGCCAAACATAAATCACAGAGTAGAATAATACAATTGAACTGAAAGATGCAATAAAGTAGTTCCATGGAAGACTAAGGAGAAGAGAGGATCAACAAACTTAAAGACAGGGAAGTGGGATGCATCAAGTTGCAGCATCAAAAAGAAAATAAAAAAGAGTGAAGATAGCTTAAGGGACTTATAGGACACCATCAAGTGGGCCAATATACATGTGATGGGGTCACAAAAGGAGTAAAGAGAGAGAAAGGGGCAAAGAGCTTATGCAAAGAAATTATGGCTAGAAATTCTCTTACCTTGGAGAAAGAAATATACACCAGATCCAAGAATCCCATAGAATTCTAGGATAAATTGAAAGAAACCCACATCAAAGCACATTGTAGTTAAATTGTCAAAAGTTAGAGAGAATCCTAAAAGTAGAAAGAGGAAAACAACTTGTTACTTACAAAGTAACCCCCATAAGACTAAAAGCAGAGTTTTTAGCAGACACTTTGGAGGCCAAAAGGGTTTGATATATCCAAATTGCTGAAAGAAAAAAAATCTGTCAATCAAAAATAAAAAGCTGAAGGAATTCATCACCACTAGACTAGTCTTACAAGAAATGTTAATGAGATTTCTTCAAGCTGATAAAAGAATCCTAGTTAGTAACAGGAAATAATAAAAAAGTATAAATCTCATCAGTAAAGGTAAAAAATAAATCTCATCAGTAAAGGTTAATTTAAATTCCTCTAATGTAATGGTGGTGAATAAATCACTTATAAATTGATTATGAAGGTTAAAAACCATAGTAGATATAATTATAAATGCAATAATTTGTTAATGGATGCTCAAGGTAAAAAGGTGGATGTGTGACATCAAAAACATAAAATGTGCAGGAAGGAGTAAAAGTATAGAGCTTTAGCATGCACTCAAACTGTTATAAACATAATATATTTTATATAAGCTTTGTGGTAACTGCAAAGCAAAAATCCTATAGCAGATACACAAAAGGTAAAGAGAAAATAATTTAGGCATACCACTATAGAAAATCATCAAATTGCAAAGGAAGAGACAAAAAGAAGAAAGCAACAAAGAAGTTACAAAATAGCCAGAAAACATTGAACAAAATGGCATTTATAAGTCCATACCTATTAATAATTACTTCAAATGTAAGTGGACTAAATTCTCCAATCAGAAGACATAGAGTGCCTGAATGGATTAAAAAAAAACAAACAGAAAGACCAAAAAACAAGAACTATATGTTGCCTACAAGTGACTCATTTCAGCTATAAGGACACACACACTGCAGGTGAAGGGATAAGAATATTCTATGCAAATGGAAACCAAAGGAAAGTGGGGGTAGTTATATTTATACAGGACAAAATAGACTTTAAGCCAAAGCCTGCAATAAAAGACAAAGAAGGTCATTATATAATGATAAAAGGGTCAGTCCAGCAAGTGAATATACCATTTGTAAATATGTATGCACTCAACACAGGAGTACCTAAATATATAAAGCAAAGATTCACAGACCAAAAGGGATAAATAGACAGAAATACAATAATAGTTGGGGACATCAATACCCCATTTAAACAATGGGTAGATCATCCAGACAGAAAATCAATAAGGAAACATTGGACGTAAAAGACATGTTAGACCTGATGGGCTTAATAGACATTTATAGAACATTCCATCTATCACCAGAAGAATAAAGATTCTTCTCAAGCATACATGGAGCTTTTTCCAGAATAGAACACGTTAGCCACAATGTCTTAAAAAATTTAAGAATATTGAAATCATATCAGGCATCCTTTTCTGACAACAATGGTATGAAACTAGGAGTCAATTACAAAAAGAAAATTGGAAAATTCACAAACAAGTGGAGATTAAACAGCTTACTACTGAAGAACAGGGTCAAAGGAGAAATAAAAAAAAAAAAAAAAAACTTTAGACAATTGAAAATGGGGGGACTACATACCAAAATTTATGGAGCACTTTAAAAGCAGTTCTAAGAGGGAAGTTTATAGTGATAAATGCCCATATTAAGAAAAAGAATTCAAACAACCTATCTTTACACCTCAAGTAACAACAACAACAGATAGGACAAATGAAGCCCAGACTTAGCAGAAAGCAGGAAATAACAAAGATCAGAGTGGAAACAAATCCAATAGAAACTAAAGAGACACTAGAAAAGATCAATAAAACTAAGAGCTGGTTCTTTGAAAACATAAGCAAAATTGACAAACATTTAGCTAGATTTACCAAGAAAGAGAGGGTACTCAATAAATAAGATTATAAACAAAAGAGGGAACATTACAACTGACACCCCACAAACAAAAAGGATCATAAGAGATTACTATGAACAGCTGTATGCCAACAAATCAGACAACAAAGAAGAAATGGATGAATTACTTGAAATGACACCCTACTAAAACTAAACAATGAAGACATAGAAAATCTGAACAAACTAATTACTAGTAAGGAGATTGAATCAGTATTCAAAAACCTCACAACAAAGAAAAGTACAGTACTAGATGGCTTCACTGTGAATTCTAACAAACATTTTAAAAAGAATTAATACCATTTCTTCTCAAACTCTTCCAAAAAATATAAGAAAGCACGTTCAAACCTATTTTACAAGACCACCATTACTGTGATACCAAAATGAAAGACACTACAAGAAAATAAAATTATAGATCAATAAGTCTGATAAACAAAGATGCAAAAATCCTCAACAAAATACTAGCAAACCAAATTCAACAGAACATTAAAAGAATCATACACCAGTATTAAGTGGGATTTATTCAAGGGATGCAAGGATGGATCAACATTGGCAAATCAGTGTGAAACACCACATTAACAAAATGTAGGATAAAAATCATATGATCATCTCAGTACATGCAGGAAAAGCATTTGACAAAACTTAACATCCATTTATGATAAAAACTCTCACAAAGTACATATAAAAAGAATGTACCTTAATATAATAAATACCCTGTATGACAAGCCCACAGCTAACAGCATACTCAATGGTGAAAAGCTGAAAGCTTTTCCTCTAATATTAGAAAAAAGACAAGGATACCTGCTCTCAATACTTTTATTCAACATGCTATTTGTATCCACAGCAATTGAACAAGAAAAAGAAATAAAGGGCATCCAACAAAAACAGAAATATAGATCAATGGAACAGGATAGAAAGCCCAGAGATAAACCCACACACATATGGACACCTTATCTTTGATAAAGGAGGCAAGAATATACAATGGAGAAAAGACAGCCTCTTCAATAAGTGGTGCTGGGAAAATTGGACAGCTACATGTAAAAGAAAGAAATTAGAACACTGCCTAACACCATACACAAAAATAAACTCAAAATGGATTAAAGACCTAAATGTAAGGCCAGACACTATAAAACTCTTAGAGGAAAACAGGCAGAACACTCTATGACACATATCACAGCAAGATCCTTTTTGACATACCTCCTAGAGTAATGGAAATAAAAACAAAAATAAACAAATCTAACCTAATAAAAACTTTTGCACAGCAAAGGAAAACAGAAACAAGATGAAAAAACAACTCTCAGAATGGGAAAAAAATATTTGCAAATGAAGCAACTGACAAAAGATTAATTTCCAAAATATGCAAGCAGCTTATGCAGTGCAATATCAAAGAAACAAAACAACCCAATCCAAAAATGGGCAGAAGACCTAAACAGACATTTCTCTGAAGAAGACATACAGATTGCCAACAAACACATGAAAAGATGCTCATCATCACTAATCATTAGAGAAATGCAAATCAAAACCACAATGAAGTATCACCACACACCAGTCAGGATGGCCATCATCAAAAAATCTAGAAACAATAAATGCTGGAGAGGATGTAGACAAAAGGGAACCCTCCTGCACTATTGGTGGGAATGTAAATTGGTGCAGCCACTATGGAGAACAGTATGGAGGTTCCTTATAAAACTAAAAATAGAACTACCATACAACCCAGCAATCCCACTACTGGACATATACCCTGAGAAAACCATAATTCAAAAAGAGTCATTTACTACAGTGTTCATTGCAGCTCTATTTACAATAGCCAGGACATGGAAGCAGCCTAAATGTCCATTGACAGATGAACGGATAAAGAAGATGTGGCACATATAGACAATGGAATATTGCTCAGCCATAAAAAGAAACGAAACTGAGTTATTTGTAACGAGGTGGATGGACCTAGAGTCTGTCATACAGAGTGAAGTAAGTCAGAAAGAGAAAAACAAATGCCGTACGCTAATGCATATATATGGAATCTAAAGAAACAGTACTGATGAACCTAGTGGCGGGGCAAGAATAAAGATGCAGACGTAGAATACGGACTTGAGGATACAGAGGGGGAAGGCAAAGCTGGCAGGAAGTGAGAGAGTAGCCTTGACATATATACACTACCAAATGTAAAATGGAGGGCTAGGGGGAAGCTGCTTCATAGCACAGGGAGATCAGCTTGATGCTTTGTGACAACCTACAGGGGTAGGATAGGGAGGGTGGGAGAGAGGCTCAAGAGGGAGGGGATATGGGGGTATATGTATACATATAGCTGACTCACTTTGTTGTACAGCAGAAAATAACACAACATTGTAAAGCAATTATACTCCAATAAAGATTTAAAAATATGTATACAATGGAGAAAAGACAGCCTCTTCAATAAGTGGTGGAAAAACTGGGCAGCTACATGTAAAAGAATGAAATTAGAACACTTCCTAACACCATACACATACAAAAAATTCATAATGGATTAAAGACCCAAATGTAAGACCAGCCACTATAACACTCTTAGAGGACAACGTAGGCACAACACTCTATGACATAAATCACAGCAAGATCCTTTTTGACCCACCTCTTAGAGTAGTGGAAATAAAAACAAATAT
This sequence comes from Lipotes vexillifer, assembly GCF_000442215.2. Lineage (NCBI taxonomy): Eukaryota > Metazoa > Chordata > Mammalia > Artiodactyla > Lipotidae > Lipotes > Lipotes vexillifer. The sequence continues at coordinate 74,205 of NW_006771793.1, forward strand.
AAGCAAATCTGAAAATAAAATAAAGTAAACAAAAGGCATCCAAATTGGAAAGTAAGAAGTAAAACTGTCTTTATTTGGAAATGTCATAAAACTCTACAGACTCTACCAAAAATTGTTAGAACTAATAAATAAATTTAATAATGTTGCAAGATATATAATCTATATAGAAAAATCAGTTACATATCTATACATTAACAATGAACTGTCAGAGAGAAAGAAATTAAGAAAACAATACCACTTATGATTGCATCAAATAGAAAAAAATACCTAGGAGTAAATTTAACAAGGAGGTGAAAGATCTGTACAGTGAAAACTATAAGGCTCTGGAGAAAGAAATTGAAGAAGACACAAATAAATGGAAAGATATTCCATGGTCATGGATTGGAAGAATTACTGTTGTTAAAGTACACATACTACACAAAGCAATTTACTGATTCAATATGATCCCTATCAAGCTCCCAATGACTTTTTTTTTTTTTTACAGAAATAGAAAAAACAATCCTAAAATTTCTGTTGAACTACAAAAGACCTCAAATAGCCAAGGCAATCTTGAGAAAAAGAACAAGTCTTGAGGCATCATGCTTCCCGACTTCAAACTATAATACAAAGCTGTAGTAATTAAATCAGTACAGTATTAGCATAAACACAGACACAGGTCAATGGAAAAGAATAAAAAGGCACACGGATAAACCAAATGCATATATGGTCAATTAATTTACAACAAAGGAGACAAGAATATACAATAGGGAAGGGATAGTCTCTTCAATAAATGGTGTTGGGAATAGTAGACAGCCACATGTAAAAGAGTGAATGTGGACATCTCTTACACCAAACATAAGAATCGACAAAGCACTTATTGAAGACTTGAACATAAAACCTGAACAATAAAACTCTTAGAAAAAACATAAGGGGTAAGCTCCTTGACATCAGTCTTGACAATGATTGTTTGTTTGTTTGTTTGTTTTTTTACATTGGATCCTAAGAGCAAAGGCAACAAAAGTAAAATTAAACAAGTGGGACCACAGTTGACCCTTGCACAACGTGGGTTTGAACTATGCAGGCCCACTTATATGTGGAGTTTTTCAATAGAAAATACTGCAGTACCACACATTCCATGGTTGGTTGAATTCTGTGATGTGGAGGAACCTTGGATACAGAGGGCTGACTATAAATTATACACAGATGAACTCCTGAATTGTTCAAGGGTCAACTGTATGTCAAACTAAAAAAACTTCTGTACAGCAAAGGAATACAATGAAAAGGCAGCCTACAAAATGGGGAAAATACCTGCAAATTATCTATCTCATATGGGTTAATATCCAAAATATATAAAGAACTTATACTACTCAATAGCAAAAAGCAAAACAAAACAAATAACACCAAACAATCAATCCAATTAGAAAAAGAACCAAGGTATCAAAGTTATTTTTCTAGAGAAGACATACAAAAGGCCAACAGATACACGAAAAGGTGCTCAACATCACTAATCATCAGGGAAATGCAAATCAAAACCACAATGAGGGGCTTCCCTGGTGGCGCAGTGCTTGAGAGTCCGC
>NW_006771793.1:75955-105910 GCF_000442215.2 Lipotes vexillifer
AAAAAAAAAAAAAAAAAAAAAAAAAAAACCACAATGAGATGCCATCTCACATCTGCTAGAATGGCTGTCATCAAAAGGACGGAGATAAGAAGTTTTGGTGAGGATGTGGATAAGAGGGAATGCTTGTATACTATTACTGGGAATGTAAATTACTGCAAGTACAATAGGAAACTATATGGATGTTCCTCAAAATATTAAAATAGAGCTACCATATAATCCAGCAATGCCACTTCTGGGTATATATACAAAGGAAATGAAAATAGGATATCAAAGAGATATATGCACTGCCATGTTTATCACAGCAAGATTTATAATAGCCAAGATATGGAAACAACCTAAGTGTCAGTCATTAGATGAATGGATACAGTAGATGACACTTTTATATATAAAATGGCAGGATTTAGTTCTTTATCATGGTCTCCTATGAATATCATTCCATATGTTCCATATCAATATGATATGTGGAATGGTATTCAGGGGAGACCACGATAAAGAAGTATATCCTGCCATTTGTGACAACATGGACGGACCTGGAGGGCATTATGTTTAGTGAAATAAGTCAGGCAGAGAAGGACAAATGCTGCATGGTATCACTTGCATGTAGGATCTAAAAAAAGTCATACTTATCAAAACAGAGAGTAGAAAAGTGATTTCTAGGAGGTAGAGGATAGGGGACACAGGGGGAGGTTGGTCAAAAGGTACAAACTTTCAGCTGTAAAATGAATAAGGTCTGAAAATCTAATGTAAAACATGGCGACTATTGTAGATTACACTGTCTTTTATAATTGATATTTGCTAAGAGAGTAGAATTTAAATGTTTGCACACAAAAAAAGAAAGATAAATATGTGAGGTGATGGATGTGTTCACTCGATGGAGGGAATCCTTTCACTGTACATATATTAAAGTATACATATTTCATATTATATACATATACGTGTAAATCATGATATACATTTTAACTGTTTTACAATTTTTGTGTCAGTCCTTCCTCAATAAAGCTGAAATTCATGGAAAAAAAAAGGAGCACAATCAAATGTAATTTGTGGCATTGATTAGATCCTGATTTGAATAACTGTAAAATTAATGTTTGGGGAGAAGTAATACATTTCAATATGGATTTTACATATTAAATAATTCTACTTTGTCAGATTTGAAAATGATATTGTCATGATGGTGGAGAAAATCCTTATTTGTTGGAGATTTTTGCATGAGATTCTGAAGCTCAGTCTAAGTTTGCCATATATTCCTGTCACTTGAAACATGTAAAATTAGAATAAAACAAACGTACAGATGTTTGCACTGAGAAAAATCAAATAATTAAACAGAGAGAAAGAGAGACAGTGATGACATGTGGTAGAAGTGAAGAAAACAAAACTCTTTCTTTAATCCTGATTCTGAGCGTGCATTTCATGTATCTGTGACTTACCAGGCATATTTGGTGTTTGGTGGGGTAGGGAAGATTGTGTCAAAATTTCGTTTAATTTTAAGTAGTTCATTAAATATACACACACATAAGAAAAATGTGGCAAATTATTATCAAATGTTGAATCTGGGTGGTGGACATATGGGTGTTTATTTTACTTTTCTACTTTACTGTATATTTGAAAAATTTTATCATAAAAAGTTAAAGAAATAACAATTGGAAAAACTGATGATCATTGGAAAACCTTTTATATAGAGATAAAAGGATGTGTTTTTTTTAACTGAAAGATAACTTTTCATATCATTTTATTTTATTTTTATAAATTTATTTTATTTTTGGCTGCATTGGGTCTTTGTTGCTGCACACAGGCTTTCTCTATTTGCGGTGAGGGGGGTACTCTTTGTTGCAGTGCGCAGGCTTCTCATTGCAGTGGCTTCTCTTGCTGTGGAGCACGGGCTCTAGGCACACCAGCTTCAGTAGTTGTGGCATGCAGGCTGTAGAGTGCAGGCTCAGTAGTTGTGGCTCATGGGCTTAGTTGCTCTGCGGCATGTGGGATCTTCCCAGACCAGGGCTCGAACCTGTGTCTCCTGCATTGGCAGGTGGATTCTTAATGACTCTGCCACCAGGGAAGCCCCAGGATGTGTTCTTTTATTCATTTGTTTATTCATTGCATTTATTTATCAAACGTTTATTGATTACTATGTTTGAGGAGTTATAGGTTATAGGTTTCGGCATGGATTAATTAATAAGCTACATACCTACCATTGAGAAGCACTTGTCTAATGATTCATGAACTTTGTTCCATATAATACCATATAGAAAATAGTAATATTTCTACAGCACAGTGGGGATAAAATGTAGTAGATTTGGAACATCTACATGGGGCTTGGGAAAAAATTATTATGTTTTCTTTAAATAATAATTTTTGAAAAGGGAAATAAAATTCGAAAGATTAGGGGATATACTGAATATTGAATTTGTATAACAAATCCAAATAAAACTGTTTTAAAAATTTAAATGGGAAAGTTGAACTTACTGTGCTATTAACCAAGCATTGTCTCTTTTATTTCTTTCATTTTTATTAGTCCCATATTACAGTGTTGACAGTTTCCTGGCAGACTTGTAAAATAAGCAATTCTGTGATTGAGTGAGGCATTTTGACTTCAGATGCAATTGAGTGACCTTGTATCTCACTTCTGGAGCTCGTTCTAATAGTGTTATAAATAACTAAACTCTGAAAATAACTTTGTTTCTTATTTTGCATTTTCCATCTTTCACAAAATCTTGTCATCATTTTTTGTGTAATATGTATATAGTTTTCTTGATCCCATTAATTTTTTTTTGATAACCTTCCGTTGCAAATAAGAAAAAGTAAGATATTTCATCTGAGGAAGAGAATATTCACCAGGCACATAAATCTGAATTTAATCTTATCTTTATTATGTTGCTTATTTAGTGAGTTTAACTTTTTTAAATTTAGATTACCGTGTCTGTCTTATGAATCTGATGACTCACCACCTTTAATTGAAAAGTTGTCATTATTTTTGGAAAATATATATTTTAATGAAATACATAGATTTAAATATAAAGTACCTAAGAAATATATAGGGCATTATAGTGGCAGAAAATTTATTTAAAAATATTCAACCTTCTTAAGAATGTTGTAAAAGAAATCCATGAAAGTTTGAACTTAAATATGAGCGAAAATAGTATTAGAACATTAATTTTCATCAAATTAACAAATTATGAACATTTCGTAAGATAGAAATATTACTTTCATTCATGTTTTATCAGATATTTAAAACATATATAATCTGAAAATGTAAAGGCTTATGGGTCACTTTAATGATAAATTGAATGCATTTATTATATTTTAAAAACTAAGCTATTTTCGTCATTATAAAATGTTTGTAACCTTAACATTTTACTGACACACCTGTGTGCTGCCACACACTGGCCAGTACATAGTCTAGTGAGGAAGGAGAATGATGCAGCGCAGTAAGGACTAAAATACGCGCACTGAGAACTGCCGTCACACCTGACTGGGGGGTTACCTGCGCCTGCCTTCATGAGTTGGAGGTGGGTGAAATGAACGTGCCAACTCAGCACGGAAGATTTTTTCTTTACTGTTACCTTGTGTCTTGTTCTCTCTCCTTCATTTTTTGAATTTTTGTCAACGTAAACATCTGTACGTTAGTTTTCTCCTAATTTTAAATGTTTCGAGGGATAGGGAAGTATGGCAAACGCAGACTGAGCTTCAGAACTCACTCTACAGGCCAGTTTCATAAAGAAAGGAGTTTAGATTACCATGGTTGCAGACCTCGGAGAAGGGTCACTCTGCTTCCTCTTGCCCCCTCCTCATTTTCAAGCTTAGCTCTTATGAACATTTCTTACACTGTATTCTTCAAAATACAGTATTTTACTCAGTTCCATGTCTAGGAGAAACACACTCGGTAATGTCAATAAAAAGCTTGTAAATACTTTTGCTTTCTCACTGCTATTTTAACTGAGAGTTTTTCTCGTCTAGGAGTGATCACTTTAGAATAAAACTATAATTTTGTTATTTCTTACAATCATCTATTGCTGAGTAGATTAAACCCAAGGAGCGGTAGTATGTCAACAATACAACAGTCCCTTTGGGCTTTCCAGGTTTTGTTCTTATGAGTCCTTTTAGAATAAACTTTGCATGTAAACTCTTAATGGCTAAGAAGTGCTGTGCCAGTCCTTGAAGGCATAAAGTAAATGGGGTTTGTTGTTAACAAGCTAACGTACTGAAAAACACTTAACCCAGGAAAACTTTGTCTTAATTTGACAGTCTAGGCCGGTATATTCAGATACCCATAAATCCATCATTGTTTTCTTACAGTATTTTCAATGCCACCTTATTGCACTGTTTTTATGCTCCCAAAGAGTCAGCAAGTGTAACCAAGCCTCCAGTAGATTTTTACCTCTGGGGCAAAGTTTCAGTCATTCCAAAAAATGAAAAAGAAAAGAAATCAGAAAATGATGCTTCACATCCTTTTCCTTGATCTCTGCTTAGATGGACAAAAGGAATTGCAGGTGTACTGCTGAAAGCCTAGGAGCAAAAGGAGTCTTAAGTGACAGCCCAGGAGTGGTACTTACCCCTGTGGTGGGGCTGCAAGTGGAAGTTCATCAGTGACTGTGGGCCAACAGAGCCCGCCTGGTACTCTCCCAGAGAGCAGCCAGACCACCTGGACGCGGCTGCTGGCCCTCACCTCCCCACCTCCCCTCAGGCCCTGCACCCTGGAGGGACAAGTGCAGCCTAGTGAGGAGGAGGAGTGGCACTAGAAAGCACTAAGAGTTAGGCGACAGTGTCACCTGTCCCACGCAGATAGCCAGGCCAAAAATTAGTGGAATTAAGGAAAGGGAGAAGTTTTTCTTCAAATGAGGTTGGAGATTTTCACTATTACATGGAATAGGGTGCTACTATTTATTAATAGAGAGTGGCAAGAAAAGTCCTGACACTTGCTCTAGATTCCTCCAAGAGACAAGAAAGGTTCTAGCCCCACTGAACAAGTTTGATGGGACCAGGGGGGATAAAAATGAGGTGCTTTTATGATTGCACCTCGCATCCTTCATGTCGATGTGGCAGGTATGGGGCACATCTGTGGTCACACAGCTGTCACTAGTGATGTTCTAATTAGAGCTCAGGACTAACTTCAGAGCCTTTGCTTGACCCAGTTCAACAATTGGGATAAGTTGGAATTAATGTGTGACTAAGAGAAGTTAAAAAATAGGAGTTTTCTTTTAATTGGAAATTCAGTCAGTAAACATTTTTGAATATTTACATTTTGCTTGGTCCTGGGATGGATATAAATATTCTATTGAAAAGACCACTTCTCTCCCTAATTATGGTGCCTAGTTTATAATCCATAATACATAGTTCAGATATTCACTACCTGCAGATTCAGTATCATTAGTAATTAAAGCATAGTAGTTTAGAAAACATGGACATTTGTGTGAGATGTGATTTTTCTCAACTAAGATTCAATTCAATTAGCTCAACTAGCTCTGTCACCTACTTTCTCAGACCTTTGGTTTTCTCAGCTGTAAAAAATAGTATGGTTAATGCTACTTGCTCTGCCTACTTTAAATGATTGAATTATAATAAAGATTATTAAGTATATTTATAAATGAGCATAACTATACATAATTTTATGAATATATGTGTATATGTATGTATACATCTTAGTCTGCCTGGGATCCCAAAACTACATGGCATCTAGTGATGTAACACTACATAGCATGTAGTGGTGTAACATAGAATGTTCTGTGGTGACATAAACCGCAGAGCTTTATTTTTCAGTCCTGGAGGCTGGGAAGTCCAAGATCAAAGTGCCAGCCAATTCTGTTTCTGGGAAGAGCTTTCTTCCTGGTTGGCTGACATCTGACTTCTTGCTCTGTCCTCACTTGGCCTTTTCCTCTCTCTCTTCCTCTTCTTGTAAAGCCACTAATCCCATCATGAAGGCTCCACTCTCATGACCTAATCTAACCCTAATTACATCCCAAAGACCCCATCTCCAAATATTACCACACTCAGGGTTTAGGGCTTCAACATAGCAATTCAGTTCATACAAGATAGATAACAGATGGTCTCTGACTTACAGTGGTCATTCAACTCGTGAGTTTTGGACTTTATGATGGTGTGAAAGTGATACACATTCAGTAGAAACCATGCTTTGAATTTTGAATTTGGAGTTTTTCTCAGGCTAGTGATGTGTGGAATGACCCTCTCTCATGTTGCTGGGCTACAGCAGCCTCAGCTTCCAGGCAGCCCGGTGATCACAGAGGTAAACACCAATATATTTACAACCATTCTGTATCCAGACAACCATTCTGTTTTTCACTTTCAGCACAGTAGTCAACATGAGATATTCAACACTTTATTGTAAAATAGGATTTGAGTTAGATAATTTTGCCCAATGGTAGGCTAATTTAAGTGTTCTGAGCACATTTAAGGTTGGCTGGGCTAAGCTATGATATTCAGTAGGTTAGCTGCATTAAAAGAATTTTATTATGATATTATGAAATCATAATGAAATGATTTTTTTCATTTATGATAAAAATGAATTTCAAGATTTTCACTTTATTTCATTCAAAAATATTATTTCACTTATTGTATTTTTAACTTGCAATAGGTTCATCAGGATGTAATCCTATCCTAAATTGAGGCAGATCTATATAAATAGGAATATAGAAGCCCTAACCCCTAATATGATGATATTTGGAGATGGGGGCCTTTAGGAGGTAATACCCATAAATATATTTAAATAAATAAATAAATAAATAACTGTTTAATTCTGTAACTATTTTAGGACCTTTTAAAGACTCTTTGGGAAATCTAAAAGAATTATTGACACCGTAACTTATTAAAAGGTAGCTTATTATTCAGTTGGAGTGGGGGTGGGAAGTTTCTTTAGACAACTCACTATAACACAGAGCAGCATAAATTAAATACAACAACAACGGCCCAAGATACATGCTTATGACAGAGAAGCATAGACGAAATTAATTCCAGGTGGAGGAGGTAAACGACACCTTCCCAAAGGTTATACCATTTTAGTCGGGTCTGCAGCAGAAATCACCAGTGGCCATTATTTGCAAATAAAATTCTGATTAATTTCAGTGTTTTGTTGCCATGGGCTTCCCTGGCCTTACCCTCTGGTCAAGGGGTGAATACTGATTACTTTACACCAGTGTTTGTCAACATTTTCTTTCAATATCTTACCCCCTCAGGAGGCTTTTCAGACTTGTTTTTCCCTAATACTAATTACCCTTCCACATGAAAATTTAATACCACCAACGTGCTGTGTATCTGTTTGTATACTGCATATATATCTATACTTTGAACATAAGGAGAGTAAGAATTTTTTTTTTTTTTTTTTTTTTTTTTTGGGTACGTGGGCCTCCCCATTCTTTGGCCTTCCCCGTTTTTCTTGTTGTCAAAGGTAAGCTTTTCTGATCTGGTATAGGCCTGATTCCTCTATTTATTAACTAACCTCGTGACTTTCAACAAACTATCATACATCTCAGAACTTTTCTTTTTTTGCAATACCTTCCCTTAACTGTGATATAAGAGATCATGTTTTCAAAAACCATAATAAAGGACACAAACATAATGCTTTATTATAATGGTTATTGGTATTGCTTTTATATTATACATCATCTAGAGGTTTCTGAGACACCCAGGAACAAAGGCTCATTAACAACAGACAAGGCAATTCTCAGCTCAGGACCCTGGATAGATAAGTTAGTAGGCTCAACACTTTTCTGAACAAAACAGAATTTAACATGTAACAGATTCAATATTTTATTAAACATAATAAACCCCATAACCTTGGATTTCTAATTGCTTACCACTTACTAGAATACAGTGGACAAATGCACAATGGCTTAGAATTCAGGAACCAAAAGTAACACATCAGTGGTTTTTGTTTTTTTTTTTTCTTGCGTTATGCGGGCCTCTCACTGTTGTGGCCTCTCCCATTTGCGGAGCACAGGCTCCGGACGCGCAGGCTCAGCGGCCATGGCTCACGGGCCCAGCCGCTCCGCGGCATGTGGGATCTTCCCGAAACGGGGCACGAACCCGCGTCTCCTGCATCGGCAGGCGGACTCTCAAGCACTGCGCCACCAGGGAAGCCCGAGAGTAAGAATTTTTTACCACCCAACCACCAGTTATTGCCCTCTTGCGTGGGGGTAATATCATTCCTGTTGTTTAAAACCAATCGTGGTAATTCCTTTCCTTTCCTTAGGCAGGGTAGGTAAGGCAGCAGTGGTCAGTAAGCTACAAGCGGAACCCTGAGAGAGGATGTGAGCTACAAATGTGACCTTTCTTGCTTTTAAATACAGTCGTGTTAGGATGTGATGATTAGAGCTGCAGTGATTTTGCCACCATGAGGGAAAAACTGGAAGGATTCAGGGAAGTTAATGTATCATTCCATCACCTTGAGATACTAAATGAAGCAACTCTGGACTTTCTTTCCTTCCATACTTCTTGATATGTGAGATAATAGAGGTCCTTAGTTTAAAAATCATATTTCATTGATACTTTGTTGCTTAATGATGAAACACCAACATGCATGTTAAAATGTGGTAACACTTTGATAGGCAGAGACTTCCAGAGTCAGAGAACTCCATAGCCAAATGTAAGAGAGGCTTAAAGGAGATTGAAATTTCTGGCATAAAGGCACATACAGAAAACATGATGGACTTAAAAGAATATGAGGCTAGAATTATACAATGAAACCAGATGCTGAAGGCATTGTTTTTCAAATTAAATAATGTTTTTTTAAATTTTTTTAAAGCAGGACCCTCTGACTCATATTTGGAAAGAATACAAATGTCAGTTTTGTATGGGAAGAGACACTGGAGATAGTGTGAGTATGACATAATTGTGGCAGTGGGAATGCGTGGATGGAAATGCATGTGAAACCTACACAGAACTAGAATATGTAGAACTTGGAGAATAATGAGGAGTATAGAGTGGGGGAGAGAGAAAGAAGAATTAATGATGATTCAAAGTTTCTAGGCTTGATGTGTCAGAGAAAAATGGCAGCATTAACTGAGAGGAAGATTAGAATGAAAAATTTGGGGATTGGGAATAAGAAGCATATAAAATTAAAGCAAGTTGGAATATTTTGAATTTCAGATGCCAGTAGAATATGATGATGGAAATACTCAGCAGGATTTGGATATAATAATAATATATTACACAAGTCTTTACTCTTCTGCAGTGTTTACTCAATTATTTTTCCAAATCAGCAAACAGGGATTTTGGAATGATCCTTTCTCTAATAATTAACAGGACATTCCAGAAGAATAAATACGAATGTATCTTTCCAAACACCCACACGAAAGCAAAGCTTTTGGTCATTAAAAATTCCCAGACTCTTCTTTTCAACCAATTCAGAGTGACATTCATATATTAGTGAACTTCATGTAGGCTGTAATTTGATTTTATCAGTCATTAATCTTTTTGTTCTCTGAATTTTCTAGAATATTCAGAGGTATAGTGTATAAAATAATGTGTAGATCAAATATGGAATCTTTACATGTGTATAAAAATGTAAACACTTCCTGAAATCATCTGTCTTCAGAATTGAAAAGCTATAATAAGGAACATACACAGCATAAATCTGAAAAAATGCTCACTTCTAAACCAGAGCTATGTGAGAGCCCTACGTTGGTGCTAGTTAAGAACAAAAGTAATACAGGTTATAAACCCCCCACCTTCCAAAATCAAAACAAAAAAAACACCACCAACGTTTGCAGTGTGAGCATCTTACTGCCCCTCAACTCATTATTTTAAAGAGGACCCTTTTTAAACAGTCTTCAGTGTTTTAGGTTCTTGCCCATATGGTTTGACCTGCTTCAGACTGACTTCAAAGGGATGCTTTTGCTGGAAAACTTAGGCACTAAAACCTCAAAAGGAAAATTCCCCAGTAGCACTTCAGAAGAACGGAGGAGGAAGTGTTTCACAAATTCTTAGGGAAAGGAAAATAATTTGTTTGCATGTTTTTATGGAATTAGGGAGTTTATAATACTCAGTACCAGTAGCTTCTATCTCTATTAAAGAGTCCTTTGGTTTTTCCTTTTCTCTTTTCACTGCATATGACTACTCTCAGCCTCCCCTCACCAGGCGACCGTGATTCTAGCATGTGGTGTATGGGGTTCAGCCACAAGCCCATGACGGATGCTGTTCGTGGTGGGTATTCTTACATTGTGCATAAGTTTAAAATCACACCAGGCACCAGGAGAGTCCTTGATTTTTAAACAGAATGATTCCTCTCAATTCATATGGACTCTTACCAAGAAAATTCACATATCTTCAACCAAAAGTACTCTTCAAGTTGGAGAGACATAGTTTAAAAAAAAAACTCAAGAATACAAAAATGCTTTAAGTAAATTGAACAAACGATACCTTGAAATAAAGTTACATTGAATCACAATTGTTTTTTAAATGTAGGAATATTACAAGGAACACTCTGATTTCCAGATTCCCATTTCAAACACAAAACCACAGAAGCCCCTGTCAAAGTATGGCATCACTCTGAATGAAATATTTTTAGCGCCATGCCACAAGACACTGTTTTCCAAGCATTGCTAAACAAGGGGAAGCAAATTGTCTTTTCTCTGTTCTGATTCACTACCTCAAGGCAAAAGTAAAGTAAGAACGACAGGAAAAGGAAAGCTGGAACAAAATCTCTCACATGTGGGTGTCTACGAATCTGAGAAGGCTGATGTGCAGAAACCAGCTGATGTACAAACTGGTAGTTAGGTTATGCCCACTAGATACGTGCAAAGAAAAGTTTGATTTTGAAACTTCAGCTAAACAATGGTAATTTTATAGAAATTATTTTCACTTGAAAAAATACTTTTTTACCACATTAAATATATTTATTAAAATAATTTATTTCCACTACTAATTCCAAAAGAGTGCTAAAGATAAGGCCCTTTAGATAAGTTCTTTTTAATGTCATGTTTAAAATATCATAAGCTGCACAAAATTTTTCATTTGAATGTTATTCACAATTCATTTTGCTCTGTAGTATTTAAATTTAAATAACAAAGAGCTTCAACTATAATCTCTTGATTTTTTAAGACAGTATAATGGCTTTTAGTACATTCACAGAGTTATGCAACAATCATCACGATCCAGTTTTGGAATACTTTCATCATCCCCCAAAGAAACCCCGTACCCACTAACAATTGCTACCTATTTCTTCCAACCCCACCCTTTCCAGGCTTTAGGCAACCACTAATCTACTGTCTGTTTCTATGGATTTGCCTGTTGTGGACATTTTGCATAAATAGAATCATACAGTATATGGTGTTTTGTGATTGGCTTCTTTTACTTAGTGTGAGGTTTTCAAGTTTCGTTCATGTTTAGGACTTATCAGTACTTCATTCCTACTCCTTTTTATGGCCTAATAATTTTCAATTGTATGAATATACCTCATCACTTATCTCTCCACTCATCCACTGATAGACATTTGGGTGGTTTCCACTTTTTGACTTTCATGAGTAACGTTGATAAGAATGGTCATGTATATATCCATTTTGTGTGGACATATTTTTTATGTCTCATAGATATATACCTATGAGAGGAATTGCTGGGCCATATAGCAACTTAATACTTAACACTTTGAAGAACAGCCAAACTGTTTTCCAAAATGGCGGCACCAGTTTCCATTCCCATTGTCAATGTACAAGTGTTCCAATTTCTCCACATCCTTGTCAACACTGTTTGTCTTTTTGATTATAGTCATCCTATTGTATTATATATAAAGTGGTCGACTATTGATATTTCAATTTGCATTTCCTTAATGTCTGATGATATTGAGCAAGTATTTATGTGTTTATTGTCCATTTGTATAATTTGTTTGGAGAAATATGTATTCAAATCCTTTGCCTATTTCTAATTGGGTTATTTTTCCTTTTTTTTTTATTATAGTGTTGCAGGAAATTCTTTCTGTGTTCTGGATACAAGTTCCTTATCAAATATGTGATTTGAAAATATTTTCTCCCATTCTAAGGATTGCTTTCTCACTTTCTTGACGGTATAGTTTTCAGACAATTTTTTTTTTTTTAATTTTGATGAAGCCCAGTGTATCTATTCTTTTCTTTTGTCACTTGTGTTTTTGGTGTCTCATCTAAGAAACCATTGCTTAACCCAAGGTTGAAAAAATTTACACCTATATTTTCTTCTAAGAGTTGTACTCTCTTGATTTTATTTAAAATCAAGATAGAAGAAAGAAGGATTTCTTTGAAAGAAAAGGAAGAGAAATACTAAAAGTAAAGAAAAAGAGGAAAAGGAAGGAAAGAAAAAAAAACATCATAGGCTTTTGAATGAGGGAAATGTGTTTTTGCAGGACACTTTTGAAGCTATTTAACTGATGGGAGTTTCCAGAGAACAACAGCTAACTTGCTTTTAAAGGCTCAGGGAGCCTTAGAGAAGAGAGACTGTGCCTGAAGTGCCTTTTCTCACTGCTCCTTTTGCCAACCCTGTGGATCAGAGAGGCTGCTGGAGCTATAGAAGGTGCTGGCCTTTGGGGCTGGGGCTGAGACAGGGGTGGGGCAGGAGATGGAGCAGGGATGGAGCTGAGTGTGGGACTGCTGGGGGACAAGGTGGCCAAACTTCCCCCAGGCATAAGGCTCTTCTTCCCCTCGTGTGTTAGTTTCTTAGAGCCGGCATTTCAAAGTGCCACAAACTGGGTACTTAAAACAAGAGGAATTTATAGTTCTGGAGGCTAGAAATCCCAAATGGAGGTTCCATCAGGGTTGGTTCCTTCTGGAGGCCCAGGCCTGTCCCCTGGCTACTGGCAGTTGCTGGCACTCTCTGGCGCTCCTTGGCTTGTAGGTGCATCACTGCAGTCTCCACCTCCATCTTGGATTGGCACATTCCCTCTGTGTCTGTGCATGTCTGTGTCCAAATTTTCCACATCTTATAGGGCTCATCCTAATCCAGCATGACCCCATCTTAACTCGATTACATCTGCAAAGAGTCTTTCTAAATAAAGCCAAATTCAGAGGTTCTGGCTGCATGTGAATTTGGGGGAATACTATTCAGAACAGTACCTCTCTTTGATATGTCTTCTGGGGCTTGGACTCACGTTCCAGGACCAAGAAATATGACAGGTGTGGGAAAGCAGCTAACCAACAAGAGGATGTTGCCAAGACTTCTGATAATGACTAAACCCAAGGTATATCCTAAGCTGTATGGAAATCACATTGAAAATTATTATCAGATTCTACTGTATTAAAGGATCTAGCTTGTATCTTGCTTTGTTAGAGAACTACTTGAACACATTTTATGTTTCTGTTCCCAGGGCTGGCTCTCACTTTGAATGAGTTAAAAGTGTCTGACTTCACACCCTCTCTGAACAGAGCTACTGTGAGTTTTTCAGATGCTACAGAGTGACCTACTTTAGATTACCAAAACTGGAGGTGTGAAAAAAAGTAAAATCAATTTTGGTAACTAAAAGGAGGAAGTGGAGGTGTATCAGATCACAGAAAGCTGTTAGTTGCACTCTCATGCTGGCAGTGTGTAGGAAGATCCAAGGAACCATCTGTTTGTAAAGTCTCTAGATATGTTTTAACAGTCATACATACAAGCAACCATAGATATTCACCACGGAAAAAGATTCTATCACATTCATGTCACTTAGGCGTGCTAGTGGTATTTGATACTATATAAGAATCATTTTTAAAAAAGAAAGGTATACATAGTCATATGTATAAAGTAGGATAGTAGTCTAAAGTAGCATACAATTTTTTTAAACTTTATTTTATTAAAGTATAGTTGATTTACAATGTTGTGTTAATTTCTGCTGTACAGCAAAGTGATTCAGTGACATATACGTATACATTCGTTTCTATATATTATTTTCCATTATGGTTTATCACAAGATATTGAGTATAGTTCCCTGTGCTATACAGTAGGACCTTGTTGTTTATCCATTCTATATATAATAGTTTGCATCTGCTAATCCCAAACTCCCAATCCTTCCCTCCCCAAGCCCCTCTCCCCCTTGGCAACCACAAATCTGTTCTCTATGTCTCTGAGTCTGTTTCTGTGTCATAGATAAGTTCTCTTGTGCAATATTTTAGATTCCACATGTAAGTGATATCAGATGATATTTGTCTTTTTCTGTCTGGCTTACTTCACTTAGTATGATCATCTCTAGGTCCATCCATGTTGCTGCAAATGGCATTATTTCATTCTTTTTTATGCCTAAGTAGTATTCCATTGGTATACCCATTATTTTTAAGTCTCTTACGAGGCTAATATTTAAATACAACTTGGATTTATTATTTGCCCTGTCATCTGCATCTACATTCATGATTTGTTTCTGTGTAGTTCAATTCTGTCTCCTGTTAGATGAAGCTACACTGAATTAACAAATACAAACATTTTAAAAGCATAAAACAAATTTTTTCTTCTTACTCCTAGAAAGTTGCATGTTGATGGATGTCAGTCCGTTTGGGCTGCTAAAATAAAATACTATACACTAGGTGGCTTATATACAACTGAAATTTATTTCTTACAGTTCTGGAGGCTGAGAAGTCCAAGATCATCACACCAGCAGATCTGGTGTCTCATAAGAGCTGGCTCCTCACTGGTGGCCAGCTGTCTTCTATATGTAACCTCACAGGGTGGAAGAGGTGAGGAAGCTCTCTTGGGTCTCTTTTATAAAGGCACAAACTCCATTCATGAAGACTCCACCCTCATGTCCTAATCACCTCCATGAGGTCCCACCTCTTAATACCATCACTTTGAGGGCTAGGATTTTGGCATATGAATTTTGGGAGGTCACAAACATTCAGACCATAGTATTGGGTCCTCTCCTTCATCTGGTAATATAGGTAGCCTTAAGGATGGTCTCCAGTGGTCCCTTTTTGTATTTATGCCCTCTACATCTCCATAAGTTATCTCCTTTTCTTGAGTAGAGATTGGACTTGTTGACTCACATCAGTGAATAAAACACTGCAGAAGTACAGAGTATCAATTCCAAGATTAGGTTATAAAAGACCATGGCTTTCATCTCTCATTTTCTCTTGGAACACTTATACCTGGGGGAAGTCAATGTTATGAGTGGACCCTAGGGAAAGGCACACATAGCAAGGGACCAAGGCATGTCAGCACACATGAGTGAGCTTGGAAATAGATCCTGCCTCACCACAGCTGAGCCTTCAGAGTAGATGATGATCCAGAGAACAGCCTAACAGCAATCTCATGAGAGAGCTTGAACAAGAGGCACCCAGCTAAGCTGTGCTTGGTTTCCTAACCCACAAAAACTGCGAGATAATAAATGTTTGCTTGTGGGTCATCTGTTATGCAGCGATTGATAACTAATACACCTGGAAGCTTGGGGATCCAGGGATTCTCCATCTTGTGGTATCACCATAACACAATGAGACTGGCTTTGGAGAGTCCCCTCTCCAAAGGGGACTTTGGACAGTCCCCTGAATTGACACACATCCGTCCTACCCACAGCTCACTGGCTGGAACTGGTCATGTGAGCCTAACCTAACCTCAAGGGAGGCTGAGAGAAACAGGGAAGTGCATGTAATTCTCTGTGGACATCACTGTCTATCACATGGTCACTTACTCCATCCATTCAATCAAACATTCATTCAAAAAACGTCTTAAAAATCTCTAGTATGCTAAAAAAAAAACCCAAACAAACAAAAAAAACAACCTTTTCTCAACACTGTCACCTCATTAAGTTAAAATCCCATTTTCCTCTTCATTGCAGTGTTACACCTTATAAAAGAATATTCCGTACCTTCTACATCCACTTCTTCTATCCCCACCCCCAGCTTAATCCTATCATAATCTAACTTCAACCTCCACATCTAGAGAAAATTATTTTTGAGGACTTAAAAGAAAAAGAAATACATTTTGAAGCCCTCACACTTGATTTCTATAGCTCTCAATGAAATGTTTACATCAATCTTGGTAGTGTTTATGTCCTCTTTCAATTTCTGTGATATATTTTATTATCTTACCCAATGATTGGAGACGTAGTGATGGGAACTATTCTAAATGCAGCAGCACATCCTGTTCTCCATTCATATGGCTTTATGTATTTGGCATAAATATAAAAGAGAAAAGGAAAAGTTATTTAACGCATCTTTAACAAAATCCTATGAGTCATTTTACTTCCCTGACCATCCCTCTGTCAGATACAAGAATAACTTGGAGAGACAGTAGAACGATCATTTCACTACACACTACTACACACTATAAATAAGAAATTAGGTTTCTCCATTTTTTCCTACTTTCCCTCATTTTCCAGTGATGTGGATGATAAAATGAGCCAACTTCATATCCCTAGGAAAAATAAGAAGAAATGACACACTGATTTAGGAAAACTATTTTTAAAAACCATATTATTTGTCATAAAGATGTACATTACATTTATATAGACACATTTTATTGTTTAACCAAAACAGGGCATTTCATTGGTGTGTATCTTGTGTTTAACATGTCTGTTAAAAATTGGTTTGCAGGATGCAGTCTAAGTCTGAGGAAAAGGTCCCTGAAGGATATTCTAGTGTATCTTTCACAAAAAGGCTCTGATACCATTTTATGTTGCTCTTTCTTTTTCACTTGCTCTTATTCCTCCTGTTTTCCTTACTATAGAGGCTTTCAAGTGTTCTGACTTTGGCCGTATCTTTCAGCTCTCTCCTCCATTAGTGATCTCATCCTCTCCCTCAGCTCCGCATGACCTGCTCTAGTATAATTGTCAAGAGCGGGTTGCTGGCCTTGACTTCGCGCCCAAACTTAGAGCCTGATTTCCAATGCCTGCTGGCTGCCCTTCAGACACCTCCTACCCCACACTTTCAAACAGAACTCAGATCTGCTTGTCTTCTTGGCTTTATGTTTCTGCTAACGTCCTGAGCCTTCTCCCAGCTCCTTCGGGGAGAAACAGAGTCCTCTGTTTCTCCTCTTTCCCATGTCCAACAGCGAACCAAGTCCTGCTCCTTTTGCCTCGGCTTGCTTCTTTGCCAGTCCTTTAGTATTTTTCTCCTGTTATATTGCCTCTCCTGGAGAAGACATTCAATCAATATTCACTTAATCTGAATCTTTTTTCTTCTCTACCTACAATTCATGGTACATACTGAACAAAGTTTTAATCTTTGTACTCCTGGTTCATACATCTTTTTCTAGAGAAAATGTTACTATCTGGTTGGAAGCAGCCTTAAAAAATATTCTACATGTGTGAGAGAGAGGGAGAGAGAGACAGAGACAGAGAGAGATGGTGATGGAGAGATTCTGCTCATCTTCCTGTGTTCAGTGATGTGTGAAGAAGATCCTATGTGTCAGGTGCCCCAGCAACGGGTATGAATGGGAGCTGAAACAAGCAGAAAAATGATGCTGTCGCAGAGTTGCAGAGTGGGCCGTACCACTCAGGCACTGAACAGGAGTCACGCCATGTCTTAAGAATTCACACCATCTTCAACATCAAGGGATCTTCCACTGAGAAGGCTTTTCCCACTTGTTCTTAGGTTGTTGGCTGAGTAGGAAGGGCTGCTGAGCCCATCCTGAAGTGATGAATGTGCAGGTCCCAGGCTTAGAGAGAAGGTAGTGAATTGCTTCAGCCGCTGATTCAGTAAGGTGAGCAGCTCACAGTCCAAGGACGACTAGCACGGGCTGGAGGACAGCGGAAGCCCAGAAGCTTCGGTTTTACACAAGTCTTTGTTAATTCTGAATTACCCTTGAGAGAAAGGTGTAACCTTACTCTTGTAACCTCAACCTTGTAGGTTGAACCAAGCAGGACTTGTGGGATGGGAAAAGGAATCAATATTATACCCTCTCCCACTTACCACTGAATGCTTATCCAGGGGTTCTTTGCCCCTAAATGAAAACTTAGGCAAGCTTACGACTTTTCTGATCACACTTAGGTAATAAGTCTTACGGTCGATTTCAGAAAAGCACATCATTGATTGTGTTCAGTGCCATTTAATTTTCAACATTTCAAAGCTTATTTAAAGTTAAAATTTCTCTTTTGCCCAGATGGAGATATCCCCTCCATCCCCCCTACAGATATCCCCTCTGTAGGCAGGGGATAGGGGTATGGACATACCTCCCACCTCTGTGCCTTCATCTTTACCTGGGTAACCATGGTTTCTGCTTCCCACTGGGGTCAACACAAGATGTGGGAGGGAGGAAGTGTGGTGAATTCCTAGAGGACCAGTGCTATCATAGAATGATTTCACTCCCTCTGGGCCTGGCAGGTATTTAAAGCTGATCCTTTCTCTCCTGGGTATTTTTATACCTTTATCAGTTAACCCTTGACAATTCTTTAGTGATCCACTCAAGCAGACTTCGTTCTCTGGATTCTTGGCAGAAGTAAAATCACACCAGGTCAGCTCTCTTTCTGGAAAAGTCCACATTCTGTCCTTGAGAAACTTTCATTCCTTCTTTGACTTGATGCCTCTTGGAGTCAAGACCTTCAAGCCAAGACTCCAGAAGCAGGGTCTTCTCTTTACTCTCCTGTGGGGGCAACTGGCTGGCCCATCCCTGCTGGTTACTTTAGTTTCTTTAGCTGGAATCAGATTGAGCTCTTCATTTATCTTGAACTTCAGGATAATCTCTCTACATAGTTCCATGGAAGCTAGAAAATTAACTGAATATCTTGGATCAGAAAGGGAAAAGCATGCGAGTTCATGGATTAGTTAAATTATATAGAGATAAAGAAACTTATGTTTGACTTCCTTCACTCAGTATGAAATTCTCTAGATCCATCCATGTTGCTGCCAATGGCATTATTTTGTTCTTTTTTATGGCTGAGGAATTTCCATTGTCTATATGTACCAGACAGAGAAAGACAAATGTCATGTGATATAGCTTGAAGGTGGGAATCTAAAAAAGTGGTACAAGACAGAAATAGAGTCACAGATGTAGAAAACAAACTTATGGTTGCCAAAGGGGAAAGCGGCATGGGGGAGGCATAAATTGGGAGATTAGGATTAACATATACAAACTACTATGTATAAAACAGATAACTAATAAAGACCTACTGTATAGCACAGGGAACTCTATTCAATACTCTGTAATGGCCCATGTGGGAAAAGCATCAAAAAAGAGATGCTTTTATGTATATATATAACTGATTCACTTTGCTGTACAGCAGTAACTAACACAACATTGTAAATCAACTATACTCCAGTAAAAATTAAAAGAAAAAAAATTATATTTGCATGTCTATATTGCAAATATAAATTTTAAACACACTACACTACATTTAGGGATCTTTACTTTCTTCACCTACGTATCCCAAGGGCTTATAAAAGTGTCTGCTGAACAGTACATGGGTTTAATGGATGTTTGTTGAATGAATGAATTGGCTAAGTTAAAGGGTAGCCACTGAGCCTTGTTTTCTAGGAAAGTAATTTGCAAAAGCCTGTTTTGAGCCAGTAGTCTTTGCTAGAAGAGCCAACTCTCTTTCTCCTTGGCTCTGTCTTTGCTCTCTGGACTCTCTTATGTGCTTGGAACAACCAGAAGGGCCAGGTTTTTTGCTTCCTCTTTGTAAGGCCCTCATCTCAGAAGGCTGAGACACGCGGCCATGAGCACTGGTTCCCACTTTCCCTCTGATGGTTTCACTGTCTCCTCATTCTTTACTCTACAGGTATTCTCTGTATAGTCCTTTCTCTGTCATTGGAAGACCCCGATCCTGAACATGATCTTATTGGGGAAAGGGTAAAAACACAGTTTTGCATACTTTGGCCCTGAGTTTGAGACTGACTCTCGCCTAGGGGAAGGATTTCTCTACCTAGGTCAATTTCATTCACTAAGGCATTACATTTGTGATTGCAGTCACAGCCTCGTGGAAATAAAGATTATTCTTTGATTGGTCATTGCCTCTGTGCATACATGTCTTCTGGTGACCTTGTGAGAATCAGTAATCAGGTAGCAAAGGACAAAATTCTGTGCTTCTTGGTTACTTGATGAAAAGACATCTTCATCTCACCTCCTTTACTCCCCCCAAATAAGTTGTTTTTTGCTTTCCCTGTATATTTGCTCTTATTCTTCCTTCTTGGTGTATCCATCCCTGAAAACATCTTTCCCATCATTTGTAGTTTTCAGCCAAGTGTCATTGGAACTTTCTTTTATTTCAGTTAGAAGTGGATTCTCCCTTCCCTGATTCCATAGGCCATTCACTGCAGTTGACACATTCTGACCTGTGTGATACTGCTATACATGTTTTTCTTTTCCTTCCCAAATAGCTGGTTAGCTTAATTATCTTTGTTTTCCCCACAGTGCATTACCTAAAGCCTAGCACGTAATAGATTTTTTTAAATGGTTATTGAATGCATGAATTCAGATTAGTGAATATTAGAATTTATAATTTATTTCTGTTAGAGACTCTGTAGAATGAGATGACATAAATTTTACATGTATCTGAAAAGTTATTCCATCCCAGATTCTTGCCTCTATACTCTATTTATGGGTAACTCCTTTAGGGCAAACACTTAATTATACATACTTTAGTACAGTGCTGAAATGACTTCATATTTATAAGGTTTCCTCCTTCCATTACAAGCTCAGAAGGCCAGGGGCTTTTTAAATATTTTGTATGGTCCTCTTGGCACTTAGTACAATATTGAGCCCATTGAATACACATAGATTAGTTGATTGAACGTTTTATGTAAGCTTCCCATCAGGTTGATATTGCTGTAATATTGATATTATAATACATACTCTAAATATTGAACATATTTTTAAATTAGACTATGTAGAGATTTAACCCTCTGAAAGTTATAAAGTGACATTTACCCAAACCTACATGTTCACTTTAAGTTTGGTCTCCTTGGAAACAAGATATCTGAGTAAAAATTGAAATCTTTACTTCTTCAAAATAAGGTAACATTTTAAAGGTATTAAGTAGTTACATCAATTGTCCTTTCACTACTGAAAGCATCAATATTAAAGAGTATGACATCTTTATTTCAAACTTTCTGACTAGCTGGCTTTTACTTAGCACAAAATTAGATACCTTAAAATAAGTACAGAGAAACACTTTTAATTCAGAATTTTGATGCCAAGTATAATAATACATCAACCGAAGCCAATGGAATCTCTTGTTTTAAGACAATTTGTACATTTTCAACAAGGAAAAATGTATCTGATGGTGTAATCTATTCAATCACATTGCCTTCTTGATGAAACAACATTGTACTTTTTGTTTTTCTTGTTTCCTAAGTTATAAAATATAATTTAGGAAAAAGTCTAGAGAAAAACATTCTTAGATGTCACAATAGTCCATTATGTATATGAATTAACTTTTAGCTTGAAAGAAATTGAAAGTCACTTCTAACACACACATATATAGAGATCCATAGTTTCTTCAAGGATGGTCAGCTCAGTTGTTTATAGACATGTTCAGGACATACACAGATATCTCTATCTATCTATCTATCTCCCTATGTATCATCTATCTATTTCTCTTTATATGTATCTATCCACCCAAACATCATCTATCTATCCATCAATTATCTATCTATCTATCTATCATCTATCAACAGAGACAGAGGAAGTGAGAAAAGTAGATATCTAGAAGTAGGAATAAAACCCACAAATAAAACTTAACACTTTGTTACCTGAAACTTTAGCCTCATTCAACTAGAGATTATTTTGTAGGAAGACCTTGGTGTTAACTAGTGAATGACTGAAAATCTGACAGCCATACTCAAATGTAGAGATTCTGCAAACAGAAGAGTAGGAAGAACCACGAACTGTTAACATCAGTCTCCTCAGCTGTTGATGAGAATCAGGGTTGTCCTGGGGAATAATAATTTAGTAGGTAGGTTGTGCTTAATACCTGGCATACAGGTAGAGTTCAATAAGTCTTAACCATTATTTCTGTGGATAATATGCCCATTTCGATTCTATCAGTCTCAAGTATTATAAATGGATTTAGATTTTCCTTCTACTATCTGTAAAGTATATACAACAGCTCCTTTACATACAATATCATACTAGCAATGAAAACCCAATGAGATTTTTAGGAGGTAATAACTATATTCATGTTTTGTTTTGTTTTTAAACAGATATTTAGTAATTCTCTTATACCCCAACAGCTAAAAAAATGTGGCAGATATGAGACTAAAGTCTTGCTCTTTTTGATTCATCATTTTTTTCTACTATATGTTACTTTTAATGACTGACACTCTAAATCATTAAATTTAAACTCATTTATTCTGGAGAATTTACTGTAGATTAGTATGTGATCATTGGACATCCTTATTTAAATGATGAAAGCACAGTTGAGTTGTATCTGAATTCACTAATCATAGAATAATAATACTAGTTGAATGTTTATTCATATAAGGAAGAAGAAAATAAAAAACATTTCTAGCTGTCATGTCACTAACCTGCATTTTGATGGGAAGAAAATTCTCTCAGCTTTCACCTGACATAAATAAAAATTGAAAGTAGGGTTATTTTATTTGCTATATATCTCACTGGCTTAGAGTTATATTCAACAAGTTAATATTTTAGATTTTTACATAAACTTTTTGGGGAAGAAGTGGGTTTTACTGAAGGTTTTTCTATATAAATACTATATTAGTCATTTTACAAGAATTTTTCTCCATTTTGGAAAGGTTATTTTGGCAGAAGTCATGAAGCTAAAACAGCAAAACCATTGACAGAAATTAATGCAATAGTTAAATGTGGTCATGTTTGTAAGAATCAGATAAAGGTTTCCATCCATTTGGAATCTGTGTATTTTTACTTCCAAAATATCACTAATATTTCAGTTGTTTGAGCTCTGTTTTTCAGGCTGTGAAACTTGGTTTGGGCGTGAGATGAGAGGGGCTGGGGGGTGGTGAAGACAAGAGGCAAACGGGGGTTCATTTAATTTCAGCATTGAAGCATCCAGCCCAGTGTTTGTTTGTGAGATTGTGTTTTCAGATTTATTTATACTAGGAAACTAATGTTATGGCACTAGAGTCAGTGTCACTAGAAAATTCTTAAAATAGGAATTGTGCAAAAGAAATATACCCTAAGGGCAAAAAGTATTTCATATTTGTTCGAGAAGACCCTAGCTTCATTGGGAATTTATTGAGGTCTTCAAACACTAGTATTTTTGTTTGAATTTCCTGGAACCACAAATATATGTTGTCAAAAGGTTTTGACTCCATTTTGGGGAACATGAAACTTTCAAGCCTTGGGATTTTTTTTTTTGCTCTCCTACTGTATTATTTTTTTTAATATCTTTATTGGAGTATAATTGCTCTACAATGGCATGTTAGTTTCTGCTTTATAACAAAGTGAATCAGTTATATATATACATATATCCCTATATCTCTTCCCTCTTGCATCTCCCTCCCACCCTCCCTATCCTACCCCTCTAGGTGGTCACAAAGCACCGAGCTGATCTCCTTGTGCTGTGCAGCTGCTTCCCACTAGCTATCTATTTTACATTTGGTAATGTACATATGTCCATGCCATGCCCTCACTTTGTCCCAGCTTAAACTCCCCCCTCCCTATGTCCTCAAGTCCATTCTCTAGTAGGTCTGCATCTTAATTCCCGTCTTGCCCCTAGGTTCTTCATGACCATTTTATTTATGTATTTATTTATTTATTTATTTTTTTATTTTTTAGATTCCATATATATGTGTTAGCATACAGTATCTGTTTTTCTCTTTCTGACTTACTTCACTCTGTATGACAGACTCTAGATCCATCCACCTCACTACAAATAACTCAATTTCATTTCTTTTTATGGCTGAGTAATATTCCATTGTATACATGTGCCACATCTTCTTTATCCATTAATCTGTTGATGGACAATTAGGTTGCATCCATATCCTGGCTATTGTAAACAGAGCTGCAATGAAAATTGTGGTACGTATTTGTCCTTCTCTTTCTGACTTACTTCACTCTGTATGACAGACTCTAGATCTATCCACCTCATTACAAATAGCTCAATTTCGTTTCTTTTTATGGCTGAGTAATATTCCATTGTATATATGTGCCACATCTTCTTTATCCATTCATCCGACGACGGGCACTTAGGTTGTTTCCATCTCCGGGCTATTGTAAATAGAGCTGCAATGAACATTTTGGTACATGACTCTTTCTGAATTCTGGTTTCCTCAGGGTATATACCTAGTAGTGGGATTGCTGGCCACATGGTAATTCTATTTTTACTCTTTTAAGGAACTTCCATACCATTATCCATAGTGGCTGTATCGATTTACATTCCCACCACCAGTACAAGAGGGTTCCCTTTTCTCCATACCCTCTCCAGCATTTATTGTTTGTAGACTTTTTTGATGATGGTCATTCTGACTGGTGTGAGGTGACACCTCATTGTACTTTTGATTTGCATTTCTCTAATGATTAATGATGTTGAACATTCTTTCTTGTGTTTCTTGGCAGTCTGTATATCTTCTTTGGATAAATGTCTATTTAGGTTTTCTGCCCATTTTTGGATTGGGTTGTATGTATTTTTGGTTTTGAGCTGCTTATAAATTTTGGAGATTAATCCTTTGTCAGTTGCCTCATTTGCAAATATTTTCTCCCATTCTGAGGGTTGTCTTTTCGTCTTATTTATGGTTTCCTTTGCTGTGCAAAAGCTTTTAAGTTTCATTAGGTCCCATTTGTTTATTTTTGTTTTTATTTCCATTTCTCTAGGAGGTGGGTCAAAAAGGATCTTGCTGTGATTTATGTCATAGAGTGTTCTGCCTATGTTTTCCTCTAAGAGTTTGATAGTTTCTGGCCTTACATTTAGGTCTTTAATCCATTTTGAGCTTATTTTTGTGTATGGTGTTAGGGAGTGTTCTAATTTCATTCTTTAACATGTAGCTGTCCAGTTTTCCCAGCACCACTTGTTGAAGAGGCTGTCTTTTCTCCATTGTATATTCTTGCCTCCTTTATCAAAAATAAGGTGACCATATGTGCATGGGTTTACCTATGGGGTTTCTATCCTGTTCCAATGATCTATATTTCTGTTTCTGTGCCAGAACCATACTGTCTTGATTAGTGTAGATTTGTAGTATAGTCTGAAGTCAGGGAGCCTAATTCCTCCAGCTCTGTTTTGCTTTCTCAAGATCGCTTTGGCTATTCAGAGTCTTTTATGTTTCCATACAAATTTTGAAATTTGTTGTTCTAGTTCTGTGTAAAATGCCATTGGTAGTTTGATATGGATTGCATTGAGTCTGTAGATTGCTTTGGGTAGTATAGTCATTTTCAAAATGTTGATTCTTACAATCCAAGAACATAGTATATCTCTCCATCTATTTGTATCATCTTTAATTTCTTTCATCAGTGTCTTATAATTTTCTGCATACAGGTCTTTTGTCTCCTTAGGTAGGTTTATTCCTAGATATTTTATTCTCTTTGTTGCAGTGGTAAATGGGAGTGTTTTCTTAATTTCACTTTCAGATTTTTCATCATTAGTGTATAGGAATGCCAGAGATTTCTGTGCATTAATTTTGTATCCTGCTACTTTACCAAATTCATTGATTAGCTCTAGTAGTTTTCTGGTAGCATCTTTAGGATTCTCTATGTATAGTATCATGTCATCTGCAAACAGTGACAGCTTTACTTCTTCTTTTCCGATTTGGATTCCTTTTATTTCCTTTTCTTCTCTGATTGCTGTGGCTAAAACTTCCAAAACTATGTTGAATAATAGTCGTGAGAGTGTGCAACCTTGTCTTCTTCCTGATGTTAGTGGAAATGGTTTCAGTTTTTCACCATTGAGAACAATGTTGGCTGTGGGTTTGTTATATATGGTCTTTATTATGTTGAGGTAAGTTCCCTCTATGTCTACTTTCTGGAGGGTGTTTATCATAAATAGGTGTTGAATTTTGTCGAAAGCTTTCTCTGCATCTATTGAGATGATCATATGGTTTTTCTCCTTCAATTTGCTAATATGATGTATCACATTGATTGATTTGTGTATATTGAAGAATCCTTGCATTCCTGGGGTAAACCCCACTTGATCATGGTGTATGATTCTTTTAATGCGCTGTTGGATTCTGTTTGCTAGAATTTTGTTGAGGATTTTTGCATCTATGTTCATCAGTGATATTGGCCTGTAGTTTTCTTTTTTTGTGACATCTTTGTCTGGTTTTGGTGTCAGGGTGATGGTGGCCTCGTAGAATGAGTTTGGGAGTGTTCCTCCCTCTGCTATGTTTTGGCAGAGTTTGAGAAGGATCGGTGTTTGCTCTTCTCTAAATGTTTGATAGAATTCGCCTGTGAAACCATCTGGTCCTGTGCTTTTGTTTGTTGGAAGATTTTAATCACAGCTTCAATTTCAGTGCTTGTGATAGTTCTGTTCATATTTCCTATTTCTTCCTGTTTCAGTCTTGGAAGGTTGTGCATTTCTAAGAATTTGTCCATCTCTTCCAGGTTGTCCATTTTATTGGCATAGAGTTGCTTGTAGTAATCTCTCATGATATTTTGTATTTCTGCAGTGTCAGTTGTTCCTTCTCCTTTTTCATTTCTAATTCTATTGATTTGAGTCTTCTCCCTTTTTTCTCTTGATGAGTCTGGTTAATGGTTTATTAATTTTGTGTATCTTCTCAAAGAACCAGCTTTTAGTTTTATTGATCTTTGCTATCATTTCCTTCACTTCTTTTTCATTTATTTCTGATCTGATTTTTATGATTTCCTTCCTTCTGCTAACTTTGGGTTTTTTTGTTCTTCTTTCTCTAATTGCCTTAGGTGTAAGGTTAGGTTGTTTATTTGAGATGTTTCTTGTTTCTTAAGGTAGGATTGTATTGCTATAAACTCCTCTCTTAGAACTGCTTTTGCTACATTCTGTAGGTTTTGAGTTATGTTTTCATTGTCTTTTGTTTCTAAGTATTTTTTGATTTCCTCTTTGATTTCTTCAGTGATCTCTTGGTCATTAAGTAGTGTATTGTTTAGCCTCCCTGTGTTTGTATTTTTTTTTTTTTTTCTTTTGCATTATATGGGCCTCTCACTGTTGTGGCCTCTCCCGCTGCGGAGCACAGGCTCCAGACGCGCAGGCTCAGCAGCCATGGCTGCTGCGTTATGGTTCAGCTTCTGGAATCTCCTGTTGTCCTGTGCTCCCCACGTCCCCTGCATCGGCAGGCGGACCCCCAACCACTGCGCCAGCAGGGAAGCCCTGTGTTTGTATTTTTTTACAGATTTTTTTCCTGTAATTGATATCTAGTCTCATAGTGTTGTGGTCAGAAAAGATACTTGATACAATTTCAATTTTCTTAAATTTACCAAGGCTTGTTTTGTGACCCAAGATATGATCTATTCTGGAGAATGTTCCATGAGCACCTAAAAAGAAAGTGTAATATGTTGTTTTTGGATGGAATGTCCTATAAATATCAATTGTCTGTATTGTTTAATGTATCATTTAAAGGCTGTGTTTCCTTATTTATTTTCATTGTGGATCATCTGTGCATTGGTGAAAGTGGGGTGTTAAACTCCCCTACTATGATTGTGTTACTGTTGATTTCCCCTTTAATCGCTGTTAACATTTGCTTTATGTATTGAGGTGCTCATATTTTGGATGCATCAATATTTACAATTCATATCTTCTTGGATTGATCCCTTGATCATTATGTAGTGTCCTTCTTTGTCTCTTGTAACAGTCTTTTTTTTAAAGTCTATTTTGTCTGATATGAGAATTGCTACTACAGCTTTCTTTTGATTTCCATTTGCATGAAATATCTTTTTCCATCCCCTCACTTTCAGTCTGTATGTGTCCCTAGGTCTGACGTGGGCCTCTTGTAGACAGAATATATATGGGTCTTGTTTTTGTATCCATTCAACCAGTCTATGTCTTTTGGTTGGAGCATTTAATCCATTTACATTTAAGGTAATTATCGATATATATGTGCCTATTACCATTTACTTAATTGTTTTAGGTATGTTTTTCTAGGTCTTTTCCTTCTCTTGTGTTTCCTGTCTAGAGAAGTTGCTTTAGCAACTGTAAAGCTGCTAAAGTTGTAAAGCTGGTTTGGTGGTGCTGAATTCTCTTAGCTTTTGCTTGTCTGTAAAGGTTTTAATTTCTCCATCAAATCTGAATGAGCTCCTTGCTGGGCAGAGTAATTTTGGTTGTATGTTTTTCCCTTTCATCACTTTAAATATGTCCTGCCACTCCCTTCTGGCTTGCAGAGTTTTTGCTGAAAGATCAGCTGTTAACCTTATGGGAATTCCCTTGTGTGCTATTTGTTGTTTTTCCCTTGCTGCTTTTAATATTTTTTCTTTGTGTTTAATTATTGATAGTTTGATTAATATGTGTCTAGGCATGTTTCTCCTTGGATTTTTCCTGTATGGGACTCTCTGTTCTTACTGGACTTGATTATCTATTTCCTTTCCCATATTAGGGAAGTTTTCAGTTATAATCTTTTCAAATATTTTCTCAGTCCATTTCTTTCTCTCTTCTTCTTCTTGGACCACTATAGTTCGAATGTTGGTGCATTTAATGTTGTCCCAGAAGTCTCTGAGACTGTTCTCAATTCTTTTCATTCTTTTTTTTTTTTATTATTCTGCTCTGCAGTAGTTATTTCCAGTATTTTATCTTCCAGGTCACTTATCTGTTCTTCTGCCTCAGTTATTCTGCTATTGATCCCTTCCAGAGAATTTTTAATTTCATGTATTGTGTTGTTCATCATTTTTTTTTTTTCTCTTTAGTTCTTTTAGGTCCCTGTTAAACGTTTCTTGTATTTTCTCCACTCTATATCCAAGATTTTGGATCATCTTTACTATCATTATTGTGAATTCCTTTTCAGGTAGACTGCCTATTTCCTCTTCATTTATTAGGTCTGGTGGGTTTTTACCTTGCTCCTTCATCTGCTCTGTGTTTCTCTGTCTTCTCATTTTGCTTATCTTACTGTGTTTGAGGTCACCTTTTTGCAGGCTGCTGGATCGTAGTTCCCGTTGTTTTTGGTGTCTGCCCCCAGTGGCTAAGGTTGGTTCAGTGGGTTGTGTAGGCTCACTTGTGGAGGGGACTAGTGCCTGTGTTCTGGTGGATGAGGCTGGATATTGTCTTTCTGTTGGGCAGGTCCACGTATGGTGGTGTGTTTTGGGTGTCTGTGACCTTATTATGATTTTAGGTAGCCTGTCTGCTAATGGTTGACATTGTGTTGCTTTCTTGCTAGTTGTTTGGTATAGGGTGTCCAGCGCTGTAGCTGCTGGTCCTTGAGTGGAGCTGGGTCTTGGCGTTTAGATAGAGATCTCTGGGAGGTTTTTGCTGTTTCATATTACATGCAACTGGGAGGTCTCTGGTGGACCAATGTCCTAAACTTGGCTCTCCCACCTCAGAGGCACAGCCCTGACGCCTGGCTGGAACACCACGAGCCTGTCATCCACACAGCTCAGAATAAAAGGGAGAAAAAAAGGAAGAAAAAGATAAAATAAAATAAAATGAAATAAAATAAAATAGTTATTAAAATAATTATTAAAAAAATTTAAAAAGTAATTTAAAAAAAACAAAAGAAAGAAAGAAGAGAGCAACCAAACGAAAAAACAAATCCACCAATGATAACAAGCGCTAAAAACTATACTAAAAAAAAGAAGAAAAAAAAAACCGGACAGACAGAACCCTAAGACAAATGGTAAGAGCAAAGCTATACCGACAAAATCTCACACAGAAGCATACACATACACAATGCACAAAAAGAGAAAAAGGGGAAAAAATATATATATCTTGCTCCCAAAGTTCACCTCCTCAATTTGGGATGATTTGTTGTCTATTCAGGTATTCCGCAAATGCAGGTACATCAAGTTGTTTGTGGAGATTTAATCTGCTGCTCCTGAGGCTGCTGGGAGAGATTTCCCTTTCTCTTCTTTGTTCTCACATCTCCCGGGGCTCAGCTTTGGATTTGGCCCTGCCTCTTTGTGTAGGTCGCTGGAGGGTGTCTCTGTTTTGCTCAGACAGGACGGGGTTAAAGGAGCCGCTGACTCGGGGGCTCTGGCGCACTCAGGCTGGGGGGGAGGGAGGGGCACGGCGTGCGGGGCGGGCCTGCGGCAGGGGGGGCTGGGGGGGGGGTGGCACCAGCCCAAGGC
>NW_006771793.1:106040-106254 GCF_000442215.2 Lipotes vexillifer
CCGGGCCCAGCCTTTCCCCCGGCCCCCCTCCCAGCCAGCCGTGGCACACTTAGCCCCTGCAGGCTGTGTTCTCGCCGCCAACCCCAGTCCTCTCCCTGCACTCCGACCGAAGCCCGAGCCTCGGCTCCCAGCCCAGCCCGCCCCGGCGGGTGAGCAGAGGAGCCTCTCGGGCTGGTGAGTGCCGGTCGGCCCCGATCCTCTGTGCGGGAATCTC
>NW_006771793.1:106385-114368 GCF_000442215.2 Lipotes vexillifer
TCTCCTCCGCGGCCCCGAAGCTCCCCCCTCCGCCACCTGCAGTCTCCGCCCGCGAAGGGGCTTCCTAGTGTGTGGAAACCTTTCCTCCTTCACAGCTCCCTCCCACTGGTGCAGGGCCCGTCCCTATGCTTTTGTCTCTGTTTATTTTTTTTCTTTTGCCCTACCCAGGTACGTGCGGAGTTTCTTGCCTTTTGGGAGGTCTGAGGGCTTCTGCCAGCGTTCAGTAGGTGTTCTGTAGGAGTTGTTCCACGTGTAGATGTATTTCTGGTGTATCTGTGTGGAGGAAGGTGATCGCCGCGTCTTACTCTTCCGCCATCTTGAAGCTCCTCCTACTGTTTTTTTAAAAACATTACTAAAAAGATCTGCTTTAAAGCAAATGTTTAGGGAATGTCAGCAAAGGAGGAGAAATATAATAGGTGACAGTTCATTTGTTTTTCTGGCCTTCATTTAGAGGAGCCATATTTAATTTAGGCTCAAAAAAAAGTTCTGGCAAACCTAGGGGCAGGACAGGAATAAAGACGCAGACTTAGAGAATGGACTTTAGGAAATGGGGAGGGGGAATAGTAAGCTGAGACGAAGTGAGAGAGTGTCATGGACATATATTCACTACCAAATGTGAGATAGATAGCTAGTGGGAAGCATCTGCATAGTACAGGGAGATCAGCTCGGTGCTTTGTGACCTGAGGGGTGGGATAGGGAGGGTGGGGGGGGAGACACAAGAGGGAGGAGATATGGGGATATATGTATATGTACAGCTGATTCACTTTGTTATAAAGCAGAAACTAACACACCATTGTGAAGCGATTATACTCCAATAAAGATGTTAAAAAAAAATTTAGGCTCAACTCTAAAGGATCACAGAATATTTTAAGTAATCATCAATCCTTTGTTGTTTCAAAAGATGTTGATTCATCTGACTAAGAAATGGGTAGGTGGGAAGCACGTCTATTTACTACACTTTTAATCTTAGAACAGTAGAAAAAAATAACTAAATTGGGTAAGAAACAGACCTCTCTTGTGTAGGGGGTGCTCAGTCCCCAGGAAAGTGATGCAGAATTCATTCAGTGAAGAACTTGTGAGACGGGGATTACCATCTACTCACAGGTGTGGACGTGATTGCCAAATGGAGCTGGAAGGATGTCTCACTATAGCATCTTCCTCCCTTCCTTTGCAGATGCTTGAAGTTTCTAGAATAGAGAGATAAATCTTTTTTATAGTTGATTTACAATGTTGTGTTAGTTTCAAGTGTACAGCAAAGTGATTCATTTATACATATTTTTTTTCAGAGTATTTTCCCTTACAAGTTCTTACAAAATATCAAGTATAGTTCCCTGTGCTATATAGTAGGTCCTTGTTGGTTATAGAGATAAACCTAAGTCCACAAACTCAGGTGGAGCTACAAGGTTAACACCTCTAGGAGAAGGAATATAATGGTTTGACAGCTAACTTGGACCAGGTTATGTGATCAGCTGATATTTATTGCGTACCTACTACATGCCATGTTCTTGGTAAGATTTGGTGAAATTGAAGCTTGAGGGTCATATGAATCCTCTCTGATGTCTTACTGGGATTCTCCAAGCTGAACTGATTATTTCCTTTCTTCTTTGGGCTATAGCTATGATATCACATATTTCTGCAACCTGCAAAAACACTGCTTTTATTATGGCCTGTTTCTCCCACTCGATGGTATGCTCTACACAAGAGCTGAGACTAGCTATGTCCTACTCATTTTGACCAGAGTATCTGAGAATTGTGGCATTCAATTGACTTTCAGTTCATTTTTATTGAGTGTGTTAATGAGAGTGAATGAGATATTAATGCTACCTTTAGGGTACTTGACAATTAAGACAAGAAATAAGACATGGGCACAGAACAGACTTATTGGTGGATTAATTGCTTTAAGTTTATCATGTAGTGTTAGAGAGAAGACACCAACAAATAAGATCAAGAAGCCCACAGAAGACTTTGCTTCCTTCATCCCAATATAGCTGTGCAAATATTATGTTCAGGTTTGAAAACAGCTAGGTAGCCATTACCTTGCCTTCAGGTGTTCAGCAGCAATTATTGTATATTAATCATTTATTTACTAGAAATTGACTGAAGTTTAACTGCTTTATTTAGAGAACTTCAAAGCAGTGATATGTACCAGAAATCTTTACCTGTTTATCCATTTTTCTGTAGATTCATCCTGCATCTAAATTTAAAATTAGAAAAAGTCAGTTGCATCAGAAACTCCTAGTTCCTCTGGAAAACAGGAGAGTTGACTTGAGTTTCAAAAGTCATCATGAATCAAAGATTGACAAATCAGTTCAATCCTGGCTCTGCAATTTGATACGCTTGAGGTCTTAGACCACACACTCGATCACTTTGAACCTCAGTTATCTATAAAGTGGTGATAATGATGCCTACCCTGTTTACCTCTGACGGGTCTTATGGATAAGAAAATTCGTTGCACGCTATGAGATGCTATATAAATGCAAGGGGTTCTTGTTGTTGTGATGACAAGAACACAGCTGAGCACGGACCTGAAGGCACGTCCATGTAATGAAAGCATCTGCCTTAGGAACAGCTATACACGGTTCCCATCTGTGAAGCAGCATCTAAGTCCTTAAACTCATCAGACGAAGTATACGTTGATGCTCCCTGAAGAATTATCAGCACATTAATTTGCTTGCCTGGGAACATCTGGATTGTCTAAATTTAGATTCCTGATGAAAGATTCCTGAAGTGTCACCAGATTTCTGTGTAGATAATTTTCTCCAGCTCAACAAACATGGATGCCTATTACAGACCAGGCATTGCTGGAGTCAGCAGAGACTCAGAGAAGTGAGCATGAGTTGCTGCCTTCAGAGAGCTCACAGTTTATGGGCAGAGATAGCTATGCAATTAGATGTTCACAGAAAGTAAAGTGGAGTTATGTGCAATTATTACATAAATTATAGTGGCACTCCATGAGGGGTCTTCAGTGAGATCAGAGCCCTTCCTGATGGAAGGGATGCCTGAGTTGAATGTTAAAAAGTAAGTAGAAATTAGATACAGTAAGTCCGCTACATATGAACGAGTTCCATTCTGAGAGCACATTCATAAGTCCAATTTGTTTGTAAGTCCGATTTGTTCATAAGCCCAACAAAGTTAGCCTAGGTACCCAACTAACACAATTGGTTATAGAGTACTGTACTGTAATAGGTTTATAATACTTTTCACACAAATAATACATAAAAAACAAACAAACACAAAAAATAAAGAAAATATTTTTAATCCTACAGTACAGTACCTTGAAAAGTACAGTAGTACCAGCTACATCACTGCTGCTTTTACACCTGCTTCTGGACATCCTGGCCTTGAAATAAAGATACTGTACTACTGTACTCTACACAGTCATGTACAGTAGAGTACACAGGAGCACAACCACTTGTAGAGGATTCACGCACGTGACAACGTACGCCAGACCCATGAGCTACCTTACCTGACAGGACACGGGAATGCACGTTCACATTTTGAAAGCTCGCAACTTGAAGGTGCGTACGTAGGGGGCTTACTGTCATCAGTATGGGTGTCTGGGTGGGGAATGTGGGTGATTCCAAGCAGAGAGAACAGCATGAGCAAAGGAACCAAAACCGGGAAAAATATGTGTTTGCTGTAGCAGAAGTCACGGTGAAAGGTGGAGAGTGAGGGAAGGTTAGAGACACCTGGAGAACAGAGGAACCATCCCTGCAGGGCTTCTGGGTCAACGCCTTGATGCTGTGGCAGATGGAAACCATGGACGGTATGGAACAGAGACATAATGTTATGAGACACAGATCATCAATTAAATGCTCTGGGTATTAGATTGATTGAAGGACATTAAGATTTGGAAGCAGGAACCTGGTTAAGGAGTTATTGTAGGGATTCAGAGATGAACCAAGAGAACAGCGATGAAGTTGGGCACCAGGAGTGCTGAGAAATATGTCAAATCCCAATCTCTCAATTTATCCCCCCCTCTGCCCCCCTCCCCTCTTTCCCCCTGGTAACCATAAGTTTGTTTTCTACCATCTGTAACTATATTTCTGTTTTGTAGATAAGTTCATTTGTACCTTTTTTTTAGATTACACCTATTATAAGCAATATCATATGATATTTGTCTTCCTCTGTACAGCAGAAACTAACACAACACTGTAAATCAACTATACTCCAATAAAATATTTTTTTAAAAATGTGGTAAGAAATACTTGTATGAACACACAGGACTTGATGACTGCCTTAAGGTGGCCTTGAGAGTTAGAAGGAGGTCAAGCCAACTCACTCAGGCACAATACTGGTGTGATAGATGTGAATCTCAATGCATGAAATCAAGAGCACTGACATATAACTTTATTTTTACAAACTATCTAATTTCTGATGCCAGTCCAAATTCCACTAGCCTGTTGGAGGAAAAAGGTCCCAACTCCAAAACCCCAAACCTTATTGAGGTCCTTCTACTCAGGCTTGTGCTAGAGTTTTGAGGTCTTACTTAAGGAGTTGGGGATGCCCCATTTGGTTGTTGGTCATCAGAATATGCAGGTAGCGGCCGGGATCAGCGTTGTTCTGGTTCATTGGCAAAACTGTGGGGAGAAGGTGTATGTTCTCTTCTGCCTAGAAGTAGTATGAGCCATTTTGGGTTTTTTGATGTGCTCTCCTAGGAAATAGGAGATGAGATGCCTTCTGCCACAGAGACCAGCCTGCTCATCATTGCCTTTTTCTCTTCATGGAGAGATCATTCTCTGAAGAAAATCATTTTCTTTTGAGGTTGCTCTGTCTTCCTGTGTTTATGTCCCAACTTTTCTTCCCCTCCTCGAGGTTGACTTTTGGCAAAGAAAATTTATCAAGGCAGTCCCTTCCTCAATGCTCACATTTTGTCATATATATATTTGTTTTTATTTTTGCTGTCTGGTCCCTTACTCTCCATGAAGTGGGACTTTTTTCCCTTGCTCTTTATCTTTAGCATCAGGCATCCAGGATACTCTGGCACATAGTAGGAATGCACACACATGCAAATTTGTTTGTTGAATAAATGAATATGAGTGTGTGTAATGAGCTGGCATGACTCTTCCAACATATTTTACAGGGAAAAGATGCTACTATTTTGGAACTCTCTCAGGAGTTCCACATATTGAAAGCGTGAATTAGTTTTGTTTTTTTTTTTTTTAAACGAATGAAACGATGGCTGCTGACTTTTGTGTTCTCTGCCTCATCCCTCTCCTGAGGCACTGAGCACAGAGCTGACTACATGCTGATGAGAGGAAGAGAAAGGAAAGCAAAAGGTGGTGGGAAGAAAAAGAAATAATTAAAATATTAA
The DNA here is from genome assembly GCF_000442215.2 of Lipotes vexillifer. Lineage (NCBI taxonomy): Eukaryota > Metazoa > Chordata > Mammalia > Artiodactyla > Lipotidae > Lipotes > Lipotes vexillifer. Next base: position 111,700 of record NW_006771793.1, read on the forward strand.
ATGATCCAGCCAGGTGAGTTATTTCAAAGCATCATCTAATACCAATCAAAATACCACTCACTAGCTATCTAAATAAAATATCTCTATTAGACTGTGTAGTTGATTTGAAAGGTGTAAAAAGGATGGAATTGGGGAAAAGGAAAAGAGCTTTTCTTAGAGACTTGCAAATTTATTCCTACTTAACCAGAGTATGTAGAGAAAATGTGATCTTTAAATTTTATCCATGGCCAATCAGAGCTTACTCCCAGGCCCCTGGCCTTCTATAGCTTGCTAGGTAGGTTTTGTTTTGTTTTGTTTGTTTATTTTGTTGTTGTTGTTGAGGAAGGAACCACCAACCTGGGGCAAAATCATTCAAACCTGGTGGTAAAGTTTGCTTAAGAAGAGAACATTGGATCACCGCCCCCCCCCCCCAAAAAAAAAATGTAAACTAAGAGTGTTACTTTATGGGCTCGGGGCATAGGAAAGAGAATCAAGAGAGCACAGGTGATTCAAATCCAGATCACATTTCCTCCCTCCAGGCTGGGCTAGGAGAGGAGGTATGGGAGGACTGCCTCTGCTCTTCGTCCCCCGTACTGATGTGATGCCCCAGCCTCCTCTGGGTTCTCTTACTGTCTCACTGCTGGTGGTGCCTGTCTGTCACAGGCATGGAGGCATTTTCTCCACCCACATCAGAAATGGTTTAGTCATTAATATGTTCAAATGGGAGAGGGTAGGGAGGATGAAGAAATTTGGATAATTTTCTCTTAAAACATTAGCCTGTCTTACAATGTTATTACTTTCTTATACCTCCTATTTTGCATTTGAGAAAATAGTTTCCATTTTTTAAAAAAATAATTTCTATTGAAGTATAGTTGATTTACAACATTGTGTGAGTTTCAGGTGTACAGGAAAGTGATTCAGTTATGCTGATATATTCTTTCTCAGATTTTTTTTCCATTATAGGTTATTACAAGTTATTGAGTAGAGCTCCCTGCACTATACAGTAGGTCCTTGTTGTTTATCTATTTTATATATAGTAGTGTGTATATGTTACCGAAACTCCTAATTTATCCCTCCCCACTTTCCCCTTTGGTAACCATAAGTTTGTTTCCTACCTCTGTTGTTATCTTTGCTTTCAGATCATCCCCTATCCCATAGGCTATCGGGCTCCAATTTGGATCAATAGACTCAGAAAGGCAACTATATTTTCAAGATATTTTTATATTACACCAATTTTAGAATGATATTTTGAAAATGACCCATTCTCTACAATTGAGTATTCAACAACTGAGCACCAAGTACCACGTTAGGATTTTATGTTCATTTTTTCACAGTATCAAATACATACCACAGATTTTATGTCCATTTCTTCCTATGAAGTGGATATCACTGGTTTTCAGAGGTAGATATTGAGGCTTAGAGAGATGAAATAATTTGCCCCAAATCATATATCTCTTAAGTTGCTGCATTGAGATTTAGACCCAGGTGAGTCTTGTTCAAAAGATCCATGAATTTTTCAGTACACTTTGGTGTTCACTCCCATTTTTGTATTGAGTCCACAAGAAAGTTCTCAGATATTTTATAGGACTATGTCAGGCATAGTAAAAACAAGAAAAATACACTCAGGGTCAGAAGTCTTGGGTTCTAATTCTGCCATCTTGCATTTTTCTGTTGATAGTATGGTAATAAGAGACAGAAGATGAGCTCGTATCCCAATTTTGTCATTTACCAGCTGTGTAAACTTGAGCAAACTTATCTTATTTCTAAGTCTCCAATTTCTTATGTGCCCAAAGAGAAAAACAATAAAGTGGCTATGAGACATAAACATGATAACACCCTGTAAACAGCTCAGCACCACCCATGGCACACAGCAGGCACCCAATAAGTGTCATCACCTCATCTATTTCAGCTAATTCTGATCATTTGTGAGGCATGCGTTATGTTCTCTCTTGACTTTTAAGTTGTTTGGTAAACATATGGTGTTTAGTACCGATGCTTTGATGTAACTACAGTAAAAGCAGAAGAAATAAGTATCCAAATAAGGAACTCATTTTCTTCTCATTTCTCTAAGACATTGGCCCACCATTTCTAAGTTGTAGAAATGAAACGACAATAATTCATTATTGAACACCTGAACAGTTATTTATTACTGAAACCACTTCTGGACCTACATTTTAATGACAGTGATTCATAGCTTTCTCCAGCCTAGAGCCCTGGAAGGATGGGATAGGATTGAATCTGAAGCCACCCTCTGAGTGAAGCCACTGGCCTCCCAGCCCAGGGCACTGAGCCAGGAGCCCAAGCCAAGCATGTGACATTCCATCTGCTGTCCTAACCAAAGGTAAATGACCCTCAAACCCCAAGGGAGTCATTCAGATTCATGAAGGAGATCTTACCTTTCACAAGAGAGACAGGATTGAGAGATGCTTTGCTTAAGTGACTAAAGAAGGAAAAAAAAATTTGAGATCTAGTTAGCAAAATGTATTGAGGTCATTTCCACCATACATTGATGGAGTTCTAAAGCAAAAAGTGTCACAAGGGCTATAATTAGGAGAATGAGTTAAAAATTTAACAGCACTCCAGATTTCAACTACACCTATCATTTTCCCAGCCATAAATGTCTTCCCCTTTACACTTTATGGGGCCTATAGTCATCCTTCTTTTTTTCAGCATTTGAGAGAAATAGGGAA
>NW_006771793.1:114378-148980 GCF_000442215.2 Lipotes vexillifer
AAGGGGAAAAAAAGGTAACGTTCTGAAGAGGTATTTGGGAGGAGCCAGAGAGTACCTGGGAGGCAGGCTCAGTTCTGTGTCCTTCTTTCTCTGCACTGTGATCTATTCTAGCCCTCTCTGACTGTGCAGTCATCTGGCCCTGAGTGCATGGCCCCCCCGTGCATGCCCTGAGAGTAGCCACCTGCTCCTTGTGAGTCCCTATAAATGGAAAGCACACTTGGTACAACGTGCATGCAGAAAGGCTAGTTTACAGTGATGCACGATAATTATCCCTGAAGATTTCAGGTTTCAACTATCACACACCTTGCACTTTTTTTTCCTGGTACACTTTATTTTTTAGAGTTTTAGGTTCACAGCAATATCGAGCAGAAAAGTACAGAGAGTTCCCATATATTCCCTGACATCACCTACATACAGTTTTCCCAATGATCAACATCCCCACCAAATGGTACATTTGTTATAATCGATGAACCTACACTGACACATCATTATCACCCACATCCACAGTTTACATTAGGGTTCACTCTTGGTGTTGTACATTCTATGGGTTTGGACAAGTGTATAATTGTACGTTATCTGCCATTATTGTGTTGTACAGAATACAGTCACTGTCTTAACAGTCCTCTGTGCTCTACCTATTCATCTTTACCTGCCACCAACCCTTAAGAAGGACTGATTTTTTTATTTTGCTATCTTCATAATTTTGCCTTCTCTAGAGTATCATATAGTTGGAATCATATGGCATGTAGACTCTCTAGATTGATTTCTTTCACTTAGTAATGTGCATTTTAGGTTCCTCTGTGTCTTTTCATGGCCTGATAGCTCATTTCTCTTTAGTATGGAATAATATTCCATTGTCTGGTTGTACAACAGTTTATTTATATCTTCACCTACTGAAGGACATCTTGGTTGCTTCCAAGTTTGGACAATTATGAATAAAGCTGCTATAAACATCCATGTGCAGGTTTTTGTGTAGGCATAAGTTTCCAACTCTGAGTAAATGCCAGAGAGCCCAAATGCTAGGTTGTACTGTAAGAATGTGCTTGGTTTTATAAGAAATGGCCAAACCACCTTCCAAGGTGGCTGCACCATTTTGCATTCCCACCAGTGGCTCCACATTGTCACCAGCATTTGGTGTTGTCAGTGTTAACAGTTTTCGATTATTACAGCTTTCGATTATTCTCATAGGTGTGTCATTATCTCGTTGTTGGGTTTTGTTGCTGTTGTTTTTTTTTGGTTTTTGTGTGGTACGTGGGCCTCTCACTGCTGTGGCCTCTCCCGCTGCAGAGCACAGGCTCCGGACGCGCAGGCTCAGCGGCCATGGCTCACGGGCCCAGCCACTCCATGGTATGTGGGATCTTCCTGGACCGGGGTACGAACGCGTGTCTGCTGCATCAGCAGGCGGACTTGCAACCACCGCGCCACCAGGGAAGCCCTCGTTGTTGTTTTAACTTGCAGTTTCCTAATGACATATAATGTAGAGGGACTTTTCGTATACTTATTTGCCATTTGTATATCTTCTTTGGCGAAGTGTCTGTTCAGATCTCATTTTGGTCATTTTTTAAGTGGGTTGTTCATTTTTTTAAGGTAGAGTTTTAAGAGTTCTTTGTATGTTTTGGATAACAGTCCTTTATCAGGTGTGTCCTTTGCAAATATTTTCTCCCAGTCTGTGGCTTGTCTTCTCATTCCCTTGCTCCCTCTCCTTTTTGTGTCTAAGACAAACTTAAAAAATACGATAAGTATTTCTGTGTCCATCTTCATGTGTAAGACAGCTATCCAAAAGCAACAGGAACTAAAATATTTGAGTTAATGTCATATCAGTTTCATGAATTTAGTGAAAACTGCTTAGAAGAGTGCAGTTCTCATAATTAGGGGTGTAGATAAGAGTTCGTCATTACTAGTAGTACAAAAGGAGTTAAGGTATTTCCAGTAACATTTCCCCAATTGCTTTATTTTGGTATTGATGTGACTTATGAGAAATTCTTAGATAAAAGCCTTTGGGAAGGGTTTGGATTAAATCAGTGGTTCTCAAGCAGGAGTGATTTTTGTCCACCAGGGAAAATTTGCCAGTGTCTGGAAACATGATGACTGGGGGAGGGGAGACAGCACTAGTGGCATCTAGTGGGTAGAGGTCAAGGAGGTACTAAACATGTGTGGTGCCCAGGACGGCCACCCCTCTCATCCCCCATCTACAAAGAATGATCTGGCCCTAAATGCCAATAGTGGCAAGGTTGAGAAATCCAGAATCAAATCAAATCAAATATATTCTCTTAGTATAACTCCTCTCAGCCATTAATATGCAGTTGGCTCAGTAAAAGATTGAAAGCAGGCTACAGTGAACAATATTTTCCGAATACGTACATATCTGACAGACACTGGAGTTCTACCATGCACCAGGCTTCCTGAGTTTTTCCATAAGTTATTATCGCAGACATGTTCTTTCCAAACCTTGGAAATTGAAGCTAATACATATATTTTAATTTTGTCTAATGTTAGTGATTGGCAAATAATCTAAACTATTTTCCACAGGGAAAACACTGCAAAATAGAGCAGCATTTGCTTAGTAAATATAAAATATCTAAAAACAGCCTTGTTAAAAACAGGTTAATGCTTTAAATGACACAATTGAACAAGACATAATTAGGGATAACTATTTCCTTCCTCTCATTTTAGAAACACCATGAGCCATTGGCACAGGGGTGAGAGAGGGTGGTTTCATGACTTCTATGTGGATTTTTTTTTCAGTGTTGCTGTTAAGTTGTTCTTACACAAAATGATATCAAATAGACCAAATTTCCTTATGGTCTGTAAATCCAGTTTGCAAAGAAGTTGTTTCATGGCCAAAGAAGTTGGCAATAATTAAATTACTGTTGCCGAAGTCCCTATTTCTTCTTTGAAGATAATATTTGGTATATGTACATAGAGTATGGAGAGAAGGGATTCATTTTAAAATGCATCTTTGGCCAAGATTCAAGAGTAGTAAGTTTTCCCATGCCCAAATGAATGGTCGACAATGATATCTTTTCAATTCAATTCTATTTCTATACGTTTATGAGTACTCAATACACTATGCTGGGTGCTAGAAGGACCAGAGAAGACTAATACATAGTCCTTTTCTTTGAGAAGCTAACAAACTAATGGAGGAGACATGCACACTTTGTTACTGCAGCGTTAGCATGAAGGGCTGAGTATGATCAGGTGAGTGACTTGTTTGGAATGTGGAAAAGGACCACAGAGAAGATACCACTTGAATTGGCCCCTCATTGGGAGTGGGACTCAGAGAAGACAGACCTCGCAAGAAGCTAAATGCCAATTCCCATGGCTAATTCAAAAGCAACTTGATTTCCTAACTACTGATTTCATCTTTTCTCGCCACCTGTTTTGTGCTGTTTCTTCAATAATTCAGTGAGAACTGACTGGGTTCAACATTTAAACTCCACCTTTTTGGGGGCTTCCCTGGTGATCCAGTGGTTAAGACTGTGCTCCCGATGTAGGGGGACTGGTTGGAGAACTAAGATCTTGCATGCCATACAGCACGGCCAAAAAAAAAATAAAGAAACAACCAAAAAACAACTCCACCTTTTTACTTGATTTCTGGCTTTTTGTTTACAAGTTTTGAATTATATACACATATAATTTGCTCTCCTTAAAAATACTAAAAATTACGAAGCAGATAGCTTTTACTCTCAGAACAATGTTTCTCTTTCCTTACATACTTGCTGAGTGGCTTTATTTTTTTATTTTTTGAGTTTTTAAGAAATTTATCTTATTGAAGTATAATTGATTTACAATGTTATGCTAATTTTTGCTGTACAGTAAAGTGATTCAGTGATATATATATATGTATACATATATATGTATGTGTATACACACATATATATACATTCTTTTTCATATTATTTTCCATTATGTTTTATCATAAGATATTGAATAAAGTTCCCTGTGCTATACAGTAGGACCTTGTTGTTTATCCATTCTATTTATAAGTTTGCATCTGCTAACCCCAAACTCCCAATCCATCCTCTTTATGCATTTTTAATGTCACATTTGTTGCCATGGCAATTTTTTTAACAGCTTTATTGGAGTGTAATTGCTTTACAATGGTGTGTTAGTTTCTGCTTTATAACAAAGTGAATCAGTTATACATATACATATATCCCCATATCTCTTCCCTCTTGTGTCTCCCTCTCTCCCACCCTCCCTATCCCACCCCTCTAGGTGGTCACAAAGTACCGAGCTGATCTCCCTGTGCTATGCAGCTGCTTCCCACTATCTATCTATTTTATGTTTGGTAGTGTATATATGTCCATGCCACTCTGTCACTTTGTCCCAGCTTACCCTTTCCCCTCCCCGTGTCCTCAAGTCCATTCTCTAGTAGGTCTGTGTCTTTATTCCCATCTTGCCCCTAGGTTCTTTATGACCATTTGTTTGTTTGTTTGTTTGTTTTTAGATTCCATATATACGTGTTAGCATACGGTATTTGTTTTTCTCTTTCTGACTTACTTCACTCTGTATGACAGACTCTAGGTCCGTCCACCTCTCTACAAATAACTGCTGAGTGGCTTTAGATAACAATCTATGTAATCTTTGAAAAAACCAGGTTCTTTGGACATAATGAACAGTTTCATCTTTATATTTCTGTAGCAGGGAATATAGTACAATATTCAGTATGCAAAAGTGGATTGTATAAGGAAATGAAGAAACTACAACCTGAAATAGCATAACAAAAAAGAATCTTATTTCACAATTGATGATTAATGATAAAGAATATCATTAGGAAAAATAATGCTTCTGTTTTGAGTGAATGTGCAAAGTTACTGCAAGCTCACCTGTTTCTATCATATTTACATCCTACATAACATAAAATTCAGCAACGATCTGAGTATTAGAGAATCTTGAACTTATTACTCAAAGAACATAATGTTCTTTCTGGATATTGTGACTTTTTCTTTTTCATTTTTTTAGTTGTATTGAGATATACTTGACATACAGCACTGTACAAAGTTAAGGTGTACGGCATAATGACTTACATATATTGTGAAATGATCATCACGATAAATTAACATCCGTCATCTCATATAGACATAGAAAAAAAGAAAAAATGTTTTTGCCTTGTGATGAACACTTTAGAACCTACTCTCTTAACTTTTATATATATATCACATTTCAGTGTTAACTATAGTCATTGTGTTGTACCTTATATCCTGGGACTTATTTATATCGTAACTGGAAGTTTGTACATTTTGACCACCTTCAGCCAATTTCCTCACCCCTCACACCCAAGCCCTCTGGAAAACACAAAGCTGATTTCTTTGTATAAGTTTGTTTGTTTTTAGATTCCACATATAAGTGAGATCATAAAGTATTTGTCTCTCTGTCTGACATTTCACTTAGCACAATGCCCTCAAAAAGTCCATCCATGTTGTCACAAATGAGACAAATGATGGGATTTCCTTGATATTTAATGACTGAATAATATATGTATACACACACACACACACACACACACACATTATATATATATATATGTATACATATATATATATACCAAATCTTGATCTATTCATCCATTAATGCATCAGTGGACACTTAGGTTGTTTCCATGCTTTGGTTATTGAAAATAATGTTGCAGTAAACATGGAAGAGTGGATGTCTCTTTGACATAGTGTTTTGTTTTCTTTGGAAATATACCCAGAAGTGGAATTGCTGGATCATATGGGAGCTCTATTTTTAATTTTTTGAGGACCCTCCATACTATGTTTTCCATAGTGGCTGCACCAATTTAGAATCCAACCAACAGTGTACAAGTGTTCTCTTTTCTCTACATCCTGTCCAGTGTTTCTTATTTCTTGTCTTTTTGATGATGGCCATTCTAACAGGCATGAGGTGACATCTCATTATGGTTTTGATTTGCATTTCCTTGATGATTAGTGATGTCAAGTACTTTTTCATGTACCTGTTGGCCATTTATGTATCTTCTTTGGAAAAACAGTCTATTCAGGCTTAGCTCATTTTTTAAAGTGGATTATTTGTGGGTTTCTGCTGTTGAATTGTATACATTCTTTATTTATTTTGGATATTAACCCCTTATTAAATATATGATTTGCAAATATTGTCTCCCATTTTGTAGCATTCTTTTCAAGTTTGCTTTTTCATTGATCATTTCTTTTGCTGTGCAGAATCATTTTAGTTTGATGTAGTCCTATGTGTTTATTTGGGATTTTGTTGCTTATGCTTTTTATGTCATATTTAAAAATTCCTTGCCAAGACCCATGTCAAGGGGCTTTTGCCCTATGTTTTCCTCTAGGAGTTTTATGGGTTTTAGTCTTACATTTAAGTCTTTAATCCATTTTGAGTTAATCTTTATGAGTGGTATAAGGGTCTAATTTTATTCTTTTACTTGTGGATGTCCAATTCTCCCAGCACCATTTATTGAAGAGACTGTGTTTTCTCCATTGAGTATTCTTGGCTCCCTTTTTAGATATTAGTTGACTGTAAATGCTTGGGTTTATTTCTGGGTTCTCAATTCTGTTCCATTGGTTTATGTGCCTGTTTTTGTATGTACCATACTGTTTTGTTTACTGTAGCTTGAAATCAGGAAGTTTGATACTTCCCATTTTATTCTTCTTTCTTAGGATTCTTTGGCTCTTTGGGGTCTCTTTTGGTTCATATAAATATTATGATTGTTGTTTCTACTTCCATAAAAAATGCCATTAAAATCTTGATAGAGATTACATTGAATCTATAGATGGATTTGGGTAGTATAGACATTTTAATAATATTAATTTTTGTAATACATGAGCACAGGGTACTTTTACAATTATGTGTGTCAATTTCTTTCACCAATATTTTGTAGATTTTAGTGTAGAGATCTTTTACTTCCTTGGTTAAATTTAGTCTTAAATATTTTATTTTTTTGATGCTATTGTAAATGGAATCATTTTCTTTATTTCTATTGCAGATAATTCATTGTTAGTGTATAGAAATGGTACTGATTTTTGTATGTTAATTTTCTAACCTACAACTTTACTAAATTAGTTGATTAGATCTAACAGCTTTGGTGGGTGTCATTAGGATTTTCTATATATAATATCCTGTCATCAGCAGAGACAATTTTACTTCTTTCTTCCTTACTCTGATTCCTTTTGTTTCTTTTTCTTGCGTAATTGCTGTGGCTGGGAGTTCCAGCTCTATTGTTGAATAGAATTGATGAAAGTGGGTACCCTTGTCTTGTTTCTTATCTTAGAGGAAAAGCTTTTAATCTTTCACCACTGAGTATGATATTAGCTGTAGGCTTGTCATATATGGCCTTTATTATGTTGAGGAATGTTTCTTTATACCTAATTTTTTAAGAGTTTTAATCATGAACAGATGGTGAGTCTTGTCAAATGCTTTTTCTCTGTCAGTTGAGATGATTTTATGATTTTTTTCTATTAATGTGATATGTCACATTTATTGGTATGCCTCAGTTGAGCTATCCTTTCATCCCAGGGATAAATCCTACTTGATCATGGTGAATGATCCTTTTAATGTGCTGCAGTGTGGGTTTTTTTTTTTAATGAAACATGTTTACAACTATCCACCTGCTTTCTTTTTCTGATTCACTTTAATTTAGTAAAAAGTAGGGTAGAGAAGGAGGTATACACCACCAGTTCATAATACATTTTTGTAATTAATAAACCACAGGTGATTTATTCCTTTAGAAATAGAATTCTCCTAATCAATTATAATGTATAATTTAAAAATCAGTTTGAAAATAATCTCAATTTAATAATCTAAGAGTTTATTTATGAATAGATGTGAGTACTTCTGTTGATACTTATATTGAAAAACTTCATTCTTTTTTTTCTAGAAAATTTAAGCACTGATGGAATATACATTGTATGAAATGGGCCAATAGACATCAAGTTAGTAACTGGCTTTGGGCCTGTAAATCACTTGTAAATATCTCATAACTTTATCATATACATTAAGTGTGAGTATTGTAAAGATAAGAGATTGGGACCAAGAGGGATGCTTCTCTCTTGCATTGGTTACAAACATTGTTTTCTGACAAATAAAAGTAGATGAAAAGTTTCTAAAGCCATCAAATAAGTGCTCATTATGAATCATTCACCTATCATGTGTGAAACATAGCCCATCCTAGTTTGAAATTTTGTTTTCACTTTAAAGATAGGAAATGTATGATAAGTTCACAGAGAAGTACTGTAGATTAGAATAGATAAATACTTGGAAGAAATTCTAAAATCAATGAACATTAGTTAAAAGATAAAATAAGTGTACACAAGTAATAACTTCCTTTTCTCCAACAATAATTTTTAAATTATAGGAGTCATAATTTGTAAATTTCCTCTTTACACACTCTGTTTTTTGTCTTTTCACATTACTGACTTCTGCTCATACTTAACCCTTGTTTTGACATATCATTGCTGTATTTTAAAGTCACCAGAAATTACAAAAGTTTTAACATTTTGAATAGAAAAAAATTGAGTACAAATTTTACTTTTATTGGAAAGCAATTCCAGAAAAATATTTTATTGAATATTAAATAACTATTTGTTGCAAATTAATGATTTTTAACAGGAGAAAATTGTTCTGCAAGTAAAAAAATTTTCATTTTAAACACTGAACTTTTATTTTAAGTAATGTTTCTAATACTCTCAAATTATCAACGAACATAATACCCAATCTCTAAAGAGATGATTCCAACAAGTCTTACCACCATATTAAGTTTATAATAGTATTATAAAAAATAGTTGTAATAAATCTTAACCAACTTCTTCAAATTTTGTTGTTCGGAATCATGGTTAAAAGGCTAAAATTACATTTGATATATTATCAAGTACGAAGTGGACTTCTAAGGGTAAAAAACGCAGTCTATCGAAAAGGAGTTTCACCTTTGACCTGCTCCAGTGAGAGCAGTGAGCATGAACAGGCTTTGGGAAAGGCAGTGAAACTACTACTTTTCCTCCCTCTTTAGCTTTTCCAGGACAGAAAAAGGAGAAGGCAAAATACAGAAGGCCATGCATGACAAACAACCACAAACCACTATGAAAGGGAGTCTTTGGTATCTGAGATGACAGAATCAGATAAAGACAAAAGGATGCAGTGTCGGAGGGAGAGCTTCTTTCTGTAAGGCAGTCCTTCCTACTCACATCTGAGTAAATGCTCTTGTGCAAATACGAGGAGGAAATCAATGTTTTGGTGTTCAATATTCAGCTCGGGGGCAGAAAAAAGGCTCTCATTTCTGAAGTATTAGTCACAGATGTTAGCAGAATTATCTGTGTTACTTGAACAAAGTTTTATAGAGGAGTTGTGCATATGGGTTTTATAATTTTGTAGTTACAAAATTATACTAATGGGAATTGTAGGATTTGTACAACCCAATTCCATTCCATTTTTACTTAATTTCAGTAAGTTGCTGTTTTCTGGCAAAGCAGTAAGGCAATATTAAAATATGAGCTGTATAATATCATGTAAGCCTTGAGAAGCTCATACACTTTGAATGAACCCTTAACTACAACTTTAGGAAGGTGAAAATGACAAGAGGAGGAATGAATAACTTTGTGAGGTGAACAAAAGAAGTTCAAGTGATCTACAGCCTTCACTTCAGGGAATGAATCTGTTTAGTGTACTTCGTGGAGAAAAGGTTTGGAATGGGTCTCTCTCAGGAGCAAGTGACCAGTAGAAAGATGTAGCTGGACAATGAAGCATGTGGCTAGAAAAGTTTGACAATTTCAACCTAAAACTTACCATTCTCAGGATTTCAAGGGTTCATAAAATAAAGGGAATGTGGCCAAGTGGAAAAAGGATAAATACGTAATTCATGAAGCAGCCCTTTCTGACATACCCTGCTGCTTTTGGCTCCTAAAAATAGATCAGTTAAGGGCAACATGTAATAATTTCCTTCAGAAAAGTGGTAAAGATATATTTTATTTGGAAGTGTTCTAAATTTTTTCAGTATAAGCTATAGAGGAATCTTCAGCCTATTTTAGAGAAAGACACGGGGTATTATGCAGAATATATTTGAAATAACTTTCTTTTCCCCTGTGGCATTATTAGCATCTAGCTGGAAAGCATTGCATGCTTCTTTGCTTCACTGTGTTCGATGTAAATTACCAGGGTGGAAAGTGCCCTTACTAATATATTTAAAATACACTTTAGAATGATGCTTTTTTTTTTTTTTTTTTTTGCAGACAGCATATTTGACATGGTATCTTCAGTTGGGGGTAAAGACATTAACCATCAATTTGAAATCCAGAGAATGTAGTGATACATCAAGTAACATAAGAAATCATTTCAGAATAATACAGAATTTAAAACTTGACCTGCATAAGTGAATCCATTATCACTCTTCTCTAAATTCTAGCCTTCTGATACATTTTTAAATATGCTAAATTTATAAAGTATAACAATACAGAAGTATTAAATCTACCTAGAAACTATTTTTTAATATAACAGTATATTTACACTTGCTTACACCTGTTTTCTTTATATCAATTAGATTACTTGCATTGCATGAACTTGAAATTATAGTATTTGAAATTTTACCATCATTTTGAGGTTAAGCATTATAAAATATTTCATCCCAGTGATACTTGCATCTACAAATAACTGCATTAATTTTGGAAGTTTAATTATTTTGAAAAATATAAAATGAATATACAATCAGAATGATTAAATTTACTTAACTTTTTAACATTGCCCAGTAAAAATCTTCAATGTTACTAGTTTTATAAAACATTTTAATTTATGCTGTAAATTAGCATAATCTTATTAATTTTCATCTATCTCCAAAGAAGTGCCATCTTTACGAAAACATTCATACCAAAAATCTATAGCCTATAGACTTCTGGTAGTCTACCTGTCAGTTCTGATTATTTTCAGTAATCCAGTTATTTCACTGACCTACTTTTTCAATGACTACTAACCTTTCTAGGCAAAAATCAAAGGTTTATTTTTTTCTTGGTGGTAGATGTATTTCTTGCCTAGGATTATTTATAATTTAGTTAACATATTTATAAAGCTAACTTTTTTATATATTCATAATAAAATAATGAATTATCTACATTTCTCTACTATTGAGACACATTATAATATGTGTTTCATGAGTAATTTCCATCCATTGTATACCTCTGAAAAGAATAAAAAATAAGAATGAATGTATACGTCAAAACATCTTCAAAGTATAAAAAATTCTGAATTAATTTAAGGTATTATTGGCACTTTCTAAGGCAAGATAGTTAAATTAAAATTGGTTCTTATGAATATAGTTTCAAATTTTGAGAATTATGGAGTTTGGTTTTTAATCCATTTTCATATCATCTGATAACTTCACTGAGCTTAATTGTACAAAGTGCATTTTAATCTATTTTCACACACACACACACACACACACACACACACACACACACACCTATTTGCATCTGTCTTATTTGAAATGGCAAAGATGTGCCACTGCTGATTAACATGGTTCCCTTACTACTCATGTTGTGAACTTGGAAACTGCTGGTGGCAGATGACTCTGGTAACATTGCTCTGCAATGTTTTTGATAATTGTGGAGTCCTATTCAGTAACCATTGAGAAAAAAAAAGTAAACATCCCTTATTTATAAGAGCAGCATAGGTACATAACACTAATACCTGTATTAATGTATATTGAATGTGTACTGAAATGCTAACTAGTCCATCACATCCACCATTGCAGCACAGAAACAGTTACAGATTAATTCAGATCTTCAGTCTCACAACGGGTTCTTAATGCTTGCCCTTGGTAAATTTTTACAGGAAATAGAGTAAATTCACCTCATGCTAATATGGATTCTTCTTTCATAAGAGCTGAGTTATCTGCTGTCCTTTGAACATACCCATAACGTACAATGTTAAAACGAGATGGCTATAATTGGTAAATAGGTCAATAAGAGCACAGTTCAGAAGACAGCCAGCTCATGCTGTCATTTGTTCTCATCCTTCCCATAATGGTGATGTTTGCATCGCAGGTTAAAAGTTGCTTCTGTGAAAGGCAACATTTAAATTGTATACAAAGCCATTGGACAAGGATGACAGGGTTCTTAACAAGAAAGGATAGAACAAGGACTAGCCAACCCCAATGTGTCTATTATAATAAAATTCAAAAGAAAGGGCTAATCTAAGCAATGATATGAAATGGAAAGTGTATACATTTGAGAGGAAAATAGGTGAGGGATGATCACAAAATGATTTACAACCTAAAAATTATTGTGATATTCATGATAGGGAGAGATTAACTTTGTTTCACAGTAAAAACAGGAAAAATTAACTCTCCTGATTTATGCCTTTTGGGGTCCCCTCATTTGTAAACCTCCTCAAAAGTCTTCTGTAAATAGCTGATGTATCAGCAATGGAAAAATGCTTTCATATTTAATTTTAGAGAGAGAATATTTAAAGGACAATTGCTAGATGATTTGCCATCATCTAGTGGGTTTTTAGGTAATATTTAATTAGATTTAGCTAGAGGAATTATATGCAACTAGACCCAGTTCACCTGATTTGGAGTTAAAGCAAAATCCTGAGACTTAATTTGTACAGGGAAAAAGAAAATATCGTGTAAGTCAACGTTAAAATTAACCACAATAATGGTCCTTAATTTAGGGGCCTAAAAGGCTAATACATCTCACCCTTAATAATCATGGAAATTTGTTATGTTGAAGCTGTAGGAAGGAATCCTTTTTAGTGAGGAATCCACCAAAGTAAAACAAACAAACAAAAATAGGTTGTGTTTAGTTGTTTCACAAAGCAAACTTTGTTCACATTGCTGATGAATATTCTAGGGCAGAGCTTTTTTGCTGCTAAAGAAAAATAAGTTTTATCCTTTACCCTATAGCAGGACATGCTTTCAGAAAATATAAATAATTTCCTCCATTACCTTTATATTTTCCCCAAAGTCTTTCCCTGTGTGGCCATGAACTACTATGGTTTTAATAGAATTAAGAGTTTATATCAGCTCAAGTGTGCCAAATAAGATGTGTAAATGGAAACCAAGCTAACCTTAAATTAAGATTTTTAATCTCCATGTTTTCATTATTCTCTATACTCTGAAGTGTTTTCCTGAACATTAGTGATGTTGAGCATCTTTTCATGTCATTGTTGACCATCTGTATCTTTTCTTTGGAAAAAAATGTTTGTTCAGGTCCTTTGCCCAGTTTTTTTTTTTTTTTTTTTTCGGTATGTGGGCCTCTCACTGTTGTGGCCTCTCCCGCTGCAGAGCACAGGCTCCAGATGCGCAGGCTCAACAGCCATGGCTCACGGGCCCAGCCACTCCATGGCATGTGGGATCCTCCCGGACCGGGGCACAAACCCGCGTCCCCCACATCGCAGGCGGACTCCCAACGACTGCGCCACCAGGGAAACCCCTTTGCCCAGTTTTTAATCAATCTTTTATATTAAGTTTCATGAGTTCTTTATATATATTCTGGATATTAACCCCTTACTCAATATATGATTTTCAAATATCTTCTCCCATACAGTAGATTGCCTTTTCATTTTGCTACTGGTTTTCTTCACTGTGAAAAAGCTTTTTAGTTTCAGGTAGTCTCATTTATTTATTTTTGTTTTTGAGGCTCTTGCCTGAAGAAACAGATCCAAAAAAATTTCACAAACTCTAATGTAAAAGAGCTGACTGCCTTTGCTTTCTTCTAGGAGTTTTGTGGTTTCCGATCTTATATTCAAGTCTTTAGCCTATTTTGATTTTATTTTTATATGTGGTGTAATATGCTGCTCTAGAGTCATTCTTTTGCTTGTAGTTGCCCAGTTTTCCTAACACCATTTACTGAAGTGACTGTCTTTTCCCCATTGTATACTCTTGCCTCCTTCATCATAAATGACCAATGTCTGTGGGTTTATTTCTGGGCTCTCTATTCTATTCCATCAATCGATGTGTCTGTTTTGCACCAGTACCATATTGCTGTGGTGATTATAGCTTTTCAGTATA
The DNA here is from genome assembly GCF_000442215.2 of Lipotes vexillifer. NCBI lineage: Eukaryota > Metazoa > Chordata > Mammalia > Artiodactyla > Lipotidae > Lipotes > Lipotes vexillifer. The sequence continues at coordinate 128,348 of NW_006771793.1, forward strand.
GTTTGAAATCAAGGCACATGATATTCCCAGTTTTGTTCTTCTTTTTAAAGATTGCTTTGGCTATTTGTCGTACTTTGTGGTTCAATACAGTTTTTAGGATTATTTCTTCCAGTTCTGTGAAAATTGCTATTGATATTTTGACAGGTTTGCATTGACTCTGTATATATCTTTGGGTATTATGGGAAGTTTAACAATACTAATTCTTCCAATCTATGAAGGTAGAATCTTTCCATTTATTTGTGGCATCTTTAATTTCTTTCATCTATGTCTTATAGTTTCCAGAGTACAGGTCTTTCATCTTTATGGTCAAATCTATTTCTAGGTGTTTTATTCTTTTTGATGCAACTATAAATTAAATTATTTAAATTTATCTTTCTGATAGTTTGTTATTAGTGCACAGAAATGCAACAGATTTCTGTATATTAATTTTGTATCCTGCAAATTTACTGAATTCATTTATTAGTTCTAGTAGTCTCATGGTAGAGTTTTTAGAGTTTTCTATGTAAAATGCCATATAATCTTCAAGGAGTGACAGTTTTACTTCTTCCTATCCAATTCGGCTATCTTTTTTTTCTTGTCTAATTGCTCTGGCTAGGACTTCCAATACTATGTTGAATAAAAATGGCAAGAGTGGGCATCCTTGTCTTGTTCCTGATCTTAAGAAAAACAGTTTTAGCCATTTATCATTGAGTCTGATATTAGCTCTGGGTTTGTCATATGTGGCTTTATTATGTTAATGTACATTTCCTCTATACTCACGTTGTTGAGAGGTTTTTGTTTGTTTGTTTGTTTTTTACCATAAATGAGTTTTAAATTTTGTTAAAGGCTTTTTCTGCATCTATTGAGATGATCATATAATTTTATCCTCATTTTGTTAATACAATATATCACACTGATGTGTGGATGTTGAATCATCCTTGCATCCCTGGAATAAATCCCACTTGATCATGATGTATGATACTTTTAACGTGTTTTTGAATTTGGTTTGCTGATATTCTATTGAGGGCTTTTGCATCTATGTTCAACAGGAATATAGACCTATAATATTCTTTTTTTGTGGTGTCCTTGTTTGGTTTTGGTATAAATGTAATGCTGGCCTCATAGAATGAATTTGGAAGCTTTCTTCCTCTTCAATATTTTGGAATAGTTTAAGGATAAATGTTAACTCTTCTTTAAATATTTGGTAGAATTCCCCTGTCATCTGGTCCTAGACTTTTGTTTGTTGAGGTTTTTTGTTGTTGTTTTACTGATCCAAATTCATTATTAGTAATTTATCTATTCATATTTTCTATTTTTTTAAAATTCAGTCTTGGAAGATTGTATGTTTCTAGGAATATATCTAATTCCTCTATATTTTCCAATTTGTGGTATAATTGTTTGTAGTGGTCCCATATGCTCTTTTTATTTCTGTGGTATAAGTTGTAACTTCTCTTTAATTTATGATTTTATTTATTTGGTCTCTCTCTCTCTCTCTGTCTCTCTCTCTCTCTCTCATTGGGCTAAAGGTTTGTCAATTTTGTATATCTTTTCAAAGAATCTGCTCTTAGTTTCATTGATCTCTTCTAACTTTTTTTCTCTATTTCATTTATTTCTGTCTGATCTTTATTATTTCCTTCCTTCTACTAATGTTGGGCTTTGTTCATTTTTTTTCTAGTTCCTTTAAGTGTAAGCTTTATTTATTTGAGATTTTACTTATTTCTTGAGGCAGACTCACATGTCTATAAACTTCCCTCTTAGAACTATTTTTGCTGTGTCCCATAGATTTTAGAAGGTTTTGTTTCCATTTTCACTTTTTTTTTTTTTTCTTCCGTTTTATTTCTTCAATGGCCCATTGATTGTTAGTCGCATGTTGTTAAGCCTCCATGTGTTTGTGTTTTCTCCTAGTTTTCTTCTTCTGGTTGGTTTCTAGTTCATACTCTCAAAATCAGAAAAAAATGCTTGATATGATTTCAATCTTAAATTTATTGACACTTGTTTTGTGGCTTAATATGTGATCTATCACATATTAAAGCTCCAGGTGTACCTGAAAAGAATGTTTATTCTGCTGTTTTGGATGGAATGTTCTGTATATGTCTATGAAGTCAATCTGTTATAAAGTATCATTTAAGGCCAATGTTTCCTCTTGATTTTCTGTCTGGATGATCTGTTCATTATTGTAAGTGAGGTATTAAAGTCCCCACTATTATTGTATTATTATCAATTTCTCTTTTTATGTCTGTTAATAATCTGCTTTAGATATTTAGGTGCTCTTATGTTGGGTGTATAAATATTTGCAAGTGTTATATCTTCTTGTTGTATTGATCCCTTTATCATTATGTAACATACTCCTTTGTCTCTTATTACAACCTTTGTTTTATTACTTTTTTCATTTATATTTCCCTTTATTTTTTTGCTTCCAGAATAACTAGTCAATTCCTTAACTTTTTTTTAAATAGATCTTTATTGGAGTATAATTGCTTCACAATAATGTGTTAGTTTCTGTTGTACAACAAAGTGAATCAGCAATAGGCACACATATGTCTTCATGTCCCCTTCCTCTATAGGCTCCCTCCCATCCTCCCTATCCCAACCCTCTAGGTCATCACAAAACTCCAAGCTAATCTCCCTGTGCCATGCTGCTGCTTCCCACTAGCTAATATTTTACATTCAGTAGTCTATATATGTCGATGCTACTCTCACTTCAACCCAGCTTCCCCCTCCCACCCAGTGTCCTCAAGTCCATCCTCTATGTCTACATTTTATTCCTACCCTACAACTAATTTCATCAGTACCATTTTTTTTTTTTTTTTTTTTTAGATTCCATATATATGCATTAGCATACAGTATTTGTTTATCTCTTTCTGACTTACTTCACTCTGACAGTCTCTGGGTCCATCCACCTCACTACAAATAACTCAATTTCATTTCTTTTTATGGCTGAGTAATATTCCATTATATATATGTGCCATATCTTCTTTATTCATTCATCTGTTGATGGACATTTAGGTTGGTTCTATGTCCTGGCTATTGTAAATAGTGCTGCAATGAACATTGTGGTACACGTCTCCTTTTGAATTATGGTTTTCTCAGGGTATATGCCCAGTAGTGGGATTGCTGGGTCATATGGTAATTCTATTTTTACATTTTTAGGGAACCGCCATACTGTTTTTCATAGTGGTTGTATGAATTTACATTCCCACCAATGGTGCAGGAGGGTCTCCTTTTCACCACACCCTTTCGAGCATTTATTGTTTCTAGATCTTTTGATGATGGCCATTCTGACTGGTGTGAGATGATACCTCACTGTAGTTTTGGTTTGCATTTCTCTAATAAGTAGTGATGTTGAGCATCTTTTCATGTGCCTGTTGGCCATCTGTATGCCTTCCTTGGTGAAATGTCTATTTAGGTCTTCCACCCATTTTTTCACGGGGTTGTTTGTCTTTTTGATATTGAGCTCCATGACCTGTTTGTATATTTTGGAGATTAATCCTTTTTCTGTTGTTTCATTTGCAAATATTTTCTCCCATTCTGAGGGTGGTCTTTTTGTCTTGTTTATGGTTTCCTTTGCTGTGCAAAAGCTTTTAAGTTTAATTAAGTCCCATTTGTTTATTTTTGTTTTTATTTCCGTTACTCTAGGAGGTGGGTCAAAAAAGATCTTGCTGTGGTTAATCTCAAAGAGTGTTTTTCCTATGTTTTCCTCTAAGAGTTTTATAATGTCTGGTCATACATTTAAGTTTTTAATCCATTTGGAGTTTATTTTTGTGTATGGTGTTAAGGTATGTTCTACTTTCATTCTTCTACATTTAGCTGTCCAGTTTTCCCGGCACCGTTTATTGAAGAGGCTGTCTTTTCTTCATTGTGTGTTCTTGCCTCCTTTGTCATAAATTAGGTGCCCATATGTGCGTGGGTTTATCTCTTGGCATTCTATCCTGTACCATTGATCTATATTTCTGTTTTTGTGCCAGTACCATACTTTCTTGATCACTGTAGCTTTGTAGTATAGTTTGAAGTTGGGCAGCCTGATCCCTCCAACTCCGTTTTTCTTTCTCAAGATTGCTTTAGCAATTTGGGGTCTTTTGTGTTTCCTTATGAATTGTAAAATTTTTTGTTCTAATTCTGTGAAGAATGCCATTGGTAGTTTGATAAAGATTGCATTGAATCTGTAGATTGCTTTGAGTAGTATAGTCATTTTCACAATATTCATTCTTCCCATCCAAGAACATGGTATATTTCTCCATCTGTTTATGTCATCTTTGATTTCTTTCATCACTGTTTTATAGTTTTCTGAGTACAAGTCTTTCACCTCCTTAGACAGGTTTATTTTGATGTATTTTGTTCTTTTTGTTGCAATGGTAAATGGGAGTGTTTCCTTAGTTTCTCTTTCTGATTTTTCATTGTTGGTGTATAGGAATGCCAGAGATTTCTGTGCATTAATTTTGTATCCTACAACCTTACCGGGTTCATTGATTAGTTCTAGTAGTTTTCTGGTGGCATCTTTAGGATTTTCTATGTATAGTATCATGTCATCTGCAAACAGTGACAGTTTTACTTCTTCTTTTCCAATTTGTATTTCTTTTATTTCTTTTTGCTCTCTGATTGCTGTGGATAAAATTTCAAAAGATATGTTGAATAAGAATAGCAAGAGTGGACATCCTGCTCCTCCTGGAGGGCCCTCTCCTGTCTCTCCTCAACCTCCTTCATATGCCCCCAGGACAAATGCAGCCAGGGAGAGGGGGTCCTTGGAGGGCAGGGGACCAGCGTGGGAGCTCAGCAGGCTCCCTGGCCCCAAATGGGTGGGGCAATCACCCTCCATTCCTCTCCCATTCCTCCTGGTGGGTCCCTCCCACTTGCCTCTCCTGATCTCCCCAGCCTCAGGGGCACCGATCCTGTCTGGACTCCACTTCTCCTCTCCCCTCAGTCCCCCCACATCCTACTGTTTCACTTGGGGGTTCTTCCCATCTCCTTGGGTGTGAGTGTCCCCACACCAGAAGCCAGCATGCGCCCTAGTTGTGGGGAGATGCTAAGTCAGCATCTTCCTGCTCCACCCACAATCTTTGTTTTAAAGTTTAATTTGCTGATATAAGTATTGTTACCTCAGCTTTCTTTTTGTTTCCATTTGCATGGAATATCTTTTTCCATCTCTTCATTTTACTGTTTTCTGGTTGTTTTTTGTAGTTCTTCTTTGTTCCTTTTTTCTCTTGGTCTTCCCTTGTGATTTGATGATTTTCTTTAGTATTATGTTTGGATTTCTTTCTTTTTATTTTTTTATATGTATTATAGGTTTTTGGTTTGCAGTTGTCATGAGATTTGTGTATAACTATATATATATATAGAGAGAGATATATAGATACAGATATATGTATATATCTATATCTGTATATATATATATATATATATATATATATATATATATATATATGTGTATATATATATATATATATATGTCAGTTTATTTTAAGTTGATCACTTAAGTTTAAATGCCTTTTAAAAACTACAGTTTTATTCCCTCACCCCACATTTTACTTTTTGACATGATATTTTACATCTTTTTGCTTGTGTATCTCTTTACTAATTATTATAGTTTTAGTTTATTTTACTACTTTGTCTTTTGACTTTTATACTAGCCTTGTAAGTGGTTGACCCACTACCTTGACTATATGTTTGCTTTTACCAATGTGGATTTTCCTTTCATATAGTTCCTTATTTCTAGCTCTGGACTTTTCTGCTTAAAGAAGTCTCTTTAGCATTTCTTGTATGGCCAGTTTAGTGGTGGTGAACTCCTTTAGCTTTCGCTTGTCTGTGAGCCTCTTTCTCTCTCCATCAACTCTGAATGATAACATTTCCAGGTAGACTATTCTTGGTTGTACGGGTTTTTTTTGTTTTTTGTTTGTTTGTTTGTTTTTAATTCAGCACTTTGATAAAGTTCCACTCCATTCTGGCCTGTATAGTTTCTGCTGAAAAAATCAGCTTATATTGTTACGGGCGTTCCCTTGTATGTAACTAGTTGCTTTTTCTTGCTGCCTTTAATATTCTTTCTTTACCTTTAACTTTTGACATTTTAATTATAATGTTCGTTTGTATGGGTCTCTTTGGGCTCATCTATTTGAGACTCTGTGCTTCCTGTACTCGGATATCTGTTTTCTTCACTAGGTTATGGAAATTTTCAGCTAATATTTCTTCAAATAAGTTTTATGTCTCTTTATCTCTTCTTCTGGTACCTCTGTAATGCAATTTTTAGTATGTTTGATGTTCTCTCAGAGATCCCTTAAACTATCCTTATTTTTTTAAATTATTTTTTTCTTTTTGCTGTTCCAAATGGGCAAGTTATTCTACCCTGTCTTCCAGATGGCTGATTCATTCTTCTGAATCATCTATTCTGGTACTGACTCAATCTAATGTATTTTTCATTTCAATTATTGTATTCTTAAGTTAGAATTGGCTGTTTTTAAATATCTTCTGCCTTTTTGTTGAAGTTCTCACTGTCTTCATCCATTCTTCTGAGTTTGGTAAGCATCTTTATCACTGTGACTTTAAATTCTTTTTCAGATAGATTATCTTCATTTCATTTAGTTCATTTTCTGAGACTATATCTTGTTCTTTTATGTGGAACATATTCTGTCATCTCCTCATTTAGCCTAACTTTCTGTGTTTGTTTCTGTGTATAAGGTGGATCCATATGTCTCCTGGTCTTGAAGGAGTAACCTTATATAGAGGGTTTCCTGTGGGGCCCAAAAGAGCAATTCCCCCTCTTTATCTTTGATTATCTGTAGTTTGAAAATGATATGCCAGTGTGTATTTTTTTGGCATATATCCTGCTTCATGCTCTGTGAGCTTCCTGGATCTGTGGTTTGGTATCTGACCTTTATTTAAGGAAATTCTCAGTCATTATTGTGTCAAATATTTCTCCTCTTCCTTTCTCTCTTTCTTCTCCTCTGGTATTCCCATTATGTGTATATTACACCTTTTGTAGTTGTTTCATAATCCTTGGATATTCTGTTTTATATTAGTCTTTGTTCTCTTAACTTTTCAGTTTTTGAGGATTCTGTTGATATATCCTCCAGACCAGAGATTCCTTCTTCAGCTGTATCTAGTCTACTAATAAGCCCATCAAAGGATTTCTTTCTGTTACAGTTTTTTTTTTTTTTTTTTTTTTTTGAGGTATGTGGGCCTCTCACTGTTGTGGCCTCTCCCGTTGTGGAGCAACAGGCTCTGGACACACAGGCTCAGTGGCCATGGCTCACAGGCCCAGCCACTCCGCGCCATGTGGGATCTTGCTGGACCAGGGCACGAACCCGCATCCCCTGAATGGGCAGGCGGACTCTCAACCACTGCACCACCAGGGAAGCCCTCTCTTACAGTATTTTTGATCATTAGCATTTCTTTTTGGTTCTTTCTTAGAATTTCCATGTTTCTGCTTACATTGGCCATCTGTTCTTGCATGTCGTCTACTTTATCCATCAGTGCCCTTAGCATATTAATCATAGTTATTTTAAATTCCTGGTCTGATAATTCCAACATTCCTGCCATGTCTGGTTCTAATGCTTGCTTGGTCTTTTCAAATTGTGTTTTCTGTATTTTGGCATGCATAGTAATTTTTTCTTGATAGCCATACATGATGTACTGGGTAAAAGGAACTGCTCTAAATAGCCCTTTAGTAATGTGGTTGTGAAGTCCAGGTGGAGGGGATGTGTTCTCTATTCCTATAATTAGGTCTCAGTCCTTTAGTGAGCCTATGCCCTGGGGTGCAAACTTCACAAGAGTTTCTCAGTTTTTTTTTTTTTTTTTTTTTTCCTCACAGCTTAGATGGGACAGGATGGGTAGAATGGGCTGGAGTTGGGTATTTCCCTTTTGCAGGTAGTTAAGGTCTGATCATCACTCAGCAGGTCCGGCTCTGGTTAACTAGCTTCCCCTGTGGGCAGACTTGTTAAAAAACAGTTCTCTGGCAAATTTCAAAATGGTTCCTTTTCTCCCCCCGCTGCTGGAAGCACAAGGGAATTTTTCTCTGCTATTTACTGTGGGAACGGGATTGAGATCCTGGGAGTAAATCTCACAATATTATGGGGTCTGCCTGTGACTGGGTCGGCTTGGAGTTTTTAACTCTCAAAGAGTCGTCTGTGCTGAGCCTCCAGTAATTTGTCAATTACGTTTCCAATTTTTCTACCCCCATGCTGCTGTGCGCAGTGGTTCTAACTCAGGTCTGCTCTTGTGAGCTGTTAATCCACTTATTTGCCTGTCCTGTTTCTCCAGTCTTGGGAATAGTGTTTTTCCCTGTGCCCTCCTCTCTCTTAAAGAACTAAAACGAGTTGCTGGCTTTTAAGTCTGGTCAGCTTTTTCCTTATTAAGACAGAGGCAATTTTCAAACTCCTTATATGTACAGCCAGAAACCTTCTGTTTCTTTTTTGGTGCATTAATTTTGGGTATTGTGTATGAAGTTCCAATAATAGTAAGGTTAAGTTTTATATCTCTCTATATATTCCTTATTGTTTTCCTCTGCAGTTTTTTTAGGGATCATATTCTTCCATTCTGTCCATTTCTCATCTTCCCAGATCATGGCTTTAAGGTTAGTAAAGTTTCCCAAATTAATTAAAGATGCTATTTCTTTTTTTCTCCCATTCTAGTCATGTGGGGTTAAACCCACTGTAAATACAACATTTCACTGTTCATTCTAAATTGTGACTTGTGCCACAACTTAATCTACTGGTTGCTCTTATAGGTCTTCCAGTCTTTTGAAAACATATGCAAACAAATAAAAGTTAAACACTGTTGAAAATCATATTCGAACCCATAAAAACATGTTTTGTTAATGTAATTAATTCTGATGAACACTGTCCCCATAATCCAACAGAAAAAAAAAAAAAAAAACACTTAGTTTTCCTCCACATAATCAAAATTCAGCATTTACTTTTCTTCCAATTGTTGACTGCTGTTTGGGCTCTGTCTGAGATGTTTGAGTGTTTGTTTCTTATGTTGTTCATAACTTGTGTTTTATAAAATTATCAGTTATAATTGTTAGCCTCAATACAGCTATACAGTGTAAATAAATCGTGAGTCAAAGAAATGCCATAGGAAACAAAAATGTGCAAAAATGTGACAAGACCTATTAATTGTCCATTTCTGTAATGAATTGAGACATGTGTGATACTGTTGAATCTTTGTTGATCAAGCATGTTCTTGAATTATTTTTTCTGGAATGATTACATTCACATCTTACTCTGTAAGGTTTAGATCCAAGTAATATTACAATCACAAAGATTTTCTAGAATATATCAGCTCACATTTGCCTTTTTCTTTGATTCCTATAGAAATCATGGAGTGGATCATATAATTGAAAATGTTATTCTGTACTGTCTTGCACATTAGTTGCAACTGATTGTCCAAGTAAAGTTTAAAGTCTTTAAATCACACTTTTTTTCCCTGGGAAAAAATGGAATACAATTTCAATAAATATTAATTTTCTTGGTGCTTATCCTCAAATTCTGGTTTACATGGGATAAAATGGAGACTTCATATGCAAAACTTAAACTGAGTTTGGAAGCCAAAGAAAGTAGGATGTATTAGAAAGCTCAGAAACATTATACCTTGAAACAATCTGAAGAGACCAAGAAATAGGCATTTTCAGTTAACACTGAGTAAAGAACATGGACTATTGGGGAGAAATTTTTTTATCTCTTTAGTTAAACTCCGATTAATTTAGTATATTTTCTTGTATATATATTCTAATTTGTCCAGAATTCTAATTTGTCTGGACTGAGATGAATAATCTTCCTTAAATGAACTGTTTAATTATCTAGAGTGAGAATTTACAGAAAAGACTGAGCTCCATAATAACCCCTGGTTACATCAACTTCAAAGCCCCCCTTGCCCCTCTTGCAAGAACAGGCTTTCTAACATGAAAATGGAGTCAGGTCACACCAGTGCTCATATTCTTTCAAAGATTTCCCATTACCTACATTTACATCTACAGTTCCTGGTGGGGAATACAGGTATGGGCTTTCAAGCACAACTTTCTCTTCCTCTAAGCCAATGTTTCTTCATCCTTAGTGAGCATGTCATCAATGAAATGGATCACCATAGAATTTTCAAAAATACGAAATAGAAATTTCCTTGTGCATTGCTCACTGTAAAGCTGAAGACATTTGTGGATGCTCTGGTTAGGGAATATATGCATTCTGGTTTGCCTAGGACAAGTAGTCTCATTTATATCTGTTCTCCCAGCCTAAGTATCTCTTGTGGTCCCTTTCACATTCAACAATGTCACAGGTTGGATAAGAATATATATGTTTACCCTAATAATGGAAAGTAAAGTAAAATGTATATTTCTTAGTGTGCACAACAGTAACTTTTTTTTGAATTGATTACCCCAAGCCTTTCTTGGATTTTTTTTTTTTATTTTTACTTCTTATATATAAATACTCTTTGTTTTTAGAGTTGATTTACAATATTATATATTTCAGCCATATGACAGCGATTCAATATTTTTATAGATTATACTCCATTTAAAGTCATTATAAAATATTGGCTATATTCCCTGTGTTGTACAATATATCCTTGTATCTTATTTATTTTATACCTAGTAGTTTATACCTCTAAATCTGACTCCACTTCAGCCCTCCCTCATCATCCCTCTCCCCACTGGTAACCACTAGTTTATTGTCCATATCTGTGAGTCTGTTTCTGTTTTGATATATTCATTTGTTTGCTTTAGTTTTTAGATTCCACTATAAATACTCTTTATATACATTTTACTTACATAGATATATGAATACATCCATTATAGACATGATCTCATTTAGTCCTTATAAAGACGCTACAGGGCTTCCCTGGTGGCGCAGTGGTTGAGAGTCTGCCTGCCAATGCAGGGGACACGGGTTCGAGCCCTGGTCTGGGAGGATCCCACATGCCGCGGAGCAACTAGCCCCGTGAGCCACAGTTACTGAGCCTGCGCGTCTGGAGCCTGTGCTCTGCAACGAGAGGCCGCGATAGTGAGAGGTCGGCGCACCGCGATGAAGAATGGCCCCCCGCTTGCTGCAACTAGAGAAAGCCCTCGCACAGAAACGAAGAGCCAACACAGCCAAAAATAAATAAATAAATAAAATTAAAAAAAAAAAAAAGGCAAAATTCCTTTAAAAAAAAAAAAAAACCTGGCTTCTTAGACCTTTATTCCTTAACATGTTAATAAAATTGAAATTCACCGAACATATATTTCTCTTTATTTTATTTCTTTGTATAAGCAGATTCTTATACAAGAATACATGCTTATACATTTGTTTCTTTTCCTGGTATAAGCAGATACTTCTGCCTAGAATGGCTTTATGCCTTCTCTCCACCTCATTCTTTGCCTCCCAGGACGTGTCTTACTCATTTGTGAAGGCTTTTGCTTATTCTGAAAATAATAAAACGCAGTATCTAATAAATATTAAACGTTTGTATACAGTTCACTGGTGAGACACAGGTGGAACTAGATAAAATGAAGACATGGAAATAAAAAATATTTAGAGGCAAAAAGAGTTTTGGATTGGACAGAGGAGAGTAAGGAAAAAAAGAGTTTGAATTTAATTAACTCTCTGTATTAGGGTAAAATGGCCAATGGAGTGGGGAAGGTAAATAGGACCAGAATAGAGAAGGCTTCCAATGCCAGGATAACAATTATTTTTTTTTCATGATGTGTGTGTGTAGACATTCATTTACACAGACTAACCTATACTTGAACTGTCAGTGTTTGGTGGGCAGGTAACACAAAGTAAATGGTCTTTGTGAACTAAGACGAAAGATCTCACGTAAGTGTAAAGAACAGTACTGTTCTGAGAAAAAAAAACATAAAATACACTTTGACTAAATGATTTAGCCCAGGTCTTCCAAACACTTAGAGCCTGAGCCGAGAGCTTATATGCAGGTAATTTACTTGGGGAAGTGATCAGAGGAACAAGACTGAAATGCTAAAGAGAGAAGTGTGAGAATCAATGCAAGAGTGTGTTGTTCAGAGCTGGTGTCTGAGTTGTTCACCACCATACAACACTGAGCCCAGTCCCACTGTAGACCTTCTGAGGAGCCCAGTAGGACACCCCCATGACCTGCCAAGCCCAAAGGACAGGAGTGTTACCATGTCCTGTCCCTTGAACAGTGCCAACACTTGGGTATCTGCTGTCTCTCGTTTCCAGGACGCCAGTGGTCAGCGTGGCTGACGTGCTATCAGGATCCCCATCTGCACAGCTGGTTCCCACCATACTTGCTGGAGTGACAAGCTGTGATGAGAGCGTGTGAATATGGACAGAGACCTGTCTGATAGACTAAGTTTACAGATGAAGCAAATTAGGAACAAATGTTTTTAAAGCATTTTCTATTTAGCATGATTGTATGGTTCTTTTAAAATGTTAGTCTCCAAACCCAGGGTTTTATGCCTTTTGGCCACACCTTCATTGTTCATGTGTATAATAACTGGTTTCTGAACATGAACTCCATTAAATAAAGGAAGAGGTTAAGTGAAAGATGCTATAGTCACATGTAAACAACAAGAAAGGTAGCATTTAAGGAAGTTATTATGTATCTACTTGGGGAAGGTGAAAAAAAGCTCTTTTCACAGAGGATAGACACTGTCTTCTATCCTGTATAAGCAGACACTATGTTTTATTTATCCTAGTATACTCTTGCCTTAGCATAGAACCACACACAGTGTGTGTTTGTATCTATTTAAAAGTATAAATTTTATATATATATATATATATATAGTACTGATATATATCAATACTCATAAAAATAAGCAATTAGAAATAAAGTTAAAAATAAATATTACAGTGCAGAAGAGGAAAGCATAATGCCTCAGTACTTTTAACTATACAAAAGTAGGTTTTCTACAAAAGGAAAATAACTTAATCCACCTATTGTTCTGTCACAGAAATTAATAATATTACAATCTCTGTTTTCTTGATTCATTATTTAGTTTTAATACAAATCTTTAACAACTAAAAGAAGAAATATTTAATTTTAAAGATAGTGTTCCAATTCAGAAAATATCTCATTCATGAACTAAAATTTTCACTTACAAGTAAAAATACTACACCACACAATTTGCAATGTTTTTCTGTTTTAAATTCTTATCACAAATAAAGTTCCAAATGTTCACATGAAGTGACAGAATTGAATTAGCTCAGGTAGTTTCTTGGTCTTACAGTCACTCTGCTATCATTTTATATTTTAAAGCTACTGTTTAGACACAAGAGTATGAGTAATATCAAAGGGTGATCATGATTTCAGCTCAATGCAAGCATGGATAATTCTGAAACAAAATGAACTTACTTCTAAAATGAACACATGTAGCTGATTCTGTGTGTGTGTCTCACTGGATAATTAGGAGTTGCATGATTCCGTGTTGCATTAACTTCCGCGTGGAATATAATGTTTGCTGAAAGATCCATAATTAGTATTTCTAATATGAAGCTTACTTAGATATTATTAAAACTCAGAGTGATCATAGTGATTGTTTAGAACTTAAACCATAAAAAGACATCCCCCCACCACCTAAGGAATATTTTATCACAGACATCGATTAGAATTGTGAATACATGGTGATAAAAAAAAAAGCAGACTAAATTTAGCTAGTTTTATTATTGTTTTAAAATTCTATACAAATAATGCAACCCCTAAATTCAGGGGCAATCGCTGTCACCACCCTAACTTTGATACACCTCTAGTGGTTAATGCTGTGTTTCAGTTCTTTTTTACATCTAGGAAATCTTTGCCATTAAATCAAAGATTTTTTCCCGTGTTTCCTTCCAGAAGCCTTATAGCTTTTACTCTTAACGTTAGGTCTTTGACCATTTCAAATTAATTTTTCAAGTGTTGTAAGGCAGTAGTCAAAGTCCACTTTTTGCCATATGAATATTCAGTTGTTTCAGCATCATTTTTTTGAAAAAGACAAGAGATTTAGCATTGCATATGTTGGAACTTTTGTCAAAAATCAATCAAGTAGGTCCATTTATGGGTACTATTGATCTACATGATCTTTTTCTCCTTTATTCTGTTACTTTGGTGAATGTTAGTGAACTTTCAAATGCTGAACAAATCTGGTATTCCTGGATAAATTCCACTTGGTTATAATGTCTTATTCTTTTTTATGTAGCTGGACTCATTTTTCTAATATTTGGTTGAGGATCTTGGCAAAACCTACGTTTTTGAAGGATATTAATCTGCAATTTTCTTTGCTTATAATCCCATTCTCATGGTGTGTTATTGGGATTATGCTCTTAGTTTCCTCCTCCTCTAGCTTCTGAAAGAATTTATGTCAGTCTCGTATTATTTCCCTTTTAAATGTTGATAGAATTCACCCATGAAATCACCTGGGCCTGAGGTTATTTTTGTGGGAAGGTTTGGTAATGAGTTTTATTTCTCTATAGATAGCTGTTTGGAATTTTTTCTTTCTTCCTTCTTGCTTTCATGTCGGAAGTGGGATTTTCCAAGGAACTTCCACACAGACTTGTGAGGCCCTTCTTCTGTGTAGATCCTCAGCTCCTAATCCTCGTTGCATAGATTCCATTCACATCAGCAGCTCCATTCTCTGGTTTCTGCCTCTGTTTTCTGAACAAGACCACTCTATTCTTCTCGAACACCAGCTTGCTGTACTGTCACTGATAGAACGTCCTCAGGCAGAGCACGGTGGCACTCCCAGAGACCAGTATCTCTTCTTACAGGAATCTCTTCTTGTTCTCTCTGTTGTCTAATGCTGAAACAGCCATTTCCCATATTTTTCCCCCGTTTTACAGTTGCTTATGGGGGGAGGCTTAGGCTCATATGCCAGCTACAAATTGGATCATGAGCATGAGTTGCTGCAGTTGCTGACCTTCAACACCCCCTGAAAGGAGTTCAGGGCAGAGATAGGGAATGAGGCATCTGTGCTTTGGGAAAAACTGGCAGAACAGGTCTTCAGATAGATATTTTCAGGAGAAGATTTTATGAGCCCAATTCTTGCATTTCCTCTTATCTAGAAAAGCACTAAAATCATTAACGGTGACATCTGCTCCTCTGCCAACATGTGTGCTTCACTGCACGTCCACCCTTCACTAAAATCATATATAACACTGACCTTCCCCCCCACCTCTCTGGAGCAGTTCCTCAGAGCTATCTGAAATGCTTGTCTCCTGGGCTATAGTCCTCATTTTGCCCCAAATAAAACTTAACTCACACCCCTCACGTTGTGCATTTTTTAAATTGACACAAATGACTCCGTCTAAAAGAGGAAGTGTCCTGAAACTTAGTTTGGGCACTTACTCCCAATATTACAAGAATTTCAATATTTTTCTCACTGGTATTCAAGATACCCATTGTCCCATGCCTCCCCTTTTCCAAAATGTTTCCGTCACCATTTCAGTCCTATCTAAAGTATTTTTATTGCATATAAAAATATTATAAGTTCCCTATTTTGTATGAAAGCATCTCTGAAGTCTGTTTTCAATATACCTTTACATACATACTGAGCTCTACCATCATGCAAACACTACAAGCTCCAGCCAGCCTTATCTGTTGATGATTTTCTGAACCCGGTATCCCTTCTTGTTACGTGCCTTCATCAGTACCACATCCTAAAATACTCTTCCTTCCTTCTTTCTTACTATAAAAAACTTTGCCAATTTTTAAAAACCTAGCTAATATCCTACCTCCCCAAGAAAATGATACAACAGAACTTGTATTTTTTTTAATATTAATACCCCCTTGTTCATTAACTTAGCAGATGGTCATGCTTCTCTTCCAAGAATATGTTAAAAGCTCAAGGAGGACAGAAGTTCCATATTTAGTTTTCCTAACTCCAAAGCACCTTCTCTATCTGTTAAGGGAATGGGTACTGATGTAAAAAATATACTCTCAAACCTCAGAAGCTTCACATCATTTAAACTTATTTCTAGTTTACAAGTATCTCAAGCAGGAATTCTAATTATTTAGGCAGCTCTCCTTCAAATGACAACCCAGGGGGTCAGTCACCTTCCATCTAGGGCTCTGCCATCTTCAACACCCTTCCAAGGTCACCATGTCAGACAAAATCAAACTGGAAGGGGTTTTACTATGTCTGCATCACTGTTCAGAGTCTGTTGTCTAGACCTAGTCACATGGGCACACCTAACTGCAGGGAGGCTGGGAAACAGAGTCTGACTGTGTGTCCTGTAGAAGGGAAATTGTAATAGCTTGCCATCTCTGTCCCATCTCCAGGGTATAATTGCTCCTCTGTCTGGAGTCCCCCACCTTTCTAAAGCTCACTTTGGTGTTTGAATTTTTGGAACTGAAGAAAGAACTCAGACTGCTCTATGTGCCTGGGAATTATTACCACCTCTGATCTCAGCCCAGGTCAAGAGGGGAACAGAGGACCTCAACTGAAGGGATCTCGACTTCTAGGCACATCATGCCAGCAAGACGTTAGAGTGATGTCCTGCTTTTCTTGTATTTGTCTCCATTCACAAGAAGCAGAATTCTAGTCTTCCGAGAGAAGTTAGTTTTCAGGGAGAAAGAAAAGGAAAGGCAAGGGCTCTGATCTTTCATGAGTAGTCCTCTTCCTGCTTCCTTGCGGGAACTACAGCCCTGCAAACTACAACCACGTTCCCGCTGACTTTCTGCGGGGAGAAGCGACCCTCATGATATAGAAAGGACCCAATTCACTCAACAGTTTAGATTTACAGTTTAGCATCATCTGTGTTTGCTTGCCTTAGATAGATCTCCTTCTCTCTCTTTTCCTCTGAACTGACACCCATGTGCTCAATAATTCAGTTCTTTTTCAGTTCCACAAAAGTTTATTGAAAGCCAGAACCAGGCCCTGGGGATATGAATATGAATTCAACAATGTTTGTGGATTTCAAAGTTTGATAGACCACAGATCTACACACACACACACACACACACACACAGCTCTAGTCCACACATCTCCCATTTTATCCAGTCTTTGTGACTAAGTGTCTCTCCCAGCTCTCTTTCTGCCATGGTCTTTGTGAAGACTGTAGCCTTTCTTGTTAATCCGGGGTGCCTCTTTGATTTCTCAACCCTGCCCAACCTCACCCAAGGAGGTGGACTCGCTTCCCTGTTTCTCAGGCTAAATAATATAGTATCTGTGAGTGTCTATTTCAGGACCAAACTCAATGAGCATTAACTGCCTTCCCTCCTATACTCTTCACCAGAACTACTTTCCCTCCTTAGAAGTCTTATTTGAGAGTCCAGCATAACTATAGGTAAGATAATTCAGAGTAAAAATTCTGCAGAAAATGATGCAATAGAAATAAAAACAAGAGTCCATGTATAAGACCTGAGGCTGGAGATAAGGACCAGGGATTCAGTCTCAACAGCTCATAGCTCAAGAGTGAAGCAGTGAGGAGAGATAGATGCTAACACTGCCAGGTCTAAGTACCTCCTGCCCTATGGAAGTCTTGACCTGCGAACGTGCATAGGAGGGAGCCTACAGGTGGAAGGAAAAATAGGGAAAGCTCTGGGTAATGAGACAGAGAGTTTGGTAAGAGAGGCATTGCCTAACACCACCAACATTTCTGTCTCTCAAGACTTCCCAACAGGCACACTACATGCAGCCAAACTGCACTGTCATTGATCTTAGTTTTGGACCATGATTTTCCATGCTGTGAACTGTAATTCTGTGTGTTTTCTTGTTCTCAAATTCTCATGTTTCTTTTTTTCTGCATCATACCTATATGTCTTGGTTTAATGCATGTTTCCAAATTCCTTGACATTTCTGCTACAAGGTGTGGAGTCTGATCCTCTTTCCTGTGGATACGGGCCAGCCTCATTGACTTATCTTTAATAAATAGGATGTGCAGATGTAAGCTATTATATAGAGAATGGATAAGCAACAAGGTTCTACTCTATAAACATATAGGACATATATATAAACATCAAGAGCTATATTCAATATCGTATGATAAACCATAATGGAAGAGAATATTAAAGAGTGTGAAAACAGAATGATATACTTGGTAATCATAATTTTAAATACATAAGTATTCAGAGAAAATGAAAATGAATGAATGAATGAATGAATAAATAAATAAATAGAATGAGACAGAGATCATGCTGTGTGACCTCTTAGTACAGGTTACGACAGATGATAGAGCCTTTGCCCAACTCTGCCTCAAGACATGTGCTTTGAGAGCCCTGAGCTGACATGTAAGCAGTGTGGCTACCCTGAGGACACATGATGCAGAGCTTACACGGACAGGGCACATGTAGACTGAGGGAGGAGCCTGAGAAGCCCAGGTGTTCTTGCCCTTAGCTGTTTGACCCTCCCAGTACCACCTGCTAGACTTGTGAGTGAGACTTAAGATGATCTCAGTTGTCGGCTTTGAGCATCCCTAGCTGAAACCGAGTGAAGCAGAGATGAGCCTTTTTCTAGGTGTCCTGTCTGAAACCCTGACCCAGGACCATAATATAGGGTTGATTTATGCCACTAAGCTTTGTGGTAGATTGTTATGCATTCATAGTATCTGGAATAGGTTTTTATAGTAGGAGTAGAAAACTGCCATAACACAACTGAAAACATGACACTTTGGGACCACAATAAAGGTGAAAAGAAGCTGGAAGGACCTTGAAGAAAGAGTTAGAGAAATTTTAAAGGGCCACAAAAAGACTGTTAGTTAATGTTTGATGACCCTCAAGGAAGTTGCTAGTGAGGACTAAAAGGTAAGTGAGGAAAAGATTTTGGGAAGCTGAAGGGAAGCTTGCTATATAGTGGCAAATGTTAGCAACACTGTTACCAGAGGCTACCAGGAAAATAAAAAATAACCCTACTGGACGGGATGCTCTAGCTGACATCCAGCAGGGGATTGAAAGTGCTACTTGGCTTCTTCTTACTGCTTATAGTAAAGTGTGGGAGAAAAAATAAAAAAGGTAAACTAAAGGAAGAACTTTTAAACATAAAAGATCCAGGGCTTGCTAGGTTTTAAACAAAATATTCTCATTATTAGTCTCTCAGAGATTTTAAAATTAAGAAAAGGCCTCAGAGCAGAGATCAAATCCATGAAGTGGCTGTAAGATCTTTTATGAAGAAATATTTATGGTTGTGTCTCTGTATAATATTAACATGCAAGACATGTGCAGTATGTATCTTTTTCTTCATCTCAGAGGGGTCCAATAGAGCGTCTCAGACATGGTAGCACTAAAAAAAATCGTTCCTTTTTCAACTGTGTTATCCAGTGTACCATTTGTCAATCAAAGCATGTCAATCATTGGTTTCCATATTTAAACTACTAAGGGAAGAGGACAGAAATGAAGAAATAAATCAACCGTTAGTCACAGTAAATTTTCCTCCTTTTTCCATTATCACTCAATCAAGCATGAACTAATACGAAGCCACTGGGCAAATGGCCAAATGCCCACTTAATAGGCTCTTCTACTGACTTCTGAGAATCAATTCAATATTTAAGAAAACACACAACACTATGATGATGTAGTGATGAAACATGTGATAACTCCATAGGTAATTATAATAATTACTTCATTTGGAAAATACAAAATAATAGCATTGGATATTTTAATATAAAAACATTCAATGGGCATCTTGTTTTTCTGCCATTATGATTATATTGATTAAAGTGACCCAGGAAACACAAATAGTTAATGAAGACCAATGACATTGAGCTTTACTAGTAAGTACTTAAGCAACTCAACAATTATTTAGAATGAGATAAAATCAATTTCATGAGAATAAAGCAATAAATTGTGAAGAATCCAGAAAAAAAAAATGTTTACTCAGTTTCTTACCTGTCAGGCATGATATTAACATTAAGTCTGGAAAGGAAAACCGTATGTAAACCTTGCTTTCAGGAAACACATGGAGAAGCAGGAGGAGAGATGTATCTGGGTGCAAGCTCATGTTTACCTACTACCTTATTTTTTACTTGATCTTATCACCTATGAGATTAGATGCTTATTTTCAGGATGGAGAGTGAATATTACAACTCTTTGTATTTCGAGTACCTTAGGAAATGGGTTGTGTGCACTCAGTAACTATGAATAATGAGTGAAGAAATGAATACGGAAGTGAATACTCAGACTGAGGAAAAAATCCATGGGAAATATCAATACTTAAAGGACAAACATAGTATTGCAATTAATTGAAAGAAACATAAAGCATAGTTGAAAATATTAGAGAGGAGAGAATAATCAAGGGGAAACACATTTGAGAGCAAAGGAGAGGGTAATAGATCCCCACTTGCAACTCATCACTAAGATATGTCAATTTACCATCCATATAATTTTAAATTAACTTTCTCCTACTCATTGCTACTGTCTTGGGTCAGTCCCTCACCACACTACTTTCATAAGCCATTATGACAATCCACTCACTCACCTTCATAGCATTATATTTTGGCCCTGCAAGTAAATCCCTCCTGCTTGGGAGAAATGTTTCCACTCGTTCTGAATCTGATACCCTAACCAGTTATCTGGGCAATGTGTGCGTGTGAGTGTGCATATGAGTGTGAGTATGTGTGTGTGCACAAAAAAGTGCAGGTCCTCCTAAGAAAGCAGAATGCGGAGCCAACTATAAATTTGACGTGGAGCCAACTATAAAGTTGAAACCAGGAGACTTCACATCATTGGTCTAGTTCCTGAAATATATGGATTCCAACACAAAAGTAGAGTCCCAGTTGCATGCCGATGTTGTCAAGCAGCAGGAA
>NW_006771793.1:149061-153699 GCF_000442215.2 Lipotes vexillifer
CAGGAATATTTAAAATGATGTGAACCGACTAATAACATTCTTGTTTCACAAGGTAATAAGATAAATGTCCAATGAAATAAAGCTTGTTGAAAGAAATACTGAATTATATACCACCAGCTATTTTTAATGTATAGTAAAAATAAGCTGTTAATCTTATAGATGAAGCATGTCTAAAGATGAATTGTTCATTTCTTGCCTTAATTTCCCTAATTTTAGAAGAGAAGGGAAGGTGCCTTTACTCAATATTTCCCCAGACTGTTCTGATGCATCAGACAAATTCTGTGTGATAAAATAATTGGAAAAAGCTTTTGTTTACCAGTGAATATCAAATTATTACTAGATAATTTCCTGTTTTCAATACATACTGCATTCAGGAATGTCTTGTGATTTAAGATGTATAGGTGTTTACAGGAGATTTATAATTTGCTGTCTAGTTACCATTATGACTTTTCAACCACAGCTGTATTACAGGAGATAAATCACTGGAATAAAACATTCTGAAGGATCTTGCATATATTTATACTACCCTATGCTTAAGAAAAGTTAAACAGAGCATATAAATAGCTGAAACTGAGAAACTTGTAATGCATAACAAACAAGGGGTTTAATTTGGGAATATTACCAATCAGAACAATTTCTTCCAGGGTGAGTGAGAGGAAGAGAAGAAAGACCATCTCTAATAAGTACTTAATGAGTACTCTAACTTAAATCTAAATCCTGAAAACTTGCATACCTGTTGTTGGGAATTGAATAAAAGTAGGACATCTACTGAAGAGAAACAAATCTAAATTAACATGTAACTCAATCAGTATGATGTGTTTCCAAATCAGTTACCTATTGGGGAAGTCTAATCCATGTTTACCATGAGGAATTATAATATTTTGGAACCCAGTGTTGACTGGAACCACCTATTGCTCTGCCTTAACTGAGGCAGCACTGTTTTCTGTATAACAATAAGGTAGATATTTCATAGAGGCTTAAAGCACCAACCTTCTTTCCTCCTCTGGCCCAAGATGTTAACATGGATCAAAAAATAATAACAATTAAAGTAAATTAAATTCTAATGATGTATCATTTGGCTGGGAGGTTATGATGGTTTTCCATTTTTATGCACAGGTTTTCTTTTTCTTTTTTTGAATTGAAGTGTATATATATATATAATATATATATAATACATGTTTTATATATTATATATAATATATATATTTAGGCATAGTTTTGCATTGGCCTTGGATATCCATTTTAAAATCCATTTGCATGTCTTATATATTATGTTAGTTTCTAAATGTCAGAAGCTGAACTTCGGTGTCATCCCCTAAAATAAGTTCTGCATAAATACTAGTTCAAAGGGATGTTAATAAATTTTACTTGAATAATTTGTACGATGCCAAATACATTTGGAAAACAATGAGTTGAAACAAATTCTTTGTTACAGAACCTCTTGGAGGTTTTAAGATGTTTATATAGAAAGGTATTATGAAATAAAAATGTGTTATAAAATATTTTTTAAATAAGCTTAATTATATATCTTGGACATTTATTGACATCTGTCAAACAATGTTAGTGATCACACCCTGACTTCTGTCTGGAAAAACTCTTCCTGTCCCATTTTTCATCCATGTGGTTTTGGTGATGTCATGACTCCAAGAATCCCAGGGTGGAGCATGAGATTCAGGCTTAAAGCCAGTCAACTCATTTCCCAGTGATGGATTTGGATATGGATATGTGAGTCAATCAGAGATAATGAGTCAATCAGAGATAATATGACATAATTTTGAGAAGATCTAAGGATTTAAGGACTAGAGTTGCTGTCCCTATCTTCCCACTGCCTGGAGCCCAAGGAAGCACCAAAGGTAAATTCAGGAAGCACCAAAGGTAAATTCAGGGTAGTCAAATCATCATGATATAATCTGAATCAAGCCAGAGTCACCCTCCACCCTGGACATGTTGGCTTCTTGAGCTAATTTCTTTTTTGTTTAAGTAGGTTTGGATTAATATTTCTGTCACTTAAAACTGAAACAGTCCTAACTAATAGACCACAACTTTTCTTTTTTCACAATAATTTTAGAGAACTAGTGTTTCACAGAACACTTTGGAGAAATCTAGAGAAAGTATAGTGGAACAGTTAATGCATAGGTTTAACTGCCTAGATCCAAACCCCATTTTCACGACATTAACTTTGTGACTGCAGGCGTGATACTTAAGCTCTACATGCTTCCTAATACTTATAAAATGGGTATCAAATATAATTTGCCTGATAAAGATTTTGTGAAAATATTATGATTTAATACTTTTAAAACATTTAGAAAGTGTCTAGCACATAATAAGTATTCAAAACGTTTAGGTAGAGAGGAAATCAAATAGCAGATTTTAGAATCATGGTTTTCTAGAATATTTAAGAGGTAAAAACCCTTCATGTTTTTCTAATTTGACATTCCTTATATGACAGTTGAAGAAACTGAGAACCATGAAGGGAAGTAATTTGCTCAAAGTCAAGTAAAATAGTGAGTGAATTAGGAAACAGTTCTTGTTTTTATCATCCATGGTGCTTTAACAGAGTTCTAGGCGTTTCAAAGCAAGGAATGATTGTTGATGAGAATCCTTGAGGATTCCACTTTGCTAGTAGTTTAATTTTCAGCTGTCATCAGGATAAGACTATCTACCTAGGAAAAAATAGCCACCTCTATTTGGGAATGGGACTCTTCAAGGGTCACATACCAGTAATTATGTCCACAATGCTTGTGACACCAATAGCTTAGGTATTTTAGCCAGTATTTTATCCATTTTGAGTTTATTTTTGTATATGGTGTTAGAGAATGTTCTAATTTCATTCTTTTACATGTAGCTGTCCAGTTTTTCTCAGCACCATTTATTGAAGAGACTGTCTTTTCTACATTCTGTATTCTTGCCTCCTCTGTGGTAGATTAATTGACCATAAGTATGTGGATATATTTCTGCACTCTCTATCCTGTTCCATTGGTCTATAAGTCTGTTTCTGTGCCAGTACCATACAGTCTTGATTACTGTAGCTTTGTAGTATAGTCTGAAGTCAGGGAGCCTGATTCCTCCAGCTCCGTTTTTCTTTCTCAAGACTGTCTTGGCTATTCAGGGTCTTTTGTATTTCCAAACAAATTTTAAAATTATTTGTCCTAGTTCTGTGAAAATGTCATTGGTAATTTGATAGGTATTGCATTGAATCTGTAGAGTGTCTTGGGTAGTATGTTCATTTTAACAATATTGATTCTTCCAATTCAAGAACATAGTATATCTTTCCATCTGTTTGCGCCATCTTCAGTTTCTTTCATCAGTTTATAGTTTCCAAGTAGAGGTTTTTATCTCCTTAGGTAGATTTATTCCTAGGTATTTTATTGTTCTTGATGTGATAGTAAATGGGATTGTTTCCTTAATTTCTCTTTCTGGTACTTCATTGTTAGTGCACAGAAATGCAACAGATTTCTGTATATTAATTTTGTATCCTGCAACTTTACTGAATTCATTAATGAGCTCTAGTAGTTTTCTGGTAGTGTCTTTAGGATTTTCAATGCATAGTATCATGTAATCCGCAAATAGTGACAGTTTTACTTCTTCTTTTCCTTAACCCAGTTTCCAAAAATAATAATGATAATAAAAATTTAAATAAATAAAATATGCTTGTTTAAATGCATATGAAAGATGGTCTCAAATTACTAACCTAACAACCACAGGGAACATTTTTCATCCATTAAAAAGTATTGACTCGTGAAAAATCTGCCAAGGGGTTAAAAGGAATGGGAGGAGGTGTCTGTCACCCTAGTGGAGAAAAAGAAGATTGCATTTTTTTTTTCACATCTTTATTGGAGTATAAATGCTTTACAATGTTGTGTTAGTTTCTGCTGTATAACAAAGTGAATCAGCTATATGTATACATACATCCCCATATCCCCTCCCTCTTGAGCCTCCCTCCCACCCTCCCTATCCCATCCCTCTAGGTCGTCACAAAGCTCTGAGTTGATCTCCCTGTGCTATGCAGCAGCTTCCCACTAGCTATCTATTTTACATTTGGTAGTGTATATATGTCAATGCTACTCTCTCACTTCGTCCCAGCTTCCTTTTCCCCTGCTGTGCCCTCAAGTCCTTTCTCTGTGTCTGAGTCTTTATTCCTGCCCTGCTACTAGGTTAATCAGTACTGCTTTTCTAAATACAATATATATGCATTAGCTTATAGTATTTGTTTTTTTCTCTTTCTGACTCATTTCAGTCTGTATGACAGATTCTAAGTCCATCCCCCTCACTCCAAATAACTCAATTTTGTTCCCTTTTATGGCTGAGTAATATTCCATTGTATATATGTGCCATATCTTCTTTATCCATTTATCTGTTGATGGACATTTAAATTGCTTCCATGTCCTGGCTATTGTAAATAGTGCTGCAATGAGCACTGTGGTACATGTCTCTTTTTGAATTATGGCTTTCTCAGGGTTTATGCCCAGTAGTGGGATTGCTGGGTCATATGGTAGTTCTGTTTGTAGTTTTTTAAGGAACCTCCATACTGTTCTCCATAATGACTGTACCAATTCACATTCCCACCAACAGTGTAGGAGGGTTCCCTTTTCTCCACACCCTCTCCAGCATTTATTGTTTCTAGAGTTTTTTTTTTTT
>NW_006771793.1:153806-167645 GCF_000442215.2 Lipotes vexillifer
GCCTGGGACCGCACCCGTTTCCCCCCTGCATCGGCAGGCGGACTCTCAACCACTGTGCCACCAGGGAAGCCCGTTTCTAGAGTTTTTGATGATGGCCATTCTGACCAGTGTGAAGGTGATACCTCATTTGGTTTTGATTTGCATTTCTCTAATGATTAATGATGTTGAGCATCTTTTCAGGTATTTGTTGGCCATCTGTATGTCTTCTTTGGAGAAATGTCTATTTAGGTCTTCTGCCTGTTTTTGGTTTGAGTTGTTTTTTTTTGTGATATTGAGCTGCATGAGCTGCTTGTATATTTTGTAAATTAACCCTTTGTCAATTGCTTTGTTTGCAAATATTTTCACCCATTCTGAGGGTTGTCTTTTCATCTTTTTTATGGTTTCCTTTGCTGTGCAAAAGCTTTTAAGTTTAATAAGGTCCCACTTATTTATTTTTGTTTTTATTTCCATTTCTCTAGGGGGTGGGTCAAAAAGGATCTTGCTGTGATTTATGTCATAGAGTGTTCTGTCTCTGTTTTCCTCTAAGAGTTTGATAGTGTCTGGACTTACATTTAGGTCTTTAATCCATTTTGAGTTTATTTTTGTGTATGGTTTTAGGGAGTGTTCTAATTTCATTCTTTTACATGTATATATCCATTTTTCCCAGCACCCCTTATTGAAGAGGCTGTCTTTTCTCCATTGAATATTCTTGCCTCCTTTGTCAAAGATAAGGTGATCATATGTGTGTGGGTTTATCTCTGGGCTTTCTCTCCAGTTCCATTGGTCTATATTTCTGTTTTTGTGCCAGTAACATACTGTCTTGATTACTGTCGATTTGTAATATAGTCTGAAGTCAGGGAGCCTGATTCCTCCAGGTCCATTTTTCTTTTTAATATTGCTCTGGCTATTCAGGATATTTTTTATGTTTCCATACAAATTGTTAATTTCTTTTTCTAGTTCTGTGAAAAATGCCATTGGTAATTTGATAGGGATTGCATTGAACCCGTAGATTGCTTTGGGTAGTATAGTCATTTTCACAATATTGATTCTTCCAATCCAGGAGCATGGTATATCTCTCCATCTGTTTATGTTACCTTTGATTTCTTTCAGCAGTGTTTTATAGTTTTCTGAGTACAGGTCTTTTGCCTCCTTAGGTAGATTTATTCCTAGGTATTTTTATTCTTTTGGTTGTGATGGTAAATGGGATCATTTCCTTATTTTCTCTTTCTGATCTTCTGTTGTTAGTGTGTAGGAATTCAAGAGGTTTCCTTTTTTTTTTTTTTAGAGATATAAACATATATATTCATAATGCTTGTTACATTGATGGGTTTGGAGGAGGTAAGGAATACATCAAAGAGATAAAAACCAAAAAAAGAACTATAATCAGAAACTAAATGCAGAGAGTAGTAAGCACATATGAAAGTCATGTTGCTCTGAAGACAAATGCATTGAGCATTGCAATGAAGACACTTAGTCTTGGTATAGAGCAAAAAGGTAGAGCTGAGTGCAAGATTCTTGGATTAAGTCAAGACTCTGGAAGTGAGCTAAAGATTTGCTGCTGCCAGGTTAAACAAATGTAAATCATCTCTAAGAAAAGCTTCTGCATTGTAGGTTTACAGGTTTTATTTTATATATTGTTCTATATAAAACTCATAAAACTATGTGTGCATATATTCAATTAGATATCATAAATCACTATATGTATGTTTACATATACACACATAATCAAAATCACCAAACATGCAAGTACACATGAATACAAATCAATAAAAGCAAAGACAATAGTTTTAGATATTCAAGAACTTTAAATATTATAATTATCAGCTAGAGATCATGAAATAGCTATGGATGAGCTATTTAAAAAAATAATTAAATTTTCAGAATGAGCAAGCTATAAGATACTATCAAAAGTGATCAGGCAAACCTGAAAAAAATAACTAAATAGAAATTTTAGGAATGAAAACATATTATGGAAATAACCCAAATTTCCACCAACATATGATTGGACAAAGAAAATATGGCACATACATACAACAGAATACCACTCAGAATTTAAAAAGAAGGAAATCCTGCCATTTGCAACAACATGGGTAGCCCTGGAGGATATTATGATAAGTGACATAAGTCAGTCACAGAAGGACAAACACTGCATGATTCCACTTATACAGGTACTTAGAATAGGTAAACTCAGAGAAGCAAAAGACTGTAACTGTGGTTACCAGGGGCCAGGAGGAGGGGGAAATGGGGAGTTGTTCAACTGGTATAAATTTTCAGTTATGCAAGATGAATTAGTTTTAGAGATCTACTGTCCAGCATAATGCCAGTAGTCAACAATACTGTATCATGCACTGAAAATTTTGTTAAGAGGGTTGATCTCATGAGTGTTCTTAGAAAAACAAAACAAAACACCAGGAAACTTTGGGAGGTGATGGATATGCCTATTACATTGATTACAGTGGTGTAGGAATGGAAGAGATTTCTATGCATTAGTTTTGTATTGTGCAACTTACCAAATTCTTTGATTAGTTCTAGTAGTTTTCTGGTGGCATCTTTAAGATTTTCTATGTATAGTATCATGTCATCAGTAAACAGTGACCTTTTTACTTCTTTTCTAATTTGTATAAGTGTTATTTCTTTTTCTTCTCTGATTGCTGTGGCTAGGACTTCCAATACTATGTTGAATAATAGTGACGATAGTGGACATCCTTGTCTTGTTCCGGATCTTAGAGGAAATGCTTTCAGTTTTTCACCATTGAGAATGATGTTTGCTGTGGGTATGTCATGTATGGCTTTTATTATGTTGAGGCAGGTTACCTCTATGCTCACTTTCTGGAGAGTTTTTTTTTTTTTATCATGAATGGGTGCTGAATTTTGTCAAAAGCTTTTTCTGCATCTATTGAGATGATCATATGGTTTTTATTCTTCAATTTGTTAATATGGTATATCACATTGATTGATTTGCATATATTGAAGAATCCCTGCAACCCTGAGATAAATCCCACTTGATCATGGTGTATGATCCTTTTAGCATGCTGTTGGATTCTGTTTGCTCTTTTGCTGAGGATTTTGGCATCTACGTTCATCCATGATATTGGTCTATAATTTTCTTTTTTGTGATATCTTTATCTGGTTTTCCTCCATTAAAAAGTATCAATTCATGAAAAATCTGCTAAGGGGTTAAAAGCAATGGGAGCAGGTGTCTGTCACCCTAGTGGAAAAAAGGAGATTGTGTCATTTTTTTATATACTATATAGAATGTAAAAAATTATCTGTCTTGATCCTCTTGCTTTTCAGACGGTGGTTTTGGTTAAAGGTTTTCTATAGCCACAGAGTCAAAAATACCTCCTGTCACTGAGGACTGGTTGCTAGGTGCCCACAGAGAGCAGACTCTTATGGCCACTTGGAAGTGTAGTATCTAAAGTGGTTGGCTCAGTTCCAGGTAGATTATTACATTTGCTCTCTCAAAGACACTTTGAGCATGACACACGTAATCAGTCTAATTCTGAAAAATAAAAGCAACTTAGAAAATAGCAGGGTATAACCCAAGAACAGTTATTTATTAAATTTATTTTTTCAAAACTTGAGAAAGCTCTGGCTCCAGACTGCTAACAAGGTAATGGGCAAAGTCATCTTATTATGAAATATCTTAAGTACTAACAAAAACAAATAAATATTGAAGTAAACTAATCAGAAAGCTATGCTCCAATTAGTCTGGTGTTTAACTGAAGAAACATTTAAAAACCTATTTAGAGTTGTTTGAAGTTAAGTGTGGGTTTCATTTTGCAAGACTGGGGATAAAGATAGAGGTGAGGTCCAGGCTCATAGCACCTGGCTCTTTCACTGGACATTTTGGAATTAGTAATCAACCGTGGTTAATCTGAATAATGTCATTTTAAAATATGAAATCCATGTGGAAGTATAGAAACAATTTTTATTAATTCCAAAATGAGAACCATCAACACAAATAATTTCTCCATCAAGGCCAATGTTTAGGTACTAGTGTACCTTTCCTTATGTAAGTTTCACATAAGAATACAGATTTTGGTTAATTGTTAAATAGAAATCACTTAGACTAAAACTGTAGCAATCTGGGCAATTGTACGAAATGTTACTGAACAATAATACCCTTCCACTGCATTTTGCCATAGTTGCTTTCTGATTACCTTTTACATTTGAACTTATGAAAAGCTTAATGTTTAACATTGGTATGCTATTAATGTTCATTGAAATAGCTGTTTTTGTTCTGATTTACTGTTGAGTAGGTCCAGGCCAGAAAAAAAAAAAAAGCTAGTATAGGTATTTCACTAGGATGCTCTTAGCTTTTATTAGCTTCTGTATCGAGATGCAAAGCAGGCAATTTAGAAAAGGAAATAACATAGTTTCATTCCAGTATCTTAAGTTTTAAACCCTTTTTCAGAATTTTAGCAGTATTACCATTCAAAACATAGGTCCACAGAATCTAGGTACCAATTAGCCTACAAAGCCATGCCTCTCCCTTTAATCTCTTTCACCTAACCCATGATTTAATCCCTTTCCATGTCAGCATTAGAAACATAATGTCTTTGATCCTCTACTGTAGTAAAAATAGATGGTTTATTTAAACAAAGCAGAACCTCATATATTTTGTTTGTACTTGAATAATCCATGTAAAAATCCCATAGTTACTATTTATACAAAACTTTGTGATTTTTAGAAGGAGTGAGAAGAGTATATCTCTACTTTTTTGTGAACATGTGTGTAATCTTATTTAGACTGGAAAGAATTTCTATGAATGGCAGCTTGAACTGATAACAAACAGTAAAGATACATGTCTTTATGGGAGGTATTAGACACTTGGACCAGGAACAGAAAAAAGCCCAGGATACTATAAAGTAAGCTATCAGTTCATGCCTGAATCTTTTTTTTTTTGAAGAATAAAGAAATATGACACTTAATTTACCCTTAATATATGCAGGATACTTTCAAATACCCTATTCAAGGATGCAGCATAATGAGAAAAGCATTAGTTTTTAAGTCAGACACCCTTGGATTAGAATTCTAACTCTGTCCCTTGGCTGCTTGCGGCTACTTACTTCATCTCCTTCTATTATACATTCATGTGAATATTTGACAAATGAAGTTAATGGGTTGATCTAATGAAACTTGATTGAAAAGTTTTAAAGGAAGGAAAGGAAAACTGTGAAAATTATCATTAAATTGGTACCTTTACAAGTCGTTAGTATTTGTTTCCTATCATAGTTAAATAGTATGCACTCTTGAGCACCATAAGCATCAGTCTTGGTTCCCTGTCACTTTATCTTAGGATTTGTGAAATCGTCATCCTTGTGGATATGGGCTTGAAGAGAAAAAAAGGATGATTGCATCATGCTGTAGTAGCATCGTCATCTTTGAAAAAAATTATTACAAGTTTTTAGTTAATCCATTGCATCACAGCAACATTTTAGCAGTGGTCAACAGATGTGGAGACAACAGACATTAACACCACAGACACAGCCACAGGACACCAAGGCGAGAGGGCACCTTTGGAACCATGGAAGCTGCTCTACAGAAAAACACCCTACAACTGGTGTCTGCTTTGGTCTATTGGTCCTTGGATGTTAATTCTGGCACCTCTTATCAGAGGCAGCATTGTTCCTCACTTTGCAATAAAAAAAAAAAAAATAACCTCTGGTTGGGGACTTTCTAAGAACAGGAGTCTTGAGATGTGGTCCGTTTTGAAAGTTTTCATTCATTCAAAATGATGAAACACTACTGAATATTGTTTCAAAACCTTTACTGAAGAGATAAGTACATGTGTCTTTTCCATAAGGAAAAAAATAGACGACATATTTAAGAGGTTAAGGATTTGTCCACAACTATGTATTCAGCAATTTTGCAGAAGAAAACCAAGAGCAGAAATGGAAAATCCTAACATTGAGAGTCTTGCTCTGATGACTAAACAGTATGTTCTTTAAGGTAACACATTGCCGTTGAGATCAAAACAACACCAAAATTTTGTGTAAGCCAGAGGTTGAATGGATGCAAATGACTTTGCACAGTACTTTGCATACAGTAGGTGCTAAATAACTACTGAATAAGCTACCCTAGTGGTTCCCAGTCTGGCTGCACATTCAGACCCCTGATGTCCACCCCAGACCCATCACAACATAGCCCCTGGAGGGAGGAAACACTCCTGCTTCAAACACCCAGCTGATGCTCTTGATTTTTTCCTCTCCCTTTGCATCTCTCACTTATTTCCAACTTTTCCAACTCTGCTGAAATTTTACACCACAGTTGTAAACTTCAGTTCTCATCCAGGTACAAAATAAATATTGCCCAGCATCCCACCTTAACTATCTCTCTCCATCTCTCCCCAGTACCTCTCAAAAAAGTTTGTGGAAGGAGGAACCTACTTCTATCAGCACGTTTTCTCTATGCTTAGGATCATTAACCTATTTGACACCTTTGTTGTAACATATGCTTTTCCTGGAATACCGACTAAGTGACTCATGGTCTTTTGTCTTGTCCCTCTTTAATTAAAACTCCAGAGTACAACAGTTAATTCCCATTTGACCAGATTGTTTTAATGTACAAAACTCTACAATGGCTACCCTTTTCCTCTGATTATGGGCCAAGGTCACTTGAAGGTTACTCTAGGACATTCACGATCTGGCCTCTCCCTCTATTTCCCTTTCAGCCACTTCTCAGTTCCCATTAGAAATACTGAGCTCTCTGTGGTTCCTGTGTATATCTTTCTTCCTCCTCCAGTTCTGATGTTCTGCCATTATTTCTGCCCAGACCACCCCCACTTTCCTCACCTGGTTGTATCAACTCATTCTCTAAATTTCAGTCTAGACATTGTCTCTAGGACAACTTTGCTCAGACTTAGTTTGGGTTCATTCCTCTCTGCAGACTGCACAGGGAAACAAGTGGATGTTGGCTTGGCTGGAAAGGAAAATGGGGACAGTTATGTAGGGTGTTGAAATTGGGAGTTTTATTGGTTAGGAACTTGGGAGCCATTGGGTGTTTCTGGGCAAAAGGGTGATAAACATAGTCCTTTGCTTTGGAAAAGCTGAGCTTCCTGTTTTAATAGGTTTTATTATTATTTAGGTCAGAAGATGACTGCCATTGAAAAAACAGTTGTTGCTCTCAGTTCCCATGAGGAAAAGGCACCACATCCAGGGAGAGGGGAGCACACAGGAAAGTGCCAGGTTGGTCAGAAGGGAAAACTGTGGGAAGAGCCTTTATTGTAGTTTTTGTGGGAAGGAATAGGCAAGGCAGGGTTAGGAGGATTAAGGTTGGCTATTTTGAATGATTTCACAGGGCCTTGGTGCATAGGGGCCATATCAAGATGTTTGGTATCTGGCCTAGGGGTAATTAGGGCAGGTGGGTAACAGCTCAGAAATCAAAAGCCCAGTAAAGGAGGTGGTGGTGGGTTTGAGCTTTGGATCATTAGTTGTTTTACATTTGAAAGGCGTGCTCACTGCTCTCAGGGTGAGGGGGTGGGGGGTTGGTTGTTTACTGTCTCTAGGACTTGGATAACCTTGTGGGGAGACAGTTCCTTCCAGGGTCAATAAGACCCCAGATATCAAAGCATCAGATAATAAAATATAAAATCCATGGTAACCCAGTTGGCTCTGTGATGCTTTGACATTACATTAAGGGAACTTTGGGGTAATGATAGAAGAGACCTGTCGAGATTAGGACATGAGTTGTCCCCAACAGCATATAAAGCATTTTATTAGGAGAGTAGAAAGAAGGAATACAAGTCAAAGTTTAAAGAGTCCATGGAGGATGGCCCATACTAAGTTTCCCACTTGTATGGCATTAGCCAAAAAAATCGATCTGAAAATTCTGGGATCTCTAGCAATATGGCGGAGTTATAAAGTATAATATATATCTACACACACATATTTATATAATATCTTGCTGTTTTTCTTGAGTCATGTTGGAAAGTCCAGCAGTTATGTGGTGGAGGGCATGTGGTTGGTAGTTGAGTAAAGTATATGTAAATATTAGTGATATTTGCTTGTGACCAAGGGAAAAGGGTGGTCATATTGGTCATGGTTAGAGACACAGGGCAGGGCTGGGAGTAGTAATGGAAAGCCTGAGGGGGCAGTAGGAGAACTGACTCGAGTGAATAGTCCTCTCCCCAGGAGGTCCAGTGGTTGACCTTCAGGAGGTAGTTGTCTCCTGGGAAAAGCAAAAATTCCCATTGACTTTTAGAATGGCACAAATAGTAGTAACCTGATTCAGGTAAGAGAGTAGGGGTGTGCGTCTTGGCAGGGTGCAGGGAAGATATTAGGATCATGGGCTAAGCAGACAGTAGGCTCAGGAAACATATCAGAATCCGTTATGTCACAGGAAGAAAATCAGTCCATGTCCTGTATCCAATTCGTCAGTGTCTGAGGAGTGGCACTTCATGGGTGTCACTGGGGCAGGTTTCAGTGTCCAGGATAGAGTCAGCCTCAGTGCAGGGGCCAAAGCCATCTCCAGCTGCGAGGTCTTAGGCTGGGGTAATATCAAGGGGGTTGTGGGACTGGGAAACCTTTTCAAGTAAATACCCACTCGGTTTAAAGGGAGGTCTTGTTTTGTGGCTCTATAGGATCATAAAGAGTCTGATCCACTTGTGTGATTTGAAGGCAACATTGGGCCTGGGATCCTGACTTGTAAATTTTATTTATTTATTTATTTAAACACACCATTATTATATTTTAACACAGAACCAAAATAAAAAACGCCATAGTAAATTGATGGCAATAAAACATGGTATTTCATTTGCATTGCATGACAAATGGTTACCATGTTAGTCATAAATGAGTTCTTAGAAACTAGTAACAATGACACTGATGTTCCAAGGGAAATGAAATAAAAAGAAGAAAATGAAATAACACAAGTGACTAGTAAGGATTAAGCATAGATGAAGATGACTGAGTTGAACAATAACAGAAGAAAAGCAATTTCTTTTTAATATCGTATCACCAGAGATTAAAAATTTAACATTTGTACAGTTTTAGGAAAGAAACCCACATAAACAAACACTGGGGGGCAAGATTGATGAGGACCCCGTCTATATAGTAGGAGG
This sequence comes from Lipotes vexillifer, assembly GCF_000442215.2. Lineage (NCBI taxonomy): Eukaryota > Metazoa > Chordata > Mammalia > Artiodactyla > Lipotidae > Lipotes > Lipotes vexillifer. Next base: position 162,850 of record NW_006771793.1, read on the forward strand.
AAATCTGTAGTTTGGACTCAAAATATAAATTTTGGATATCTTTAGTACTAGTGATCCCAATGCATTGGAATTATTTCAACAAAGTAGTTAGCTTGTAAATATCTTTTAAATCAAGGGAACTGTGGCTTCACAGCTAGCAAAGATGACTTTGGCATCCTTGATGCTGTCATAATGGACTGTTAGAACTGACTGGCACCACTAGAGCTCCCATTAGGGGTGAACAAATCTAAAATTTTCCAAGAGTACAAGGTTGGTTTAGAAAGGTGGTGAGAGGGGTTTTGTTGCAATTAAGTTTTAAATCATATGGCCTGATTTGAGAGTATTTTGTTAACAGGGTGTCAGGTTGCATCAATTAAAACATCTGTGCCTGAGTTTGGGGCTGTATGTTTAGTCTGTAGCCAGTTCCTATAAGGCCATTTGCCTCAGTTGTTGGTTTTGTTGATGATAGGCTATCTGATGAGGTTTTTTGGTTGTAAGGTTCTGTAGCATGTGGGCCTCAGTATCTGCCAACACATGTCTGGTTGAAGCAATGGCTTAACTGGAGGGTTTGGGGCCCTGGAGTACAAAACAGTGAAAGTACCCAGCATAATCAGAATGAGACCAACAGTCAACAGAACGGCGTGTAGCTGCATTTGACAGTTTTTCTGTAAAAGTTTGAAACATTTACTGACTCTGTTTTTACCCACTGGGTGGTTACCAGACCATCCCTTGTTGTTTTCAAGTGGCTCTACCCATAGGAGGTAACCTTCCTGTCTAGGTTGTCTTAACTGACCTCTTTGGGGTCTGGACCCACCTCCAGGAGATGGACAGTGGCCTCATCAGTATTTTTGAGGCTCTGGGTTTTGAGCATAAAGCCCTCAGCCTACTGGTAAAGGTAGGGCTTCATAAGGTCCTTGTGCATCATCTGGGTGTCTTACATTCCTGAATCAATTGCATGACCTCCTCACTCCCCCTTTCCTTTTTCATTAGCATTGTGCACTGGTTTCCAAGAGCCTGATTCTGTGTTCCCCCCTGGGTCAGGGGACAAAGTGGGAGAGCAGCAAGGCAAGCAACAACATGAGTTTATGTTCAGAACCACACCTTTTGTGGGCACCATGCCATGGTCCCCAAGGTGAATGCCCTCACTCTGACTCCATGTATGGCTCCAGACACATGGGTGCCTCTCAGAAGCAGGCACCTTCTCTCAATGGGGCAGGACACATATATGTGAAAAGAGCAACTCAGCTTACCTCTCACTTGTCAGTGTCACCTGATGAACTGATCAAGCCAGTCCCATGGCACTTGAAGGGAAGTCATATCTCAATCCCTTTGGAGGATCCTATCATAAGCTAAGTTCATCAATAAAGAGATAGCCCCAAGAGTGTCATCTAGAAGCTAGGCAATGAACTCAGCTCAGCCTAGAACCCAGGGATATTTCAAGTTCTGAATTCAGGGTGGGAACTCATAGCAACACTGGCAAATGCAGCAAACAGCTGTTGCAGCCACAGCCCAAGTGCGTGCCAGGAAGCAGTGGTGGCTTCCAGGTGACTGCTGATGTCTGGTGGAACCAGTAAGCCAAGAGCAGTTTAGTAGCATAGCATTTCAGTCTGAGGCCAAACCTCAGAAAACTGCAAGTTTAAGGGTTTCTCCAAATCACCCTCAGGTTTGGTAATTCACTAAGAAGACTCTTAAGGTTCATTGAAAGCTAGTCTACTCATGGTTGTATTTGTTAAAGGGAAAGGATACAAATTAGAACTAGCTAAAGGAAGAGACACATACGATGGAGTCTAGGACAGTTCCAAGTACAAAGCTTCCATCGTCCAAAAGACAAGGCCCCCTCCTGGTACTGATGGTGACAATGCCAGAGACTCTCATGAACCTCAGTATTCAGAGTTTGCACTGGAGTGTCCTCATGTAGGCATGGTTGATTGGTAGATCTTTTTCCAGTTTTATCGAGATGTACAGTTGACCCTTGGACAACTCAGCTTTGAACTGTGCATGTCCACTTATATGTGGAGCTTCTTTCAATATATAATTGGATTTTTTTTGAGATTTGCAACAGTTGGAAACAACTTGCAGATGACTCATGTAGTCTAGAAATATCGAAAAAAATACGAAAATATCACATATGTCTTGAATGCATAAAATATATGTACATACTAGTCTGTCCTTACATAAGCATAAGGTGAGTGATATTTAAAATAAAAGTAATAATGTGTTAGTTTTCTTACTGTTTTATAACTTTGCTTTCAAAGAATTACATTACCATACAGTATGCCTCTCTGTTTTATAATTAGAGAAACTGCATATCACTGTGTTATCACAGGTGATACATTTTTAGAAAATGTAACAGTGTTTCCAATATTGTATTATGAATATGTATTACTATGTGCCATAAAATTTTTACAATAGTTTATTCATTAGTGTATAGGCTAAGCTGAAGTAATTGTACTGATTTCGCTAGGTTACTATGAAGCAATCATATTGCTGTTTCTACATTATCAATGCATGAATGGTTACACCTATAAATAAATATGAATTTTTTTCACATTATCTTTTTATTTTTGATGTCTAGTGTTAGTGATATGTATAACGTGTACTGTGTTTTGTATTATATAAGACAATATTGATGTAAGTACTGACAGATGATTCATCTTGTAAACAGATGATGTTAATTTACTGTATTGATAAATACAGTACAATACTGTACTTTATCTTCCTTGTGATTTTCTTGAGAACATTTTCTTTTCTCTAGCTTACTTTATTGTAAGAATACAGAATATAATACATATAACTTACAAAATATGTGTTAATTGGCTGCCTACATTTTCAGTAAGGCTTCTGGTCAACAGCAGGCTATTTGTAGTTAAGTTTGGGAGGAGTCAAAAGATATATGCAGATTTTTGACTGTGCAGGAGTTTGGCACCCCTAACCCCTGCATTGTTCAAGGGTCAATTGTAATTGGCATACAGCATTGTATAAGTTTAAGGAGTTCAACATACTGACTTGATTATATATATTGTGAAATGATTACCGCAATAAATTTAGTTAACATCCATCATCTCATAAAGATAGAAGAGATTAGGATTGGCACACACACTACTATATATAAAATAGGTAACTAATAAGGACCTACTGTACAGTACAGGGAACTCTACTCAGTACTCTGTAATGACCTATATGGGAAAATAATCTAAAACAGAGTGGTTATATTTGTATGTATAACTGATTTACTTTGCTGTACACCTGAAACTAACACAACATTGTAAAGCAACTATATGCCAATAACAATTAATTTAAAAACTAAAGTGAATGAGGATGGATAGACCTAAAATCTGAAAAAGAAAAGAAAAAAAAAAAACAGTTACAAAATAAAAATAAAAAAACATGCTTTTTCCCTTATGAGAACTCTTAGGGTTTACTCTCTAAGCAGCTTTCAAATCTACCACACAGTGGTGCTAACTGTAGCCATCATGCTGTACGTCACATCCCCAGGACTTAATTATCTTTTAACTAAAAGTTCGTACCTTTTGACCACTTTTATCCAATTCCCCCACCTCCACCCCTGCCTCTGATAACCAGAAATCAACCTTATTTCTTTTTTTTTATGAGTTTTGGGTGTTTTATGGGTTTTGCTTTTTTCTTTGTTTTAGATTCCACATATAAGTGAGATCATACAGTATTTGTCTTTGTCTGATTTATTTCTCAGAGCATGATGCCTTCAAGTTCCATCCATGATATTACAAATGGCAAGATTCTCCATTTTTACGGCTGAACAATATTCTATTATATATATAATAGAAATAAGTTCTTTATCCATTCATCTGTGGTTGATGTACACTTTGGTTGTTTCCACGTCTTGGTTCTTGTAAATAAGCTGCTATGAACACAAGGGTGCAGATATTTCCTAACATAATGTTTTCATTTTCTTCAGATATAGTCCCAGAAGTGGAATTGCTAGATCATAGGATAGTTCTATTTTTAATCTTTGAGGAACCTCCATATTGCTTTCCATAGTGGTTGTACCAATTTACAGTCCTACCAACAGTGCACAAGCATTCACTTTATCCACATCCTCAGCATTTTTTCTAACCTTTTAATGGCTAGTCTAACACGCATGAGGTGATATCTCATTGTAGTTTTAATTTGCATTTCCTTGATTAATTGATTAATTTCCCATGGGGTTGAACTCAATCTTCAGTCACCCCTTCTCCACTCTGTGACATTAGAATCATTAGAATCAGTTACTACGTGTGGTCCAAGGGACCTACTATGAATAACAAAGACACACCTATCACTTGGGAAATCCAAGGGTTTAGTGGTTACCTCCCAACAGTCAGTGGAAAGGCTAGGCCTCTCTTTGGGTCAGGTCAAATTCTTTATTACATACATATGGACTTAGAAAAGTTCTTTAATGTTTTCAAGCTTCAGTTTACTTGTATATAAAATGAGGATGATAATAATTTCTACCTCATAGGGTTGCTATGGTGATGGAAGGAACTAATACATATCCCTCACACATATTAATTGCAGTATAAATGGTGAGCTGTTACTATTATTCCACTTTGTTTCCTCCCCTCAAAAATTACCATTAATTTACTTATGTGCTTTCAATGAACAGTAAGAAAGGAGTCAACTTGATCAGTTCATTTACATTAGTATTAGGGGGAAACGAGAGGGCAATAAGTGAATAAAACTGGCTTTAATCCCCAATATGACTAGTTTTGACTGTCTAGATAATTTGAAGATTTCTTCAAGCTCTAAGAGTCCGTGGTTCTCTGGACTTTGTGGTGGTTTGTGAGGTAGGGAAAGAAATG
>NW_006771793.1:167655-190498 GCF_000442215.2 Lipotes vexillifer
AAGAAATGCTTCTTAAGAGAAAGACTTGAATTCAAATTCCAGCACCTCTGTTTTCTAATCGTATGAGCTTAGACAAGGTATCTGTTCTCTCCCTGTCTTAGGTTGCTCATCTGTAAATGGAGAAAGTATTGTTAAATTTAAAAGAAACAACATACTGAAAAATACCAAGCACTGTGAATTGCACATAGTAGGGGCCCAATGAATATCAATTTAAAAAATCATCCAACAATTAACATCCTCCTTGGTACCAGACACTGGGAGTTGGGAATGGCACAAAGATGAATAGGTTTGACCCCTGTCCTCAGAAATGCCCATTGTCCGGTAATAGAGATAGGCAGGCATCATACAGTTGATGGATCTAATTTTGTCTCTTTGTTCTTTCAAATGTAAATGATTGATAACCCCTAAATATATAGCTTTTTCTTCTCTAACCAAGTCTTGCATCTTAGTAGATCTTCGGAATGTTTAATCAATTTAATTCAAAGAAATAATCCTCTAATAATAAAATGTCAGGATCCATGGCGCATAGGAAGGTATATTTTTGAAAAGGAATTTTCGATGGCACCTTACTTGCTGACAAATAGACTCAAGTGAATAAGTCATTTGTTATCCACCCTCTTTTTCATTACACAGGACTGCTAGACACATTGGGAGCTCAAAAGTATCAGGTTAGTTGAATGTTAACATTTAGATGTATGACTGTGGTTGTGACTAAATCATTAAAAAACAACGATGACAACGTGAATTAAAAGAGATTATGGCCCTAGAACTGCTTTTAATTTCCAGTATGATCTGGGTGGGTCTCAGCCATTTTTTCCCTCAGTTTTCTTTCCTATGAAATGAGACTATAAAATTTAATGATATCTAGGTCTCCGCCTTATGTTTTTCTGAATATTAGTGTAATGGAGCATGAACAAAATGTGCAAAACATAGGTTTGAAGAATGTAACATATGCATTATATATTACATATATAATTATAATTTTTACTAAGATTTGCAATACTGATTGGATTTCTTAGCTATAAAAGTTTTTCAATAAGTTTTTTTCATATATTGCTCTTCTGTTAGAAATATTACTGATTTTTTATTTTACTGAGGTTAAAAATATTACCCATTCCACAGAGACATGAAAGTAAAAATTTTATGGTTTTCTCTTCATTTTTTTCACTGTTAATTACCTCAGAACCCCAAAATACGCCAAATTCCACAACATTAATATGCTTGTGCCTAAAATTAACTAATTATTTAAAAATAGCTCTTTGCATTTTTCCTTGACTTTATTTATTTAAAACTATGCATTTTCAAAAGAACATGAGGCAGACGTTAAACATAAATGAAGTGCAATAAGATGAAATTAGAGCAAGTGTGAAATGGGGTTTATTGCTATTGTAGAAGTTTTCCCTGGCTTACATGACCATTCCACTTTTTATTGCCAAATCTGGTGAAAACAATACAAATAATATCCAACATCGGAGGGGGGGGTGGTAGTGGTGGGATGAATTGGGAGATTGGGATTGACATATATACACTAATACATATAAAATGGATAACTAATAAGAACCTGCTGTATAAAAAATAAAATAAAATTCAAAAAAAATTATCCAACATCTATTGAGCATTTACCTATATCTGTGCCAGACACTGGGCTAAGCATGTGACATGCATTTATGTTACTTACTCCTCATTGTAGTAGGCGTAGTTAGTTTATAACATTATCCCCAGTTTTCAGATGGGAAAACTGAGTTAGAGAGATTATGCATTTCATCTAAGGTCCCGAAGCTGTGAGGGGCATAGTTTAAACTCAGATTTATCTGATGTCAAAACACGCCCTTACCCTCTGTATAAGTGCTTTTCCTCAAAATTTATTTCAGAAAGACAACGGTGAACCTCTTGCATACTTCTATGTGCCTAGCATTGTTTAGCACATAGCAGGAAGAGAAAAGTCTAACCCAGGAAACAAAACCTTGAAGACTTAATGATCTAGCTAGAAAGAGAGAACTAGCATGTATGACACTGGAAAAAATTGATGCTAATATGTGTAGTAATTGCTATTTAAAAAGTAGTGCAAATGCTAAGAAGGGAAGTCGATGTCTTACGGTTTGCATAGAAAATATGAAATAATTATCATATTCAATTTAGAAGATTAAAACTGAGAAGACAGAAGCTACTTAGTCAAAAATCACCCAAGTAAGGAGTGGCAGAAGAACGGTAAGCTGGGCCTTTCAATCCCATGTCTGATCACACTAAACTATCTTTGAGCAAATTGATTGCAATATTGCTGGATCATAAAATAGATGAATCTATGTCTTGTGTTGCTACAAAATCTTCCTTCATTTGCAGGCGATCCTCTGTATTGTGATGTTTCTCTCCTCTAGACTCTCATGGCTCCCTAGACAAGCAGCAAACACCCAGGCATTCTGTGTCCACCTGGAAGGTGGCTTGTGCCTTTCATATGGAACAGTTTCTCCAAGACCTTCATTAGCAGCTGCTTCAATCCTGAATTGAAGGGGTTTAGAAACGCTGGATTCCACCTCTTCTGCTGGCAAGTTACACCCTGCATGACAAGGGTCCAGGGGCTTGCAAATTGTCCGCAGACTCCTCCTCATTTGCATTGATGCATTGATCTGCATCTAAGGGGGAGGATATTTATCCAGAACTGATTATCCGATTCCCACCAGTTTTCTACAGGTAGAACATTAATGCTCTTACCTGTCTTTTAAGTAGATTGTGGGAGTGTGTTGCAGCAGTACCAAAACCTCAGGAGCAATATTACAGGTATCCATGAATCGACTTTAAATGAATTTCCCTTTCTGAAATACATTTGTTGATTTTCTTTCAAACAGAACCAGGTAAAAGTTGGCAATGGCTTTATTTACCAGAGTCACAAAATAAATCCTTTCCCATACAGACTTTCACAAGTCCTAATCTTTTCCTTTTATGAATCTAATCAAGCCCATCCATTGACAGAGAATTCCTATGCTCTGCTGAAGTTCAGATCTGGTTAGATTTTTTTACACATTTCAAAGCAGAAAGCACATGTTCTTTAGAATATGATAAATGTAGGTTAAATCCCTGCTCTGTTACAGTCAGCTGTCACTTAATTTCTTTAAGACTGTTTCTTCATCTGATGACTGGAGATAAACTACCTACCTTTGGGGGTTACATGAGGATTAAATAAGATAATATCCATTAAGCCCTTAGCTAGCACCCTGCTTAACAAAGAACAGAATAGGTTAAGAAAGCATATAATAGCTCTTACTGTTTTTCCCTTTCTGCATAACTTCGAATTATTTAACCTTGCTAACTCTGTAACTTTTTAAACTCAGTGTTGTGCAAATGAAATGAAGTATGCAGAGGAATACTTTTTTGTAACAGGTTAAACTGAATAATCTAATCATAAACCAACTTTATTCTTTCTCACTATTTCTTCTTTACATAAACACTGTCAAAGTTTCCCTCCTCTCCCAAGATGAAATCCTGGACAAACGACAGAGATATTCTAGGCTTCGATGCATTAAGAAAGGTCAGCCCTAAAGATTCCGCCTCTCAATCAGTTTGGAGGAGTGTTTTCTTCTCTCCTAGCTCCTGCCAGGCTCAGGCTGGTGGGGCATGGAGGGGTGGGCTGGGTGCTGATGGGCGGCTTTGCCATTCCCCCAGGGCATCTCCTGCGATGCCTCTTCCCCTGCTTGCAGTCGGGGGAGGAAGAGAGATGCCTTAATGGTGTATTTGCAATCTGGCTTTTGTGACCTGTGCTGTTCTCATGCACAGTTGCTCCATCTTTACAACTGTCTTACACGAGTGGTAGTCGAGGAAAGTCAAGATAGAAAGCAGTTTCTCTTTGAGGAGTAGAATTGGCAGTTCCACAGTTTGGTTTTCAAGAAGCCCATGGGATTCTTTAGGACCTCCCTATTCTTCAGAATTCCTCTCTTGCCAGCCCCTCCCCATGAAACCTACAATTCAAGTGAAAATAGCATCCACACTGTGAAACAGAGTAAGGGAAGTCTCGAGGGCCCATTCCAATCAGATTGTTGTGCGTCAGTCCCTACAATGTAGAAATTCTGGACTTGTCACTGGGCTCAGACTAAGGTTATTTAAGCCTTGTATTATTTCTTGTGGTAGCTATAAACAAATTACCACAAACTTGGCTGCTTAAACACACACACACACACACACACACACACACACACACACGCACACGCACACACGCACAAATTCATTCTATTAAAATTCTGGAAGCCAGATATTCAAAATAATTTGTATCAGCTAAAACCAAGGTCTTCGCTGGCCAGGCTCCCTCTAGAGGCTGTAGGGCAGAATCCACTCCTTGTCTCTTCTAGTTTTGGTGGCTTTCCTGGTCTTGTGGTTGCTTTCTCCTCTTCTGCGTGAAATCTCCCTCGATTCCCTCTTCTAAGGTTGCCTGTGGTCACATTTAGGGTCCACGCAGACTATCCAGGAGAATCTCCCCATCGCAAGATCTCTAACTTCATCACATCTGCAAAGACCCTCTTCCCACATAAGGTAACATTGACAGGTTTTAGGGATTTAGGATCTGATTATCTTTGGGGACCAGTTTTCATCCTGCCATAAACCTCCAAGGTAAGGTGAACACAGTTTATATCTACTTTTATAGCTCCTACTTCTGCTATGAACTCTGCTCCAAAATGTAATATGACCTATGCTTCAGGGTCCAATTCAGCATCAATTAGTTATGAAAATACCCTTGGTCATTCTGGTCTACACTGATCAGGCCCTTCTGTGTGATTCATACCTCAATTAATATTTCAACCATTTACTAGTTTTTCATATTTAGGCAACTTACTGATTTGCACACTAGGCTACTGTTATCAACCTCAATGGATTGTTTTAAGGGTTAAAGGAAAAACCGTATATGGGACCAAGAATTAAGTCTAGAACATGATAAACGCCCAGTATAGTTTATTTTTTCCCTTCTATTAATCAAATTGTGCCTCCCATTTCATAGTTTTAGGATAAGCAGTCTTTTTCTAGAGAGAAATTATTTCTTAATGACGTACTTTTTAATATATACTTCATTGTTTTCCTGCCATGATAGCACACTGCTGAGATTAAAAATATTATTGAGAACCCACTGATAGATATCAAAGCATTATTTCCCCCCTCAAAGAGTAATCTCTAGTTTGTCAATAATGGCATTTCTGCAAAACGCCGCTTCAATTACAACGTTTTCTCTTTTGCTTTGTTTTTAGTAAAAACTTGTAAAGAAAAAATATTCCAAGTTTTAATATTTCAAATTACATAGGATATTACATAGCTCAATCAAGTACATCTTTGCACATGTGGATTGATTCATTTTATATTGAAATATTACTTTAAAATCATGAGAATACAATAATAATTTTCTTTCCAGTTTTTTTGATATTTTATCAAAATTAATATCCGTCATCGGTCTGTGGCGATATTTGATTTTTTTTTATCATGGTTTAGTTTTTCTATTTTTAAAGACACATTTATTCTGTCATCACATCACGTTGTCAGACATATCACAAGAAATACTTCCTCTGGGATATTTAATTACTCGGCTTTAACACAAAATCGAGCTGGGAGTGCTTGTGGGGCAATTTTTCACTGAAATATAACATATTTACATAAACATGTGTATATCTTAGATGTGCTGCTCAATGAATTTTCAGAAACTGAATATGCTTGTTTAACCACCACCTCCACCAAGAAAGAGGGAATTGCCAGCATCTCAGAGCCTCCTTGATATCAGTCACCCCAGTTATTATTCTCTTGCCCAAGGATGACAGCTCTCAACTTCTAAAACTATAGCTTGGTTTTGCCTATCTTTAAGCTTTTATTACAGTGAAATTATATTGTATTTCCTTTGTTGTGTGTAGCTTCATGCTTCACATCATGTTTCGGAGATTGATAACTGTTTTGCTTATGGTTGTAATTAGTTCATTTTTATTGGTATGTAGGGTTTCACTAGGCTTTTGAACATTTTGGTACAGGAATCGGGTAAGCAGGCATATACTTTTCTATCAGGGCAGTCCATCCCTAGAATTTGTGTTGCTGGGTCACATGGTATACATACATGCAGCTTCAGAAGACACTGCCCGACAGCTTTCCTAGGAGGATGTGTGAACTTATATCTCATGCTGACAATGTACAAAACTTAGAGTTGTTACAGAGCCTCACCAACATCAAATATTGTCTGTATGTAATTTCTTCTTAGCAATTCCAGCGAGGTAGTAGACATAGAACACTGTGGTTTTAATTTGCATCTTATTAATAAATGGCAAAGATAAGTACCTTCTCCTATATTTATATGAATTGCTTAAGTGTTTTGCTCATTTTCCCACTAGGTTTTCTGTCTTTGTTGGTTTGTAGGTGTTCTTTACATAGCCTAGACATGATTTTTGGTAGGGTAAATGTCTTGTAAATATCCTCCTTTTCTTTTCTATTAACTTAGTCACTTGACAAACAGAAGTTATCAATCTTTGTTTTTTAGTTTACAGCTATTTTTGCATGTCTCGTTTAAGAAAAATCATACAATTTCAAAGTCATGGAGATGGTCACTCATGTTTTCATCTAAAACTGTTATTGTTTTACCTTTCACACTTATATCACACTTAGTTTTAGTTGAGTTTTGTGACTTGGGTGAGTAGAGGTTAAGATACTGTTTTTCTTTTCTCGAATGGATAATCAATTGATGCAACACCGTTTATCGACCATACTATACATTTCCCATTGCACTGTGATGTTACTTTTATGAAAAATTAGGTTGACCTATATGTATGGGTAGAAGTGCTTTTTAAAAATTATTTTAGTGATTATATCAAATATATACAAACTTAAAGAATATAGTACTGTATAGTAAACCCATATTATGCATCACCCAGCTTCAAAAATTATCAACTCATGACCAGTCACTTTTCATATACACCAGCACGTAATTCCTCCCACAAATCCCAGATAGTATATACTTTTATCCTTTGCTATTTCCATATATCTTTCTAAAAGAGAAAGTCTCTTTTTATAACATACTATAATATTTTTATATTATCATCACACCTAAAAACCAAAAACCCCTTAATACTACCAAACGTCCATTTAGTGCTCGGTTGCTCTGATTGTTTTATAAATTTTCAAGGAGGTTTTTGTTCTGTGGCCTCTCCCAGTTGCGGAGCACAGGCTCCGGACACGCAGGGTCAGTGGCCACGGCTCACGGACCCAGCCGCTCCGCAGCATGTGGGATCTTCCCGGACTGGGGCACGAACCTGTGTCCCCTGCATCGGCAGGCGGACTCCCAACCACTGCACCACCAGGGAAGCCCTTCAGTCTCTTCTTATCGATGGTTTTCCCCTTCTCTTTTGTGTGTGTTTTCCCCATAACGTATTTGCTGAAGAAACTGGTTCATTCATTCTGTAGGGAGCCCCATATTTTGGATTTTGCTGTTTTAAACAATGATTATTTCCTATTTAAACATGACATTAAAAAAAAAAAATCCTGGTTTTTTAGATACTGAACGAAAGCAAGTTATCTCCATATCACCCAAGTGAAGAGTGCCATTTGAAATTTGTGCTAATAATACCTAATGCTTATATAACAAAGGTATCTATTTTTATCAACACTTTGTCTAAATAAGTATCTTCACTGGGTTTCTGTATACCAAGAGTTTTCAGCCGGTGCACTACTGACATTTTAGACTGGCTGGTACTTTTTTGTAGGGGCTATTCTGTACTTTTGGGGTTGATTAGCTGTATCCTTAACCTCTTTACCCTGGAGGCCCGTGGCAGCACCCCGCCAGCCAGCTGTGAACACATAAAACACTTATTGTCAGTCAGACACTGCCCTTGCTTGCTGTTATTTTTTTATTCCTCCTCTTTTTTTGCATTCTCTCACCTAATTTGTTGAGAACAGGACCAGTGTCTTCATTTATGAATTAAAAGTTACTGATCATTGCTCTGTCCTCATTATAGGACCATTACAAGGACCAAATGAAATAATGCTCAAAAAAGTCCCTTTGATGACTGAAGTCCTAGTAACAACGCGAGCCATTTTTAGATCTTTTATTTATTGGTGTTTCTCCACTGTATCCAGCCGGGTCCAGTTCACTACATGGCCACTGACTCCATTTCAAACCAACATTTTTGTGTAGCCTTCAATGTTTTTCCCACGAATCCTTCCTTCTCTCCTCACAAAAAGTAACCAACTTTTCTTCTCAACTTGATTCCCACAGTTTCAAGTTACAGTCTCCCCAGCATCATCTCCCAGCTTCACATGCTGCCCCTTCTCTAGTTTCCATGTTCCACCTCCTTATTTCTACTCAGCTAACCTACCCTCCCACTCCCCTCTCCCTAAACACACTCCCACTTCAACCCTCTTAATTTATATCTTCCCTTTCCTTTCTAAGCTAGTCAAGTTTTATCTGATAATCTCTGAAAGCCTCTTGATATTTTTCTCTCTGCATCTCCTCAGCCTCTACAATCATTCTTTGTGCCACATTACTTTTGAGAAAAATTACTGTCTCAACACAACAAGTCATTTTTGAAAAGATAAGCAAGACACGGGTCCTGCTCTGGCGAAGCCACAGGAGAGAGACTGAACAAAACAATTTCTGTGTCAAGAGGTCGGGTTGGAATGATGCCTCTATAATGTCTTGTGAGACTCACAGAGGAAGCAAAAATCCTTGCTTTGGGGTCGGTGAAATACATCCACAAAGTGGTGCTTCCATTTTGTCCTGGAGGGGACTTCTCACCTGTGGATGAAGTAGGGGAGAAAATTCTAGGCCCAGAAAAGATCCTAATTCTTTCCTGGGATGGAGAGTATTCCTTAAGATGGTGGCATAGATTCTGGAGCTGAGTGCCTGGAATTTTGTCCCTCTGGGTATGCTACTTGGTAGGTGTTTTTCAGAAGTCCTGAATCTTACATACTCTTCCAATTGGATTGAAATTTCCAAGGGTGGCTGAACTGTATCTGGCATCTAATGTCAGACGAATCCACTCACTGATGTCCTGACCCGCATGGCCCTGACCACATCCCCCCACTGCCGACAGCCGTGCAGGTGGCACATCACCTTTCCAGCTGTCTCTGGAAAGAGCAAAGCCCAGGCTGCTTTGCTTGCCCCCAACTAATCAGGTTTCTGTCCTGGTCAATTGAACTGAATAAAAAAAGAAAAGATATCATGTGGAATTCCCTTTCAAACTGAGCTGTTTTCAATGAAGAGGACGAAATTCAATGAGAGACTTGAGATAGTTTAATTGCCATTCTCCCCCTGGTCCCCATCAGAAGACAGATCATGTCTCAACTGTGTTTATTTCATGTTACTCTTTTTCTTTTTTGCGGTACGCGGGCCTCTCACTGTTGTGGCCTCTCCCGTTGCGGAGCACAGGCTCCGGACGCGCAGGCTCAGCGGCCATGGCTCACGGGCCCAGCCGCTCCGCGACATGTGGGATATTCCCAGACCGGGGCACGAACCCGCGTCCCCTGCATCGGCAGGCAGACTCCCAACCACTGCGCCACCAGGGAAGCCCATGGTGCTCTTTTTCTTTCTGTTCTCACTCCCATCATCTTCCACTATCTTCCTTCTCTCTCTCTCTCTCTCTTCTTCCTTCTTTCTGTCCGTCCTGTCTTCCTTGTTCTTTTGATCAGAGATCCGATGCAGAGGACCACCGAGACCCTCCCAGCCAGACTCTGCTGTGCTGCCCAGCAGGGTGCAGGAGAAAGTGCTGAGAAAACATGCTGGAGCCTGTGTGAGGCCCTGGAAATGCCCTGAAGTCTTCTGATTTTCCCAGTAATGTTCCAATAGGCAGTAGACGCCTTTAGCTGTCAGGTTATGAGAAGCGACGTCACTGAGAGAGGGTGCCATTCCTTCTCCCCCCTCCTTCTGTTCTCCATGGGGTTCGTAGGGTGGAGGATCCGTTACAGCTGCTGAGATATCTGCTCCAGAGGCTGGAGGGGCCCCTCTGATTATTCTCGGGTGTGTCAGAGGCACTCTGATTCTTAACACGAGCCCATTTATATCGTCAGTTAGTCTGAGAAAGATGCATCATATTTTCGGGTAGAATGAAACTTTCTCTCTTGTCAAGTGCAACAAGAAGCCAATCCCCGCTAGGGGTACTGCTCTTTAGGGAGAACGTGCTAGACATTTATCCTTCCTTCCCGCTATTCGTGACAAGCGAATTTATGCAGTGAAATGTCACCAGGAAGATCCTTCCCACATTAGATGCATGTTTTTTCTTGTCTTTTCCTCCTTCCATCGTCCCCCTGATGTTCCCACTTCTCACCTTCATCCTGGCATTAACGTTTCCTAACCAGACTTTCTCTGACTTAGCGATAAGATCAATTACTGACTGAGGGTCATGGTCCCCACCCTACATTTCTGACTCATCACCATATAACTTGAAAAACAAAAACACTGATAAACCTACTTATAGATTTGTCATTTCCTACCAGATACTCACAATAAAAACATAACTTAAGTGCTTGACAAAATGCTGAAAGATCAGCTTATACACTTTCCCAGCTTACTGAGAGATAAGGGCTATTAAAGGAGGAACTTCTCCGTTTTGCTGAATATTTCTCTGCAGATAATACATCTTTCCTGACATCCGAATACAGCATTCTGTTCTTCATGACCCACTCTGACCAAGTTGAAATTCCAGATTCATTTTGTGTGTGGTTTGACCTTCCTTGTTGAGGACAGGGCAGCCATCTAGTATGTGAATGGGTAGCGTGAAAAGTTCCAGACCAGCATCAGGCAAACCAGGTCAGGGACCGGCTTTGCTCAGGGCTTGAGGGAAAGTCCATGGTTGTCCAGCCTCTGCTCTCACCCCCAGCCTTTCTCATCATGCACGCAGGTGACATACATATCTGTGTAGAGTCTGTGGTCATGGGGACAGATGGTAATGTATCAGCCGCCTCCTCCACTTGCCAGGAAAGGCCCTGAGTTCCTTGTTAAATACTGCGCCATCTTCCCGCCAGGCGGAGACTGCAGGGCAGCTGCAAATCCCTTCCCCTGGTGGTCACAGGATCCCAAAGGTGGCAGAGGAAGACTTTTCACCCTCCTGTGCATATAATTAGCACCCCACAAGGGTGAAAGTTTGAAAATTTGACAGAGCCTAAAAATACCTTAAGTTACTTTTCAACGGCTCCTCTTTTTTCTGTCTGAAGCAGCAGAAAAGTAGCTGGAAATAAAATATTGCATTAACTGACAACGAAAATGTTTAAGCCTTAGTAAATTAATATATTCTAGTCATTGATTTATTCCACCTCATTTTTCTTAAATGAAATGAGTGTTAGGTAAACTATATGCTGAATAAACTCCAAAATATTTGCACTTATTTTTTTTCACATAGCTATTAAACCAAAATAATTTAATATGCATTCACTTAGTCCAAACTGAGAGCTGATGTATTCAGAGATAGTGCTTGAAACAAAGTCAAGGTTAAAAGACATAATACAGATACATGCCATCACTTATAAAACCAAAGCCAAAATTATCTTGAAAACTACAAATTCGTTGGGTTATTTTTAGGGGCTGCCAAGAGGAAAACCCAGGGTTTGTACCATAACAGCAGTGCTTAGTTTTCCTGAGTCTGGAATGTAGTCATCAACCCAGCTGAAAATAGGCAACAGCCTCAGTGTGCCCTCAGACAGAGACGGCATTGCCCTCGGTGTGTGTGGACAAAAGACTAATTCTTAGTATTGTTGGAAGAGTGGCTGCCACATCACAAACTGCTACTGTTCGAACTTTGCAGAAGCTGCATGCAAAATAAAATAAATAAAACAACCATCCAGCAAAAACTTTACACAATACCACTTCAATTTCAATGGCATCCCAACGTTTGACCAGGATAAATAGGGTTCATGCTTCGCAAGCATCCATATTTTTAAATTCAATCCATGAAACTCGGTATTCTTTAACTAATGGCATGAGATGGTGTCTCGTTAGAGAAAAACAAAAACAAAAACAAAAAACAGAAAACACAACACTTGAGCTTTTATTCTTACTCGAAAGAGAGCTTTGGAACCTATGGGACTAAACACACGAACAGAGCACATTTGTTTGCTTCTTTCTTGCTAAAGTAAAAGCCTGCGTGGCTGATGAAAACTTTGATCTATAATAGAATTAAGTGTGGTCACATTTTCTCCCCAAGTAGCTCAAATCAGTGACTTAGTAGCTGGGGAACTGTGGTGACTTAGTAGCCGAGGAACTGTGGCTGAGGCAGGAGGGGACAGTCTTGAGGGGGTGACTTGGCAATGATCAGGAATATGAAGGACTGGTAGGCCAGGTATGAGCCGTGGAATCGAAAATGCCTTTGACCATGATACCACACATACACTGGACACCCCTCACCCCCTCCCTTCCCCTGGGGAATGGGGGCAGAAACACCCAGCTCTACCAAAGGCCTTTTGAAACAGATGGAGCTGAGGCTGTGGCAGCTGACCAGCCCTGGCCACCATCAAGCCTATTTTAAATACACTGGTCTCCTGGAATTTCCTAGCTGTTGGAGGTAAAACAAATAAGGCCACAGACATATAAAGAAATATAAAAAATATAAAACAGGACCTCTGAGTGCAACCTAGTTGATTTGAGTCTACTTGAATCAAATGCACAAATGAGAAATGTAAATGTATTATGTATTATAGAAAGAATATCCTAATTAAGAAAAAAATAAAAGAAAGTGAGAAAAGAAGAAAACCAGAAAAGAGTATTTGGCTTGAAAGAGACGTTCTCAGTTTTCTGCTTTTTAGTACCTTATCTCATTTAACCCCTTAATTTTCATTAAACCTTGTAATTTAGATATTATTAATTTTTTCATCAAATGAGAAAAAGAAGAAAACTCAGAAAGGTTGAATAACTTACCCCAAGTCACACATATATAGATGAATATAAGAAATATAAAATAGTAGCTTTGAGTGTAAAAATGAAAAGAAAAAATTGGGTACAATTGTGCAAGAAGTTATGTTAGAACTATTGTAAAGATTTCATCAAAAATATCCCCAAACAGAGAGGAAGGAGAGCGATGAGAGTTTACAAAGAGAATTTGACTTTGAAATTGGAAGATGGTGAGTGGAATGTTGAGAAAAAATGAAAATTCAAGGTGTGACATCCTAGTGGCCATAAACCAGAGCTCTTCAGAAAACCTAACTGCTGACACAACCCTCAGGAAAAACCATTCCTCACCCCGCAGACGTAGATGCTTCATAGGTGTCCTTCAAAATGTGAGATGAACTCTTAAAGTGGTGATTATCTCACAGTAAAATTCTCCAGTGTTTTTATTGGGTATGTTTTTATCCAACATCTTATACATTTAGCAAAAACTGCTCTTATTATCTGCTAATACTTGTTTGTAAATAGAAATGGGAGCATTTAGTCTTGATTTTTGTTGAGTGAAATGTGGTGAAACTAGGAACCTAATTACTTATAAACATTTTAAAAATAGTTTGGGAATGGATTTGAAATTGTTAGGTATGCCTGGCTGAGTCCTTTCTGGTTATCCCTCCTACTAATTTGGTGCCTCTAATTGGCATGCGTTTCCATTATGGAAATGTGGCCAGTGGAAAGGGTTAGGAGTTATGCCCACATTTTGCCTGTGAGGCAAGACATTGTGAATCTCAGTGCATTAAAAAGGAGTAGTTTCAGTCATGTGGCTGTTCCTTTGCAGTAGTAAAGTTATTTCTTATGACTGGAATACAAAACACTGATAGGTTTTTTTTTTTCTTCAAAGAACAAGGCAAGTCCTGAGTCCATTTTACATTTTCAAGCATTTTGGTAAGGTTGGGGAAATGGCAAATGTAGTTAGAATTTGGTAGCCAAAATCTTTTTCTGATCTAAACACTCATTTTAGTGTTATCAAATTTTCCCTGACTTCCTGGTTATTTATTTTATTTGTACATATCTTATTTTCCACCGAGTTTGGTACCAGTTAAAATTCTTTGTGGGCCACATAGTATTTCACACATAAGTAGCCTCTCAAATATTTATACTAAAAGAAGTGTAGATGCTAATGACAGATTGAGAATAATTTATTCCCCTTATTTAAAGGGGACCGTTAATGATCGATTTCAGTGTGATGATGTACAAAATAATAAACTAGGATTGGAGCTTCTTTCAAAAGTCAGATTATAAAACTTGAAGACTGTGAAAGTGCTATGAATCGTGAATCTCTGCATGTCTAAAATGATAAAAAGAAAAATAACTTATTCCAGGAGATGTCCTAGGAAGATATCTACTGAGAATAGGGTCAAAGTGACTGCATGACAAAAGAAAAGGAAAAGCAATACAATGTAGTAGTTTAAGGAAAGCAACACCCACCAACACTCTTTGTTGTTGTTTTTTTCCCCATCGACACTCTTGCTGGCCTTGGATCCATTGCCTTTCTACGTATTTGTTTTAACCTCAACCCGAGAGCAGGACAGATGAGGAAGTGTGCAAAGACTCCCTTTGGCATACAAAAGGCAAAATCTCATGGACTTTAGACACCACTGCATACTTAGAGGTGGGGTGATAAAGGGCAGGAGGGAGAATTAGGCTGCAATCAAAGTGAAGGAGGCACAGAGGCTCTACAGGGAAGTTCTACCTCTCAGGAGAAGATGCCTCCAGAAATAGTAGTATTGGTAAGTTCAGAGTCATTAACATTTACTGTCCGCACACCATATTCCCAGAAAAAGAGTTGAAACCTAAAAATTGTAGAGGAGAGAAAAGTGAATATTATGGAGAGGCAGGAGAATACCGTGGTTTTGGCCACCATGTAAAGAATGACTTAATGGCAGAAGTCATCTTTAATTAAACATCTGTTTCCTGTGTTGGAGATCCCAGTTTTACTTAGATCATTATAGTTTAGTGCCTGAGGTTAATGCTGGAAAAGCTGCATATGTGGAATCTTCTCTTGCAGTCAAGTGATGAAAGGTGAGGCGAGAATCAGCTACTGCACATTTTTTAAATGTCGATAAAAAGGATATTTGCATGAAATATTGAAATGTAGTGACTTAACTATAATCTGGATGTTCAGATCAAAGAGGGAATTGATTTGAAAACTCAGCAACATGCAGTGATCATTTATTTTCAGATTTCTGCAGTGTAATACAAAAAAGGTATAATGAATGCTAAACAGAATAATAAGGTCTTTGAGTGTACAAATGATTGAAACAAGCCAAAAGACTTGTTATGTTGAAAAATGGATTGAGATTTGACAGCAAAACAATAATGAAAATCTCGTTTACATGATGACAATATGTTTTGTTTGAGTTTTGCTGGTTTGGTAAGTGAATAATTCTAAATGGTGATACGTTTTATTTCTGGACTCTCTAATGCAGATAATGATAATTTTAAAAATCACAGTGGTCAACATCTCATATACAAAATGCAGCTCTAGATCACTGGGAAGATACATTTAAAAACAGAATTAGTTCAACTTCAACCCAATATCACCATCAAAAATTAAGTAAAGTTAGAATTAGATTTTACATTTTTTTTAAGACAAAGCTTTTCTTTCTTTCTTTCTTGTTTACTTTTTTTTTTGGCTGCACTTTATGGCATGCAGGATCTTGGTTACCTGACTAGGGATCAAACTTGTGCCCCCTTCCTTAGGAGCATGGAGTCTTAACCTCTGGTCCGCCAGGGAAGTCCCAGGTTTTATATTTAAAATGAACACAAATTATGAGTGGAGAGTTGGATGAAAATTATTAAGATAATTTTAAAGTACTATGAAACTGGATGAATTGGAAAATATTTTAAAGCTGAAATGTATATGAAGGAAGTAAGCCATTACCTGTATACATATTTATATACACTATTCTATATGTTCAAGAAAATAAGTGATACCAAATGTTCAGTGTCCCTAGGCATCTTTATAAGTGAAAAGTTACTCTTTCAGATAGCATGGAGCTACAATGCTGATTTGCTTTTGTTACTTTGTAGGAGAAAGATGAGTGGTATTCTTTCATCTGTATATTTCTGAGGGTCTGTCCTTTTCACTGGGAAAATTAACCGCCAGCACTTACATGCAGATAAAATGATTCTCCCATCCCCTTTCTCTTCCTGAACTTCTCCTCTTCCTTATTTGCAATAAAATGCAGCATATTCTTCCAAAGGAGAAAGTTGAAATGGGATGATCAGAGTTATGTCAAAATCACTTTGAAAACTAAGGTGCTGATATACTCCACCAATACCTGATGCCACAAAAAAAATCACAATATTTATAAACATGTTTTTATATAAACATGTATTTATAAACATGTTGGAAAGCAGAAATCTGAAGACAAAACCACAGGTTTTATATGGCACCTTGTCCAATGTTAGTAATAATAATACCTCAGTACACTTTTTTTTTGGAATGCGGGCCTCTCACTGTTGTGGCCTCTCCCGTTGCAGAGCACAGGCTCCGGACGCGCAGGCTCAGCGGCCACGGCTCACGGGCCCAGCCGCTCCGCGGCACGTGGGATCTTCGCGGACCAGGACATGACCCCGTGTCCCCTGCATCGGCAGGCGGACTCTCAACCACTGCGCCACCAGGGAAGCCCTCAATACACTTTTGATAGCACTGCTACCCTCTTTAGAAAATCTAGGAAAAGCAATTTTTTGAACACTGCTTCACTTCAAGATTCTGTGTTTCTAATTTTAGTAATAGATTTGGACAGACCAGAGTAATATGCTGATATGATCATACAGGTATCGACTGAATCTATAAAAGTGGAATTATGAACTTTCTGAATACATTAATTTTTAACATCATTTGTTGAGGTATAATTTACATACAATAAAATCAGCTTTTAAAAATATGCAGTTCAGTGCAGTTTGCCAAATGCTACAATCAAAGCGTAGAGCATTCTATTACCCCAGACATTTCAGTTCTTACAATCAATACTCCATTACCCTATCACCAACTCCTGATGACAACTATTCTGTTTTCTGTTTGTAGAGTTTCCTACCAGCCTTTTCCTGAATGTCATAAAAATGGACTCACACTGTGTGTTGACTTTTGTGTCCGGTCTCTTTCACTTAGTGTGATGCTTTTGACACCCATCCATATTGGTGCCTGTATCAGTAATTGCATCTCATTGCTGTCATATTCTGTTGTAAGGGTATACTACAGTTTACCCATTCACCAATTGACGGACGCTTGTGTGTTTCCAGTTTTGGGTTATTACAAATAAAGTTGCTCTGAAAATTTGCTTACAGATCTTTGTGTGGATACATATTTTTATTTCTCTTCAGTGAATATCTAGAAGTGGAATTGATGGGTTACAAGGCAAGTGAATATTTTAATTTATAGAGAACTCTCAAAATGTTTCCAAATGGCAATTCCACTTTGCGGTTCTACTATGTATGACAGTTCCAGTTGCTCTGTGTTTTTGCTAGCACGTTTTTCATTTTTATTACTTTACCTCACTTCATATATAAGAATCTTTCAACAGTTTATCTCCATTCCTTTCCTCTCATCCTTTGTACAATTTTTGTCATACATTTTGCTACTATACATGTTATAAATTCCTTAATACATTGTTACTAGTTTTGCTTTATTTTATTTATTTATTTATTTATTTATTTATTTTTGCTGCACTCCGTGTGGCATGTGAAACTTCCCTGACCAGGGATTAAACCCGTGCCCCCTGCATTGGAAGTACAGAGTCTTAACCACTAGACCACCACAGAAGTCTTCAGTAGTTTTGCTTCAAACAATTGTTCCTTATTAAGATTAAGGAAAGGAAACCTCTTTTATACTTACCTACATTTTTTATAATTTCTAGTGCTCTTCATTCCTTTGTGGAAATTCATATTTCCAACAAGTATTATATTCCTTCTGTTTAAAAAATGTCTTTTAGAATTTATTGTAGGTTTAGTTTGCTAGCAAGGAATTCTCTCTTTTTTTTGGTATATAAAAATGTGTTTATTTGGCCCTCAGTTTAGAAAGATTGTTTGCTGGGTATAAAATTCCATGTCAACAGAAGTGGAGAGAACATTGTGGGGGACAAGATGACCAGAGATGTCAGCCAGGAATTAACACTGCAGAGAAACAGAAAGAGTGAAGAAAAAGAATAGGGTTTGTCAGTTAAAATATAGCTCACTGCTCCAAGATCCAAGAGGCCACCTGCATTTCTGGCCATGCATCCTTTTCCATCTTCAAGCAATGTTGCTTCAAATCTCTGACTTACTGTTCTGCAACTGGAATGGAAGAAACTCTTTGCTCTTAAAGAAGTCATGTGATTAGGTCAGTCCCCAAGCCCCCATAATCTCTTTATTTAAACTCAACTGATTAAAACTCAAGACACTAATTGCATCATGCAGTCCCTTCACAGAAGGACCTAGATTAGTGTTTGATTGAATACCTGAGACAAAGTGTGTATACGCCAAGGACAAGGAATCTTGGGGCTGAGGAGATGGCTTATTCGAATTCTGCCCATGGCACAGAGAGGAGGAACTGACCTCATTAAAAATGGGAAGTCAGGGATATTTTATTGGATAGAAAATGATGAAACATTAGGGACACTTTTATAGAAAAAATAGGAAAGTTGAAAAATTATCAACTGAAAATGAGAAGTTGAGAAATTAAAATTATTCACCAAATATGAAAAAGACAGGGATGAAAGTGGTATTTTGAGGTCCATAGGATAGAACTGGTAATCAATATAAGCTAGTAAAGAAGTCCATTCTTCTCTGAAGATCTTTTGGAACCTGTCAAGGATGTAGCTAGAAGGAGTTAGAGGTTTATAGTAGAGAAAATTTGTGCAGCTGAGGGACTCTTGGCTGTTACAGAAGCAAAAGTGTATGGCTAAATACATAGCTTAGGGTGATTAAGGGGTCAAGAAAAAGCAGAAAGCTCTGAAAGATAGGGAATAGGAAAGTACTGTAAATCATAATGAGGATAACAAGCTCAGATATTTGAAAGAAATATGTGATCAAAAGCTAAAAGGTTGATTTTGGATTTAGATCTAAAATCAAAACACTGAAAATACAATTTTCCCCACCTGATGACCAAGTGAAAAGTGTGATTGTATGATGATATATGGCTAAAGTAGAAATGAGAGGCTTTAAAAATTACATGGTTGGGAAACCCTGAAGCCAGGATGCCAGCTTTGGTTTTTAATAAAATGGTTGTTATGTCTATCAAACTTACTTATACACAGACAAAACCATGAAAGTCAAGAAGTCCATTCAGGCTCATAACAAAATAGACAATAATCCTTGTGCCTTTTTTCTCCAGTTTGCCTACCTTTAGAGGCAATCATTTTCAACAATTTTAGCTGATTGTTTTGGTGTATACTTTCATACTTTAAATAGAGGATTATATCGCTATTTCTTGACTTTTTGTTCCAGTTTAGGTATTACCTATTTCTTTTCCACTCCAGAAAAGATGAATTTTTGTTGTCTTTCACTCTCATGTCCTTTGCTCTTACCACAAATATACACCACACACACACACACGCACGCACACACACGCACACACACAATCTTCTCCCATCCTCTTCATATAGTTTACATAATTTTGGTTAGGTCAATGTTTACATAATTATGAAGAAGTAAATGCTATTCTGACCCATATTGTACGCTGAAAATATTTTCCTTTCTTAATCAGTTTTTCATCCTCTAGAGTAAATAGTTGTCCTACTTTTAGTTGTGTAATTTTTTTCATATATTAACACTAATTCAAATCCACACTCTGCACCAATTGTCTGAATCTCCTCTTAGTACTTATCAGTTAAGCAATAAAATGTATCTTTTGTGACGTCTGTTCTGAAGACTCCTGGTCTGCCCCATTCTGCACTGATTTTCCATTATGCCTGGTACACAGCTATCTCCCTGGAATTTCCATTTTATCATGACCCCAGGTTCCTCTCTCCTTTCCCCCTACATCCAATGCTTCCACCTTCATTGGTGCAGACCCTTGTCTTAACGAAGCAAAGTGTACAGTACCTTCTTGAGAAAGGGTACAAGATAGATTACCTTGGCGACCTTGAATGTCACTTCCGTCACCCCTGATTTATGGTTTGGCTAGGTGTCAAGCCTTAGGTCTGAATTAATTTCCTCTGAGAATCTTGTAGACATTGCTCCATTGTCTCCCATTTCCAGAGTTGTTTTTAAGCAGCCTGAAGCCTTCCTAATTCCGGCTCCTTTTCATGTGACCCATTGATATTTTTCCCTCCCTGGGAAAGCTTATAGAATCTTTTCTTTGCCCCCAGTGTTCTAAAATTTCGTGTTAATATGCCTTGATAGGGGTCAATGTTGAATCTAGTTTGCTAAGCACACAGGGGGCCTTTTTCATTCTGGTGACCCATGTCCTACAGTTGTGAGAAATATGCATGAATTATTTAATTGATCATTTTCTCCCTTCAGTCTTTATTTTTCTTTCTTTTTGGCACTTCTGTTATTGGGATGTTGTACCTCCTCGACCATTCCTCTCATTCTCTTCTCTTTATTCCTCTTACTTTTCCTTGTTTGTTTTTTAAAATTTCATATGTCTCACTTTGCAGGAGATTTCCTCAATTTTGTCTTTTAAATTTCTGTAGAATTTTTGCTGACTTTTAGTAGCATCTTATTCTTTGTTTATAAAAAATGTGTTTCTCTAAGGATATAAGTAAGAGATTTTAATCTTTTTCCATGCACAGTCTCTGTTTCCACAGATTTCTTTCTTTTCGTTCTTTATTTTGAGCTCTGTCTTTTAATTTGGAGGCTTTATGTAAATGGCTAGTGATCCTTGAATGTCTATAAAAATATCAAATTACTATGTTTTACACCTGAAACTAATAAAATATTGTTACGTCAACTATACTTCAATAAATAAAAAATAAACAAATGAATACATAAAATTAATAGTCATAAAAATAAAAGTGGGGAATTTTAAAGCTGATTGGGGACATTGAACTCGATGGAGCTTGTTACCGTGATCTTCACTATAGGTTATGCCATTTCCTTGGGGAAAAAAATATAAGTATATTTATGTTGTTTCTCTTGGTTGAGCTGATTCTCCATATATAGATCTTCCCACAGCTCGCCTAGAGGATGTAGTCCTGGCTGTTGTCATTCTGGAAGCTAAACTGGGGAGAAAGCTAGGGGCTTACTACTCAGTATTGTAAATGTTTGCTTAATCCTCCCATGTTCAAAGGAATGTGCCTGGCATCCCCCAGCCAGAGACCTTCTGTCTTACTTACCTCCAGTCTTTTGCTGGCACAAAAGCAAAGGAGCCATTTGGCAGCATGCGATGATTGAGATCTGAGGTTCTAGTTGTTTTCTCAGTTCTTTCTTTCTTTATTTATTCTGGAGGTTTAACAGTTTTTAATATTTAAAAAATATTTTTACTGAAGTATAATTGCTTTACAATGTTGTGTTAGTTTCTGGTGTACAGTGAAGTGAATCAGCCATACGCGTACCTATATCCCCTCCCTCTTGGACCTCCCTCCCCCTGCAATCCCTCCCATCTAGGTCACCACAGAGCACCGAGCTGAGCTTCCTGTGCTATACTGCAGGTTCCCCCTAGCTGTCTATTTTACACACGATAGTGTATTTATGTCAATCCTAATCTCCCGATCCATGCCACCCTCCCCTTCTCCCCTCTGTGTCCACACGTCTATTCTCTATGTCTGCGTCTGTTCTTGTTAAATTACTTTTTTAAACTATCAATTTTATTGAGGAATAGTGCGCATACAATCAACCCCATCTATTTAAAATGTGCAGTCCAATGAGTTTGGACAATTGCATTCACCCATGATCACACAAACTCTATTAAGATACATTATATACCTGCTATTCACAAAACAGTCCTCCTGGCACTTTTGCAGTCAACCCCTCTTTCTGTCTTTATCCCAGGCAACTACTATAGATGATTTTGCAATTTATATACATGAGATATGGTTTGTAGTCTCTTGTCTCCTGCTCTGTCAGCATAATTATTTTGATATTTACCATGTTCTTACATTTATGGTAGTTTGTTCCTTTTATTGCTGAATAATATTCCACTGCATAAATGTTCCTCTTTCAGTTGATCCATTCTCCTACTAATGGACACTTGAGCTATTTTTGGGTTTACCCATTACGAATAAAGTTGCTGTGAATGTTCATGCACACATCTTTATGTGGACATATGTTTTCATTTCTTTTGCATAAATATCTAGGTGTGCTTCTAATTCTAAGCAATTGTCAGTTTTCCAAATTGGTGGTACCATAATGTACTCCACAGCGTTGTCAACATTTGATGCCATTTATATTTATAATTTTAGCCATTCTAATGGCTGTCTGGTTTTAATTCTTAAAGCTTTCAACTAATCATCCTCTTTTTAGTCCACCTTACCCTTACTTCTACAGAAAACGAATACTACAGATTTGTAATTTTGGAGGGATATTCTATAGCATAAATTAGTTGTTTCTCAGCTTTTCCATCACAGATTTAGGACCCAGTTTTTCCAGATTGCTCAGTTATTATCTGTCCATATGCTGTCTGTTTTCCAAAATATACTTATGATTGTCTGTAGTCCCATTATCTTTGTTCTTATATGTTCCCACATTAAAAATCCCTTTGCTTTTATTTTAGTGAGATTTTTGGAAGGAAGATAAGTAACGTTGTTTTAATTCACCATTAGTACCCCTCAGCTAGGTATTTAAGTTGTATGGTTAACATCCGAAGTTAATGTCAGTGGACAGACAGGGTAGAAAGTAAAACAATTAATTAGGTGTTAAGATAAATATATACTATGCAAATTATGAGATAGAAATGCTGGTGTAAGATATGGAAATATAGATTCAGAAAAGGCACATTGCAAAAAAAGGGAGTTCCCCCTTTTTCTGTTTTTTTTTTTTTTTTTTTTTTTTTTTTTTTTGGGGTGATATTTTAAAAAGGGCCCTGAAAAACAAAAAGGGTTTACA
>NW_006771793.1:190534-224496 GCF_000442215.2 Lipotes vexillifer
TTCAAAAAAGGCCCATTGCAAAAAAAGGGGGTTCCCCCTTTTTTTTTTTTTTTTTTTTTTTTTTTTTTTTTTACATTGGGATGATAGTTTAAAAAGGGCCCTGAAGAACAATAAGGGTTTACAGGTGCTATTTTTCAGGGACCTGGGGAAGTAAGGAGAGGATGGATTTCTTGTGGAGGGATGTAGAAAATAGAAACTACCTCTTTAAAGTGGGAGGACTACATATACATGCAGGCATTATCATTTTGTTTTAGAAACTGAGTGCATTGTTTCAATAGCAGTTTCTCGAGATGCCACTTTTGATAGGAAACATGCATTCATATATTTACTAGAATCTCATTCAAAATTTTAATGGGGTAGAGAATTAAAATTTAAATAATGTGGATGATCGTGTTTGCCATTCCACAATTTCAGTATATCCCGTTGAGTGAGTGATGTGGGAAATGTACATCTGTGATGACATCAAATGATGTGAGTGTCTTGCCACACTGGGATCTAAATGTTTTAGGAACCATGCTTTTCGTGCAACAGGGACATTAATGAAAAAATCCAGCTACTTCAATATTGTTTAATTAAAGGAAGAGCTATATTCCATAACTAGAGGAAAATGACAAATACTACGTTTATCTATACTACACTCTCTTCAAAAGGATTTTGAAACATAATTTTGAACTATCGTTTACCTATGCAAGGATGACTAGAATAAAGATATCCTAGAAAAGTTGTCATAGATGAAAGCTTAGAAGAACCAGGATTGTTCAACTGTAAATAAATATTTTGGTTGGGTATAATAACGACTATTGGTTTTTCTCAAGGTTCTTATGTGAAAGTTGAGATAAATATATTCAGTGTGTGTACAAACAGAATAGATAATCTGTACAGAATGGACATTCTGAATTGGATGGGAAGCAGATTATTGGAATCCTTTCTAACTCTCCAAAAAACAATTGGTTAAGCTCATAACATTATAGTCACATTTGCAACAAATTATCAAGTCTGTAGTTTTAGCAATGAAGCATGAATGATGGCCTTCATAGGTCCCTGTACGTTACCTACTTTTGAGGATGTCTTTTCAAAGTGATGTACCAGTAAATCAAAGAAGCAGAAGTATAAAAGGTACATTTCAGTTTTCCTATAGTTAATATTCCTAGTTATAAATATGTTTAATCCTCCACATACTTTTACATATCTATGATTAGAAATTGAGCCATAAAAACTTAAATTATTCATTACATTTCACATTTGATATATGGGAAAGCCTAACAAAATTTTAAATCAGTATTACATAGAAAGGGTTAAAATTTTAAGCTATTTATAGACAAAGTTAATTCTCACCAGATACTGATGATATGAAGATAGGATGATATAATGACTTAATCTCACATTCAGTTACACCATATCACAAACTAGAAAGATTAAAGTGCATGGGGTAGCCACTTCTGCTAATGGTCTCCAAAGGAAGTGCACTACAGATAAACCAAACCAAGATTAGAAACAAGCACATTTAATAAACAACCTAGCATTCACTTTTATCTGCTTTTTTGAAGTTGCTGTTTAAAAAAAATAATAAAACAATTGGTTTCTGCTTTTAATAAATGTCTAAATGCAATTTAAAAATAGCAGGGAAGTTTTAAGTTTTATTTTTTAGCCTTTTATGAAAAGATGAGACTAGTGAGATAGAGTCTGTATATCCAACTAAGGCTTGTGTGCCATTGAATAATGTGGTTTTTGCATGTGTGTTTTGAGTGGCTTTAAATGTATTTTTCAGAGTCTAAGCAATAAACCTATCATTAAAATAACAATGATATGTATCTTTAAGATCTAGATAACAAAAATCATCAAGCTGTGGAAATTTAATAAACTGAGCCATCAAACTGATATGGTATAATGTGGAAGAGCTGGGTGAGACAGAGTGATGTCTTCTTTTGAGTAAAACTGGGAATGAGGCAGTTAAGAGGTGTGGTCTTACATAGAAGACAGGTCAAATCAAGTGACTAGAACCTTTCCTGTTTGTAAAAAAAAAAAAAAAGCACACATCAGCAGGAGACCATCATTAGAGTTTCCTGTTTTTCTCTCAAACTGTTGATTATTCAAAACACATCTGTAACATGGCTTGCTATTACTTTATTCACATTTCGCTCATTGAACCTAATACATTAAAATTTTCCAGTCATGAATACAACTGAAAAACTTTAACATTTTCTTTCAAAAAGTGATTCAAGGCTTGATACATATATTTCCTTGCTGATTCTGCCTTTTGTCCATGTAGCAATCAGATTTCTGTCAACTCCATAATGGACACCACTCTGCATTCCAGAGGTCATTTGCTTAACAAAATTCACATAGCTACTCACTGAATACTAAAACTATATAAGCATTCACTGAGCCACCCAACAACCAGATGAATTCAATTTATGATGCACGATCATCAAAGATTAAATCCCAAATTTGGGGCTTCCCTGGGAGCGCAGTGGTTAAGAATCCGCCTGCCAAAGCAGGGGACCCAGGTTCGAACCCTGGTCTGGGAAGATCCAACATGCCATGGAGCAACTAAGCCCGTGCGCTACCACTACTGAGCCTGCGCTCTAGAGCCCGTGACCCACAACTACTGAGCCTGAGTGCCACAACTACTGAAGCCTACACGCCTAGAGCCCGTGCTCTGCAACAAGAGAAGCCACCTCAGTAAGAAGCCCGCGTACCACAACAAAGAGTAGCCCCCGCTCGCCTTAACTAGAGAAAGACCGCACGCAGCAACGAAGACCCATCGCAGCCGGAAAAAAAAAAAAATCCCAACTTTGTTAAGCAGCCTATGAAATTCTACATCTAAGAGCATTTCTGAAATACTCTAGCAAGACTTGAAATATTTATATGCTAAAGCATCTATTTCAGCCATAAAACAAAATGATTTACATGTTACATGGGAATAAAGACGTAGCAACGAGAATTTATAATAAAGATGGTGCCTAGAAATTTATTCTTCTTGGACTAAATTAAACTGTGAGCATCCAAATGAGAATTTGCCACTCAATTTACAGTAAGACCAAGAGTGTATTTGATTTAATTTAAGGCTACTCCTTCATAGCCAGCAGCAAGTTCACTGAAGTGCTGTTCTGAGTTTTATCTCGACCGCATCATCGTTGTCCTGAGACATGGCAACTCAGTATAAATGTATTTTTCAAGTGTAGTACAAATGGACAAAGGTCATCATCTGATCACAGTTGGAGTAGAGATTGTTATGTAATGATTCTGCTGCAGAAATAGCCAGAGGTATATGTAAGAGCACAGCTAGACCACTGCTCCTGTAAATTTTAGAAGGAAAAGAATGTTGAAACTTTAACTGAAATGAAAATTTCAAGTGCATATATATGAGTGTGTGTGTTTCAAATAATAATAATAATTTTTTTTCTAAATAGTTTATGCATCTGTAAGAAATGACTTTCATTTTGCTTAAAGTGTTTTTGTTTCATTAATCAACTTTCAGGGTTTTGGTTTTTTTCAGGTGATGAAACATACTTTGTTTTGAAAATTAATTTTGAGAAATTCTCTATTAACCAAATTTTTGATTTTGAAGAAATCATTTCACCTGTCAGAACTTAGTTTTCTCATCTATCAAATAGAGTAGGTGATTTATAAGATTTTCCAAGTACTACAGTGACCTGGATTCACAAATCACCTGCTGCATTTTGTGAAAACAGTAGAAGTTGCTAGGAAAATTACAAACTGAATGATGACTACGTTTCAGTTTTACTTATAGAAAAAAAAAAAAAAAACACCACTTTTTCAAACATGGGAAACCAAAAAGTAACCCCTGAGGGCTGAACTTGAAAATCTGAACATAAACTGCAAACAACAGCATACGGAACAGAGGCTAATTTGCTTCTATCCCCAGAACAATTGATTATTTACAGAAGAAAACCCAATACATTGTCTAGAATAAATTTATAAATAATTTAGCATTCTAAATAGAATGGATTATATTCTCCAGAGTGTTCATAAATACAACTATTACTCATTATCAACAAACTTAAACTGCAGAAAATTGAACTTTAAAAATTGTTAAAGAAGGAACTAATTCATTTTCAATTATGTGAGATCTTGAAATTAAGAACTTCCCAAGGTGTAGTACATTATGTATCAGAGTATATGGTATTCCTTAGAGACAGAGAGAGAGAGAGATAGAGAAAGAGACAGAGACAGAGAGACAGAGAGAGACACAGAGAAAACTTTTAAGATGAAGGGAATGTCTGTTGATGGATGACATGTCTGTAGTCCCAGGGATGGGAAAAGAGACATGTGAAATGCCAGTGTAAAAAGAGATAATGCACATTTTAAGGAATGCTTTTAAAAGTAGCAAATTTAGCAAAGAATAAAATTGAATTATTGTAGGATCTACACATAGTAGGGCAAGAATTACTATTATTACATTATAAAAATGTAATTATCATCATTGTTTTTCAAGTTAGTCATTGGGGAAATATTTTTCTCTACGTTTGAGTTTATGATCTTCTCCCTAAAAATAATCATACCTTTAACAAGTTCACTGGACTAACACAAAAACAGTTTAAGTCAACTTTCTCTTAGGAATAAATTGGTCATTTCTACATGGAGAATTCCTGGGAGGGTATGGCAGATAATAGACTGATTCTATGATTTTGATTGAAAGACTGTGGAGCAAGACATGTTACAGATCTTCTCATGGGAATGTGATATTCACAGTGTCATCAGAAGCAAGAATCCAGTTCAATTTTCAGCGCCACTGCCATTTCCACCACCCCTCAGCCAGCAGTATACATTATGGTGAGGCCAAGATCAGCGACACAAACAACTTGAAAGCAGGCACATGCTTCAGGATGACTTAAACTAAAGCCTTTCTGTTGATAAACCACTGTGCCTTAGGGATAAATGACTTGTGAAATGTATGTTCCAATAATAACCATTTAGGGAAACACCTTCTGTTCGCATAGATTTACTTATTTAACTACTTATATAGCTCCCTACTAAGTAAGCTTTTGAATGATTGTCTCCAAGATTTGACAAAGGCATCTGGAGAATCTCTTACTTCCAATCAATTTTCAGCTTAGCTTCCAAGTTCCAAGCTGACCTGGCTTTGCATCTTAAAATAACTCCAAGCACACAGGTGTCATAAAAAGCCATTCTCTCTGAGGCTGCACTATGGTGATCAACAGAAACTGCTTTGCCAGGAAAAACAGGTTTCATTATTGTATTTTAAGTTATTCTGCCTAAAGAGAAAATCTCATTGGGTGAAAATTCTACTGGAATTGTAGAATTTTTATAATATATAGAATATATAGAATTCTATATTACTATTCTATATTTTATATAGAATTTTAATATCATATATACTCTATAGTATACATCTATTAAATATATAAATTAACATTTATATTTATATTAAGTTTAAATATAAATTAAAATTAAGTTTTATATTGTTATAACAAGAACTTAAAATACTTGCACTAAATGTTAGTGAGGTGCTTCAGAATAAAAGAAATGTCATTGTATAGTTTTCCCACTTCCAGTTTCAAGTAGACACATGATTTTCTATGTAATGTTTTGATATTTAAGCTATGATGTTTACTTAGACGGCTAATCAAATATTCACCAAGTACCTACTTGTTCTTTGAAGAAAACAAAATAAGGGGCGTCATTTTGTTCCTTAAGTAGCAAAGTTAAATACGGTCCCAACAGAAAGTCTGAAACCATCTAAAGTAGACTCAGGATTTACACCCTTTCCAAAGGACAGTAATACGTCGATCATTTACAAATAATCTGTTTATTTGTTTGAAAGCATATTGAGTGCCTTTTATGTGCCAGGGACTTTCTTTTCTTATTTCAATTCCAAGTTTTCCATTTTAATATTTATGTCTATTTTACCAGAATTCAAATGATATTATCTTAAAAATCTTAGTTAACATATATAACAAAGATATCCTCCTTTATAAGCTCAATGTGTAATCAAAAAAAAAAAAATCAGAAGATTCAGCTGCTAAAATTTAACTTAACTTCCACCACGTTCTAATATCTCACATCTTAGAAAATTCTTCCTCTGTTCTGAAATCCTCACTAGATACAATTTTTATTTCCATTGTAAAAATTTTTTTTCCTGCTTCTACCTCCAAGTAACTGTTCAAATGACTCCAATCTGGCTTCTCCACATTTTCATGGAAACTGTTCTTAAGGTCATCAAGAGCCGCCATCATGCCAAATCCTAAGGACACTTGCCCCTTCATCTTTGACACCATGGCGGCGGCGGCTTTTAACAAAGAAAACCCCATCTCCTCTTGGGGAGACTCCTTTCCCTTGGCTTCCATGAATTGATAACTCCTGTTTTTTCCTTATCTCATTGGCTACCCCTCCCCATCACTTTTGTTGGCCTGCCTCTTTGACCCTAAATCTCTGTGTTAGAGTGCCTTACAGTGGGGTGTTGGCTCCCTTCTCTTTTCTAGCTATGACATTTCCTGGATGATCTCATCTTGTAATATGGCTAAAATGACATTTATCAGTACATCTCATTCCTACTGAACTTAATGCTTTCTATTAGATGACATATTTTATAACACTGCCTTCTCTACTATCCCCACATAAAATTTGTAGATCATATAGCTTACCCCGAGAATTAATTAGACAAAAGTGCGATAGGGTGACTAACTCAAAGATAAAGGAAAAAAAATCAAAGGAAATTAATTTAAAAAAAATAATTCATTTCACATGGAAATGTTTAAGCATGTCTTTACTGGAAGACATAGCATAGGTAATGCTTATGCCTGTTTATAATGAATAGGTTTGGATTTAGGAGAAGTGATAAAATCAGAAGCCATTCCATACAAGAAGTAAAAGAAAATAAAAGTACAAAGAGGTAGAAATGGGCATGAGAATAAAAGCTAGTTTTGAATAAGTTACAGTAAATATGATTCATTTATACATGATAAGAAGAAGAGGGAAATAACCGCAAAGGAAGTAAGAAAACTGTCCAAGATAAAGCAATAAGTTTGATATCCTATAAAGGAGCTGTGCCTTTTTTCTAAGGATAGTATCAAAAGAATTCCTAAGTTATTGCATGGTATGAAGTAGCAATAAAGTATCTCAAAATCTCAAGTATATTTCCTGTCTTGAAATTCCACCACAAATAGAGGCACACATTTAGTCAGTCCACAGTACTCTAAAAGACCCCGAATTTCACTTTGAACAGGCAACAGGGAGTACAGGACGGATTTGAAAAGAAGTGGCCACATAAGAGGCAATAGAAAAGTTGTATATTAGACCTCAGGGGACAAAATCACAGCAAAACTGAGAAACAATATGCAACCCAGAAACAAATACCACATTTCCGAATGTAATTTTCACTGTAGTAGATTTCTTATCTTGGCAAGGATATGAAATATTTTCTAACATTTATTAATGAAATTTCTTAGTAAACTGAACTCTTAAATAATATTCACTTCTGAGTCTCTTCCAAGGAGTTTCATCTGTTGCATACTTGCAGTTGGTCTCATTGATTTTATTTTATTTATTTATTTGTTTTTTATTGAAGTATAATTGCTTTAAAATGTTGTGTTAGTGTCTGTTGTACAAAGAAGTGAGTCAACTATATGTATACCTATATCTCCTCCCTCTTGGACCTCCCTCCACCCACCGCCCCACCCATCTAAGTTATCACAGAGCACAGAGCTGAGCTTTCTGTGCTTTATAGCATGTTCCCACTAGCTATCTATTTTACGCATGGTAGTTATATATGTCAATCCTAACCTCCCAATTCATCCCACTCTCCCCTTCCCCTCCATGTCCACATGTCTGTTCTCTATGTCTGTGTCTCTATTCCTGCCCTGAAAATAGGTTCATCTGTACCATTTTTCTAGTTTCCTCATATATGCATTAATATACAATATTTTTTTCTCTTTCTGGCTTACTTCACTCTGTATGACAGACTCTAGGTCCATGCACATCCTGAGTAGCCAAAGCAACCTTGAGAAAGAAAAATGGAGCTGGAGGAATCAGGCTCCCTGACTTCAAACTATACTACAAAGCTATAGTAATCAAGACAGTATGGTACTGGCACAAAAACAGAAATATAGATCAATGGTACAGGATAGAAAGCCCAGAGATAACCCCACACACATATGGTCACCTAATTTATGACAAAGGAGGTAAGAATATACAATGGAGAAAAGAGAGCCTCTTCAATAAATGGTGCTGGGAAAACTAGACAGCTACATGTAAAAGAATGAAATTAGAACACTACCTAACACCATACACAAAAATAAACTCAAAATGATTAAATTCCTAAATGTAAGACTGGACACTATAAAACTCTTATAGGAAAACATATGAAAAACACTCTTTGACATAAACCACAGCAAGATCTTTTCTGACCCACCTCCTAGAGTAATGAAAATAAAAACAAAAATAAACAAATGGGACCTAATTAAACTTAAAAGGTTTTGCACATCAAAGGAAACCATAAACAAGATGATAAGACAACCCTCAGAATGGGAGAAAATATTTGCAAACAAAGCAACAAAGGATTAATCTCCAAAACAAACAGCTCATGGAGCTCAATATCAAAAAAAAGACAAACCAATTAAAAAATGGGTGGAAGACCCAAATAAACATTTCACCAATGGAGACATACAGATGGCCAAGAGAAACATGAAAAGATGCTCAGCATCACTAATTATTAGAGAAATGCAAATCAAAACTACAATGAGGTATCACCTCACACCAGTCAGAATGGTCAACATCAAAAAATCTACAAACAATAAATCCTGGAGAGTGTGTGGAGAAAAGGGAACCATCTTGCACTGTTGGTGGGAATGTAAATTGATACAGCCACTATGGAGAACAGTATGGAGGTTTCCTAAAAAACTAAAAAGAGAACTACCATACAGACCAGCAATCCCACTACTGGGCACTTTCCCTGAGAAAACCATAATTCAAAAGGACACATGTACCCCAACGTTCATTGCAGCACTATTTACAATAGCCAGGACATGGAACCAACCTAAATGCCCATCAACAGATGAATAGATAAAGAAGATGTGGTACATATATACAATGGAATATTACTCAGCCATAAAAAGGAATGAAATTGGGTCATTTGTAGTGATGTGGATGGACCTAGAGTCTGTCATACAGAGTGAAGTAAGCCAGAAAGAGAAAAACAAATATCGTATATTAACACATATATGAGGAAACTAGAAAAATGTACAGATGAACCTATTTGTAGGGCAGGAATTTTAAATAGCTTTGCTACCGCACCAGAACCCTTAATCACTAAATATATGGATGAAAGTACAATAACACACGGAGGAAACAGATAAACAGAGAGGGTAAACTTATTTCATGAGTTTCACACATTATGTTTATTTAGGTTTTCCTCTCCCTAACAACTTTCTTATAAATTGTTTGGCTTATTATGTAACTTCTTATAAAAATTATCATGTACTTAATTATGGCAAATTTATTTTTTTAAACTTGCAATATCTTTTTTTATTTGTTTAATCCATATACTGTGTTAAGAAATTGATCACGTCCTTCTAAAACTACTACCATTAACTTTCCAATGTTTAGTAATATGTGATCCAGTTTGCAGGTTATTCAAGGCCCCTTGATTTTTAATACCCCTTCTCTTTTTTAAACTTTTTTATTTTATATTGGAGTATAGTTGATTAACAATTTTGTGACAGTTTCAGTTATAGAGCAAAGTGATTCAGTTATACATGCCAATTTATCTTTATAGCGTATTTAATTGAGGGGAACATTGAAAAGTTGTACAGGACATGGGAAAATGATTTGTTTTGCCAAACTGTCACCCATATTTCAGGTCATGCAGTAGCCCCAGCCACTGCCAACCAAATAACAGTAGCACCTGCCAATCATTGTGACATCCAGGAAAGGCTCTCATAAAATTTCCAAGCATTCTAGTATGGCAGTACGATTCTTGCTATGTACCACCAATCTATATGTTGGCAACCTTGTGCCTGACCTAGACTCATATCCAGCTGCCTACTTAACAAATAGCTAGGCAATATCTTTGATATTTTTCTTTCCCATACCCTCTGTGTGGAATCTGCAACATTCTCTTCACTCTACTTCCAAACAATATTTTCAACTTCTTCAATTCTATTTCCACTGTCACTACTCTAGTCTACGCCTTGGTTATTTCTCCTTTCAACCAATGCAGTAGCCTTCTAACTGTTTTCTGGGATTCTGTCTTTGTCTTCATTTTATACACAGCAGGCAGTGTGGACATTTTAAAAAAGACTAAGTTTTTAGAGCAGTTTTAAGTTCACAGCAAAATTGACAGGAAGAGACAGAGTTTTCCTATAGACCCTCTGTCTGCACACATGCATCGCCCCCCCCATTTATCGACACCCCCCACCAGAGTGGTACTTTTGTTATCACTGACAGACCTACACAGACACATTATAATTCACTGAAGTCCATACTTTAGGGTCCACTCTTGGTGTTGTACATTCTGTGGATTTACACAAATGTGTAATGACATGTATCCATCATTTACAGTATCATACAGAGTATTTTCATTGCCCTAAAAATCCTCTATGCTCACACGATGTATTCCTCCCCACACCAACCCCATAACTCCTAGTATCTACTGATCTTTTTTTAAAATTGAGGTATAGTTGATTTACAACGTTGTGTTAATTTCTGCTTTACAGCAAAGTGATCCAATTTTATATATATATATATATATATATAGTTATATATAGTTATATATATAGTTATATATATTATATATATATATATAAAGTTTTTTTCATACACTTTTCCATTATGGTTTATCACAGAATATTAAATATAGTTCCCTGTGCTATACAGTAGGACCTTGTTGTTTATCCATCCTATATATATAGTCTCCACTGTCTTGCCTTTTCCAGAAAGATATATATTTGGAATGACACAGTATGTAGCATTTTCTTGACTTCTTTTACTTAGCAATACATATTTAAGGTTTCCCCATGTCTTGTCATGGCTTGATAGCTAGTTTCTTTTTCACACTGAAATATATTACATAGCCTGCAATTACACAGTTTATTTTTCCATTCACTTACTGAAGGACATCTTGGTTGTTTCCAGGTTTTGGCAGTTATGAATAAAGCTTCCACAAATATCCATGTGCAGGTTTTTGTGTGGACATAAGTTTTCAACTCCTTTGTGTAAATATCAAGAAGCATGATTTCTGGATCATATGGTAGAAGTATGTTTAGTTTTGTAAGAAATTGACCGACTGTCTTGCAAGGTGGCCACACCATTTTGCGTTCTCACCAGTAATGAATGAGAATTTCTGTGGCTTCACATCCTCACCAGCATTTGGTGTTGTCAGTGTTCTGGATTTTGGCCATTCTAATATGTGGTATCTCATTGTTGTTTTAATCTGCAATTCATTAACGAGGTGGAGCATCTTTTCATATGCTTATTTGCCATCTGTGTATATTTCTTTCATGAGGTGTCTGCTCAAGTCTTTTGCTCATTTTTAAACTGGATTGTTTGTTTTCTTATTGTTGCGTTTTAAGTATTGTTTGTATATTTTGGATACCTGCTATATCAGGAAAAAAGTCAATATTTCTTTTGGATATGTCTTTTGCACACATTTTCTCACTGTCTGTGGTTTGTCTTCTCATTCTCTTGACAGTGTCTTTTGAAGGGCAGAATTTTTTAATTTTAATGAAGTCCAGCGTTTTCAATTATTTCTTTCATGGATTGTGCCTGTGGTGTTATATCTAAAAAGGCATCACCTTATGCAAGGTTGATCTAAATTTTCTCCTATGTTATCCTCTAGGAACTTTACAGTTTTGCATTTTACATTTAGGTCTATAATTCTTTTTGAGTTAATTTTTGTGAAAGGTCTATATTTATATTCATTTTTTTGCATGTGGATTTCCAGTTGTTCCACCATCATTTGCTGAAAGACTATTTTCTCTCCATTGTATTGCTTTGCTCCTGTGTTGAACATCAGTTGAGTATATTTATGTGGGTCTGTTTCTGGACTGTCTATCTGTTCTATTGATTTACTTGTCTGTTCTTTCACCGTTACCTCCCCATTTTGATAACTATGGCTTTATAGGAAGTCTTGAAGTTGGGTAGTGTTATTTGTCCAGATTGTGGCTCTTCTTCAATACTGTATTGGCTATTCTGGATCTTTTACTCTTCTTTATAAACTTTAGACTCCAATATTTTTTAAATACACCTTCAGATATGGTGACATTTGATCTGTGTATGTCAAAGTACACTTACATATGTATATGGTAGATAGACACACCAAGTTACCATGAAATAAGTTTTATTAAATGGGATACATTTTCAAGCATCAAGGTGAAGAACTTCAGAGAGAAGCTCCCAGTCATTATTAGCCTGTCATCAACACCATCATTATTATCATCATCAACAGAAACAACCTTATTCACAGGGGTGGACATTGGTTAAGTGACATGTCTGGTACCGTGGCTGGTAAGTGTAGGAAGACTACAAGCCAGGCTATCTGATTTCAAGCTTGGTGTTCTTTCCATGACTGCATGCTATGGATGTTGAAGCAGTAAATGAACTCTGAAACTATTTTTTCCTACTATTTTGCACATGATGAAACTTTTATGCTACCATGTGTTATACAGCAGAAGATGGATTTTGCAATTAACTTAAACCCCCTTCCTAGGGGTGATATTCTTTAGCCCTACCCTTTCTCCAAGCTATGGAACTTCTTATGTCTAGACAAGTGAAAGAAGAAAGTGTGGACTAAATAATATCTTCTGGTTAAGATATTATTTATATAAAATGTTCGAGAAATTTGAGGGTTTTCAATAGAGTCAGCCTGATATAGTAGAAGAAAGAATCATAGATTTTGGTCCCAGAATTTTTTTTAAGAAATTCATTTGTTTGTTCTGAGACTCAAATAAGATACTGTATATGAAAATTCTCTGAACACTGTAAAAAACAACTATACTACATTATAATTATTAATATGTCATGTTATAAATTATAACTGTGTAATACTTGAAACATAATAGGCTATCAATAAATATTTGATGAGTAAATAAATGTGGTAAGTTCTACATTTAATAACTAACCTGTAATTGTTCTATATTAAATAAACTATACCTTTATTTTTTATTAGATTATGTAATAGGAGGCTATTTCACTTCATTGACTATATTTATAAATGTTAAGTATTTATAATATTCTTAAAGTCTATGTAGTTCATTAAATTTTATAGTAATTTAACTTCAGATCAACAGCATAACAACAATGCAGTAGCTTTGATCTAAACATGTTTGGGTTTTTACTAGAGTAACTAGTGTTAATAGCCTTTCTTGACTTCAACTATATGAAAACACATGCAAATAATTAAAGCCTTCTTAGTATAGTCCTTTTATTCCACACTGACTTTTTTTGTTAGAGTTAAACCTTGAAATCTGGTATAACTGAAAGAAAAAGAAAGCAAATACATTCTAAACCAATAAAAAGGATTATTTGAATTATTTTTGGTATTAAATATATCATTATTTTTACAGGTTAAATCATAATAAATGTAAGATCTGGAAATATATAGGGGAAATAATAAAAGTGAAAAATAAATTCTAAAGTGACATTTCTGCAAATGAATAATTTTAGAATAAAACGACACAGCATACAAGGGAACCTTTATAAAGAGAGATGTCATGTATTAGGCAAATGTTACATTGATGTATTTGCAGATGACACTCTACTTAATTCTCTCCTAGCTGTCCAGGTGTTAGGAAACTTTCAATACAACCTGAGCCTCTTAAACTTGTACTGTCACCATGGCCTGCCCAGAGCAAGGGTTGGACCACTGAACCATAAGCAACAAAACCTCTCTATTGACTTTGCCTGCCTTTGAGATTTCAAGAGCCTGAAAAAGGCAAGGGTGAGACATTTAAGCTGTTGCTTTAACCCTGTGAGAATGCCTCCAGGGGACACATTTTTCCTTCCATAGAAAAAAGAAAAAATATTCAGAGAGAAATGTTAGACTTCAGGGGAGAGTTTGCACTGGAATAGGAGGGAATAAAGCACTGCTTTTGAGTGAGGATTGAAGTTCTCACTCCAACTGCTTATTCCTAACCTGGAAAATACCCATTACGCCTTCATTCCTTAATTAAGACAAGAAGTATGCAACTCTTGAGAAGAAGTATATGAATGTGTGTGATAGATATAGGTAGGTAGATAGATAGGTACAGGTATATATTCACACACATATACTCATATATATATATTTAGTTATAAACACTTGCATGTTATAAATTAAGTCATTTTTCTATAGCTCTAAACTTATGGAGAGCTTCCTTCCAGCAGTCATGTAAGTCTAATTTCTATCCTCTTCCCAAAGACTTGAGACCAATGTTATTGCAGTGGGGAAAAGAAAAATCAGCTGTCATCTGCCAGTAGACAGTTTGTACATGTCTTTCTCCTTACCCGTTCCTTTCCTTTTTCTTTTTAAGCCTGGTCGTGACAGATACATATTATTGAAATAAACTCATAACATGGTGCAGGTTTGTTAGTTATCCTAGACGTGCAATTCCACCTTGGAGAGTTGCCTATCATGGCGGCTTCCATGACTTCCTGCTTCCTGGGAACATCGCAAAACTCATCTCCCAAAGGCTTCTGCAGGTAGATGGATGAGACGGATGGGCCCCATTCCCAGATCTGACCTCTGAACACTTTCATGCCACGTTCCGTGTTCTCTCTCTTTGCTCGTTACCCAGGTGGGTGGTGACAATTCCACCGAGAACTTCCAGGCTTTAGGGGAGAGACAAATAGAAGCAGCTTGGCCCGTGGAGAGCATATACAGAGAGACTTCCACCTCCAAGATCTGCATTGACTGTAAGTGGAGCAAGAAATTCATCTTTATTGTGTGAAACTCAGATGCCTGAGTAGCACAGAAATTCAGAAAGAACAGATACGTGTCCCTAAGAGGGTCTCTGCCCCTCTTAGGAGAAGACAATTCTGGTAAATAAGAAGCTGGGACTTGAGTACCAAGCACAGCCTTTCTCTGCATGTCATCCAGTTGTGACTTTGGACACACTGCTCTTGAGGTCCAAAGTCATTTATGACCAGCAGTTGAGCAACAGTTGCTTTCTAAATCTAAAAATCAGGATTATAGTTAGATAACTCAGAATTCAGAGAGCATGTCTGTTCCTTCTGTCTAATTTCTTGTTTCATCATTTATTCATTTATACTTTTGTAGTAAACATTTCTGAGTCCTGCTATGGGCTAGGCACTGTACTCAGTCCTAGGGGATATAATGGGGATATGTAAGCTCTAGCACCTAGTATTGTGTAGACTGTAGGCATTCAACAAATGATTTAGTGGTGTGAAACAGACAAGTTTACAGGAAATGAATTGAGTATGCTAAAGGAAATAGGGTGCTGTTCCAGATCCACCTTGACATAGAAAGTATACCCAGACAGAAAAACGCAGAAAAGCGTTCCTATAAACAGTTATCTCAGCAGATTTAAATTATTCCATCCACTATGTCTTTCCCATGTGAGACATTTCCTGTGATTAAGTGACACAGGAGATAAGCGACTAGCCAGGATATGGCTGATCTGATATTGCCATCTCTGATTAATCACCAGAGAAATAGACAGATAGATAGACCAATCTAGATCTATATTCCTCCACACACATATACTCACATATATGATTAACTCTAAATTAATTAACCTAAACTCTGTTAATCTAAGTTCTTCTATCACTGTGACATTAACCACACACTGAATTTGTCCATCCTACACATTCTGGCTTTGAAAGCAATATTGAACAAGGGTCTAAAAATTATGAACTTATCAGATTCTAGTTTAAAATGTTATTATCACAAACTATGTTTTATTACAAATCATATAAACTAACATTTCCTGTCAGTGTTTCTATTTTAAATGATGAGACACCTAAACCATGTTTCATTGTATTTGAATAGCTATGAGGCAATTACAAAACTCTTGACAAGGAAAAGGATGCATTCAAGGCAAAACTCAACAATAAGAAAGTGCTACTACACTTTTTAAACAGGAGAATTTCAATTCCTAATTTTTATCCTCTGAAAAAAAAGG
The DNA here is from genome assembly GCF_000442215.2 of Lipotes vexillifer. Classification (NCBI taxonomy): domain Eukaryota; kingdom Metazoa; phylum Chordata; class Mammalia; order Artiodactyla; family Lipotidae; genus Lipotes; species Lipotes vexillifer. The sequence continues at coordinate 206,635 of NW_006771793.1, forward strand.
AAATGATTCTTTGTATAAACATTTTGTACAATATAACTAGAGAATATTTATATTCTCTATAGGAGAGAATATTTATATTCTCTATAGGAGAATAGAGGAAATATATAGCTAACATAGGAGGAAACTATAGCTAAGAGATGTACATATTTGGACATTTTTCCTTTGACATATGTATTTGTACATACATATATTTATTGATATAAATATCACAGAAAAACCACAGTATGAAGTATGAATGTGGAGTAATGAAGTATGAATGTGGAGTAATACTAAATGTAGAATTTATAATGTATTTATTGTATGTGATTCTTCCATATTCCCAAAATATTTGAACTGTCATACTATGCCCTAAATATAATATGCATTGTGTAATAAATTTGTATGCATGGATAAAGATAACCATGGCAAATATTAACTTAGGCAGATGTCTGCAAAGGCTATCCTGACTTTCTCACATTATCTCATCCTTCCCCAAATATACAAATATTCAGCAGTGTTTGTAGTTACTGCTATGGAGCATTTTTGTGTCTTTAAGAGTACCTTCAGGTTTTTCAGCTATAGGAAGTTTTTGATTGCCAAAAGTAGTTCCATCAAGGGTGGAAATTAAAAGTAACCTTCAAGAACCTTTTAGATATGAGTAGGCTTTCTTGGAACAGCTCTGTGGGAAAATTAACTGAAAAAAGATGGACTACTCACCAGACATTGAGCTGAATAATTTAAGTGTGTGAGTTCAATCTCCTTTTATACTACTTTCCTCATTGCACATTGATTAACATGTCATTAAAAATAATGAATGGCTAAATATATGAGTGTTACCCAAATTATTTCAGTCTCTATTTTCCTAAAAGATCAAATGGTTGTCAGAATGGATTCTGTAGCAAGAGACCCTGTCCTTGTGGTGCCTGTTCTCGCCGCTCCTGTTGTGATAACCCAAGGCACACTCATCAGCCTCCACATGAGCTGGCTGGAGTGACAGCTGGTGGCTCAGTGGTTGGTCAAATGATGAACTAGAGTGTCCTCTGTCATTCACAAATTTCTCTAATGAGTCCCGCTCTTACCTCAGAAATGATGTCGACTTTTCTAATTCATTATCAAAGACTGAACTGAGTATTCAGGGAATGCTCCATATGCTGTCATATTCTGAAAATTAGGTTCCAATCTATGTATAATTCATCTTTAAATATTTTGGCAATGAACAAAATATCTTTTTTTTAATTGAGGTATAGTTGATTTACAATGTTGTGTTAATTTCAGGTGTACAGCAAAATGATTCAATTATATATATTATAAATATGTATCATATATATATATATATAATTTTTCAGATTCTCTTCCCTTGTAGGTTATTACAAAATATTGGATTTAGTTCCCTGTGCTATACAGTGGACCTTGTTTTTATCTATTTTATATATAGTAGTTTGTATATGTTGATCCCAAACTCCTATTTTATCCCTCCCCTGCCTTTCCACTTTGGTAAGTTTCTTTTCTTTTCTTTTCTTTTTTTTCTTAAACATCCTTATTGGAGTATAATTGCTTTAAAATGGTGTGTTAGTTTATGCTTTATAACAAAGTGAATCAGCTATGCATATACATATATCCCCATATCTCCTCCCTCTTGCGTCTCCCTCCCACCCTCCCTATCCCACCCCTCTAGGTGGTCACATAGAAATGAGCTGATTGCCCTGTGCTATGCGGCTGCTTCCCACGATCTATCTATTTTGCATTTGGTAGTATATATGAGTCCATGCCATTCTCTCACTTTATCCAAGCTTACACTTCCTCCTCCCTGTGTCCTCAAGTCCATTCTCTACAACTGCGTCTTTATTCCTGTCCTGCCCCTAGGTTCTTCAGAACCTTTTTTTTTTTTTTTTGGTTTCCATATGTATGTGTTAGCATACAGTATTTGTTTTTCTCTTTCTGACTTACTTCACTCTGTATGACAGATTCTAGGTCCATCCACCTTACTACAAATAGCTCAATTTCATTTCTTTTTATGGCTGAGTAATATTCCATTGTATATATGTGCCACATCTTTTTTATCCATTCATCTGTCCTGGCTATTGTACATAGAGCTGCAAATGAACATTGTGGTACAAGACTCTCCTTGAATTATGGTTTTCTCAGGGTATGTGCCCAGTAGTGGGATTGCTCGATCATATGCTAGTTCTATTTTTAGTTTTTTTAAGGAACCTCCATACTGTGCTCCATAGTGGTTGTATCAATTTACATTCCCACCAACAGTGCAAGAGAGTTCCCTTTTCTCCACACCCTCTCCAGAATTTATTGTTTCTAGAGTTTTTGATGATGGCCATTCTGACTGGTGTGAGGTGATACCTCATAGTAGTTTTGATTTACATTTCTCTAATGATTAATGATGTTGAGCATCCTTTCATGTGTTTGTTGGCAATCTGTATATCTTCTTTGGAGAAATGTCTAGTTAGGTCCTCTGCCCGTTTTTGGATTGGGTTGTTTGTTTCTTTGACATTGAGCTGCATGAGCTTCTTGTAAATTTTGGAGATTAATCCTTTGTCAGTTGCCTCATTTGCAAATATTTTCTCCCATTCTGAGGGTTGTCATTTCGTCTTGTTTATGTTTTCCTTTGCTGTGCAAAAGCTTTTAAGTTTCATTAAGTCCCATTTGTTTATTTTTATTTCTATTTCTCTAGGAGGTGGATCAAAAAGGATCTTGCTGTGATTTATGTCATGGAGTGTTCTGCCTATGTTTTCCTCTAAGAGTTTTATAGTGTCTGTCCTTACATTTAGGTCTTTAATCCATTTTGAGTTTATTTTTGTGTATGGTGTTCAGGAGTGTTCTAATTTCATTCTTTTACATGCAGCTGTCCAGTTTTCCCAGCACCACTTATTGAAGATGCTGTCTTTTCTTCATTGTATATTCTTGCCTCCTTTATCAAAGATAAGGTGACCATATGTGCATGGGTTTATGTCTGGGCTTTCTATCCTATTCCATGGATCTATATTTCTGTTTTTGTGCCAGTACCATACTGTCTTGATTGCTGTAGCTTTGTAGTATAGTCTGAAGTCAGGGAGCCGAATTCCTCCAGCTCCATTTTTCTTTCTCAAGATTGCTTTGGCTATTCGGGGTCTTTTGTGTTTCCATACAAATTGTGAAATTTTTTGTTCTAGTTCTGTGGAAACTGCCATTGGTAATTCTATAGGGATTGCATTGAACCTGTAGATTGCTTTGGGTAGTATAGTCATTTTCACAATGTTGATTCTTCCAATCAAAGAACATGATATATCTCTCCATCTGTTTGTATTATCTTTAATTTCTTTCATTGGTAAGTTTATTTTCTATATGTGTGGGTCTATTTCTGTTTGGTAAATAAGTTCATTCATATCAATTTTTTTAGAGTCCATATATAAGCAGAATCATATGGTATTTGTCTTTCTCTGTCTGACTTACTTCACCTAGTATGATAATCTCTAGATCTATCCATGTCACTGTAAATGGCATTATTTCATTCTTTTTTATGGGTAACATTCCATTGTGTGTGTGTGTGTGTGTATATATGTATATATATATATATATATACAATGTGTATGCATATATGGTGTATATATACATGTATATATATATAAAATGTGTGTATATATACATGTATATATATGCATATATATATATACACACACATTGTGTATATATATGTGTATATACCACATCTTCTTTATCCATTCATCTGTTGATGGATATTCAGTTTGCTTCCATGTCCTGGGTATTGTAAACAGTGCTGCTACAAAATATCTTTTTCAAATTCTCCTGTTTCTCTCTCTCTCTCTCTCTCTCTCTCTTTTTCTCTCCAGAAAACCATTCATCATACCATCCAAACCAGAAATGCTGGTATGATGTGGCCACCTCTGCTGTTTCAGTGCTTCTTCCTATATTGGCATATTCCATTAAGACTTTGCATTAGTGTATTCACTTCAACAGTGCAGTGAGTCCATCAATTTTATTTTCTAATAATGTATATGCAAGGATACCCATTCCTATAGTAAGTGTCTCTGAGTGTAGAATTTCTTCTAGTTCAGTACCTTTATCCTATGTTAACCAAAATTTAGAGTGCTTGGAAATGCCTTGGCTGACAGATAAAAACTGAGTTCAACACAGCCATCTCTTCTAAAGAAAACTCATTACCTTTTCCTTCTTACCCCTCTAGTTTAAAAACCTGGAATATTTCAGGCAACCTCATCATCAAATACAGTAACAGCAGCATGGTCACAATTTACACAAAACCACATAATTAGATTTAGTCATGTTTTATACTGAACCTCAAGTCAGTTAGAATCGTATCTGTTTATGTCTTGACAGAGATCTATTCATTTGTATATTCTCGGATGTTATAGACTCAAAATCAGTTACTATAATCTCAAACAGCATGGTGTATTTCATCTCAAAACACATTCATATTTCTTATCTCTACCAGTAGATAGACGAAGATTCATTCATATCTCAATGAGAACTGAATGGTTATTTATAATAATTGGAAACATTATGAACAAATAGCAGTCCAACTTTTGAAATAATATAAACTTTTTGAAAATGATATTTTTTATTAAAAATAACTTTTTTCAAATATTAAAAGTTTGTGTAATTGACACAGTAAAATCATATGAACACTTGGCACCATTTGAAATATAACCCCATTCATGAAATAGCATGCAAACCCTAACAAAATGCAAAAGGGAGGTAGATTTAGGACTGTAGGAACATAACATTTGAAAATCAGTTTTTAATAAATTTTAGTAATGTTAAGACAAAGAAACAAATGTACATATTTTTACTTACAGTAGCTATTATTTATTTACCTTTTAATTTCACTAGATTACGTCTATGTACAATCTTTTTTAACTGGCCAAAATATTTCAAAGTTGGTATTATAACTTCCCTTTCAAAACTGAAAAGACAAGTGCTCAGCAATATAGATAAACTTCCTTAAATTCTGAGAGGTAATAAGTGACTGAGTTTCTCTGAGAAGACTCACAGTTTTCTGTTGAATAAGGGATGGGCTCTTTCGACTAACCATGTACTATAACTTAAAATCAGCTGACTCAAATAATGAGGATTTAGTAGAGTGTTTTTTTTTTTTAAATTTAAGTATAGTTGATTTACAATGTTGTGTTAGTGTCAGGTATACAGCGAAGTGATTCGGTTATATATACATATATATATATTTTTTCATATTATTTTCCACTATAGGTTATTACAAGATACTGAATATAGTTCCCTGTGCTATACAGCATGTTCTTGTTCTTTATTTTGAATATAGTAGTGTGTATCTGTTAATCCCCAAACTCAAATACTTCAAAAATAACCACAGAGAAAAAAACACAGATCAAGATTTTCTTTGAATATGAGCAAGTCTCGTTGAACTGTTTGCACTTAGGGTAGTCTACCTGTGAATTGATTTTTAAAATTAGGTCAGACATATTAAATAAAAATTGGGAATTAAAACATAGGCATAACAAATCTCATAATTTTATTTTATTTTGTTGTGTTTAATTTTTTATTGAAATATAATTGACATACAATATTATATGTTTCAGGTATACAACATAGTGATTCAACATTGATATACATTATGAGTTGATCACCTCTATAAGTCTAATAACCATCTGTCACCATACATAGTTACTGCAATATTACAGACTATATTCCCCATGCTGTACATTACATTCCCCTGACTTTTTATGTTATAACTGGAAGTTTGGACCTCTAAATCCCTTTCACTTATTTCACCCAATCCCCCAACCCCCCTCCTTTGGCAACCATCCATTTGTTCTCCATATCTATGACAATACTTTTAGACCACTGGATGAGTTTAGAGATTATTTAGTACAACCTCATAGTTCAGAAACGAAGTCTGTTATGAGTTAAAGTGACTGCTTTAGAAAATTTCTTCCTGTTTTCCTCCTCCTCCACCTCATTTCATCATTGTCATTCAGATCATAAGAAAAGAGCTGGTGGCCAAATAAACATCAACTAAAATTAATTTAGATAATTTAAACATCTCAGGTATTAAACTAAACACTTAAAAATGTTTTCGGGGCTTCCCTGGTGGCACAGTGGTTAAGAATCAGCCTGCCAATGCAGGCAGGGGACACAGGTTCGAGCCCTGGTCCGGGAAGATCCCACATGCCGTGGAGCAACTAAGCCCGTGCACCACAACTACTGAGCCTGCACTCTAGAGCCCACAAGCCACAGCTACTGAGCCTGTGTGCCACAACTACTGAAGCCTGTGTGCCTAGAGCCTGTGCTCCACAACAAGAGAAGCCACTGCAATGAGAAGCCCGTGCACCACAAAGAAGAGTAGCCCCTGCTCACCACAACTAGAGAAAAGCCTGTGTGCAGCAACAAAGACCCAACACAGCCAAAAATAAAATTAAAAAAAAAAAAATGTTTCCCATTCACAGAGAAGAAAGTGTTTGTAAGGCAGTCCTGGGATTTAGAAACAACTTGGTGTGTTTTTGATAAACATTCTAGGTATTTTTTTGAAATGATCTTTATTTAATCCTAACAGATATTACATAGTAATCCAAATTTCTGCACTTTTAGAAATGTCTAAAATGTAAACAAGACTGGGAATAATAATCACTATGCAATAAATTGACTGAACAATAATGCAATATAAACATTTTATAAGAGTAAGAGTGAAGAAAAGATGTAGAATTAAATATGAATTACTTTGATTAATACAATAATACTGTATTCAATTTGTAGTCAATGATTTGTGTTTCATGTGACCAAAAGTAAAAGAAATAGCAATGGTAGTGATTATTTCTCATTTCTTCATGCATCAATATTTCATACTTGTGGTTTGTTCTCTCTGCTCTTTATTATAGAGATAGGTATATAGATGGATAGAGATATTTTATTTTATACAGCCAAAGTAGTCAGTCTGCTTATCTTTTTTCCCAATATTCTTACATTTTGCCTAACAGATTTGTACTTGTTTAAATTTGTATTTCCTTTGAACTCTATTTTAGTCCTTTCCCAACTTATTCCTCTTGTATTTTCTAGCATATTTCAATTCTTTCTTAAATTTTATAACCTCATTTTTAAAAAATCTCAATAAAGTTCTTTCTCTTTGCCTTATTCTATGCTATTCTACCCTATTCTGTCCACAAGAGCTATCTAATCAAACTCATTTCCATCATATTTCAGCTTCTAGATTCCAAAGTACTTGGTCTCAGCAGTAATGTCTATAAAACCAGTGAGCAATAGCAAATTCACAATCGCTTTCCAAAATACACACAGGCCCCAAGAATGCACGTCTGAAAATACATAGCACAAAAATTATTATTTGTGCACATGAATAAGATGAACCTTGAATACCATCAGTGATCATAACTTCCCTGTGTGTGTGTGAGCCATTTTAATTTGACAAGAAATTAATTGAAATTGGCAGGAGGAGGCCAGTTATTTGTTCAGAATGGATCAAGATAAATAATATAGACAGTGAAAAACAAAACATCTCCCTATGATGTGGAATGCAGAGAAAGAGCTTGCAAATACAAACATCACAATGAGCGTTCTTTTCAAAGGCAGCCGAGGTCATCCCTCTTGTGTTTCATCATGGGTTTAAGGAAAGGAACACAACAAAGTACAGGGCAGGAGTTAGAAAACGGACCACATGAGGACTCAGAGACTGTGAAGACTGAAGGCTCTTGGCCAGTTCTCCAGCTTGTTCTAGACCAGGCAAAGAACCACATGTAAAGGGCAGTACAAGAAATATTTCTGTGAAAGACACTGTTATAGAAGTCAAGTAGTAAGTCCTCAAATCATTAGTCATGGAATTTATATTTGCTCATTCCTGGCTGTGTGTGCTGTCCTTCCTAATAACTGGGGCTTATTCCATTTTAGTGATTTCATATGGCTCTCTCTAGAAGTTGCCTTAAGGATCCAATTGGAGCAAAAGAATATGGTCCTCTCTAAATGTTGTTAAAGATTTGTGCTTTCAAGGTTTGAATGTGTGTCAATCGGTGGCCATGAGGATGTCCAAACATTGCATCTGACCAAATCCTCTGATGTCCTCATATTTTTTTTTCTTTAAAATGGGAATATTTGGGCATTTAAAAGACATTCAGACTATTTTGAACATTTATTTTTAATCTGGCCTGAGCCCTTGGGCCCAGTGCCTTATTGACTGAAACCAACTGATAGTAATTATACTAAATTAAGTACGCAGCATTGGAAATCAGAAAACAATTGGATCCTTGACTCAATCTTCAATGCACTTAAAGGACTGAGTCTCACTTTCCCCAGCTGTAAAATGAGGGGACTGGACTAGATTACTCCACACGGTCCCTCTAATTTAAAGAGTTTAATCCTGGGAATCTATTATATCTCAAAATCCAAAAGAGCTGCATTAAAGGAATTGATGACAATGTGACCATGGACCTTGCAGAGAGTTTTAGACAATCATTAAATGTTTACAAGTATAGCCATTTTTACGGCACAAAAGGTTGTTTCTCAGAGGGTGATCTATCATCATTCTTTGGCCTTCCTTGGGTCTCAGGAAAGCCCAAACAAGCCTACCTAAACATCACACATGAATTGTGAATGCTTGTAAAACACACAAAAATGTGTTATTAGAAACTAGTCATTTAGCAAAACAGAAAAGCAGTAAAATAGTGTTGAAATGAGCTTTTAGGCTGATGTAATTTCCATTAGAGTATGACATAGAAATACATAGCAACATTGGGAAAAGTACTGAAGAACTCTTCTATTTAAAAAGAGAGAGATTGACTTTTCATGTGTTCAAGAAGTCGTTGGCAGAGTGATGAGAGTTAAAAGAAGACTTAGGAATGGACTAGACAGTGTTTAAGTGAAACATGGAGTGATGGATGAAGCAGGTATACAAACCAGACATCACCTCCTGAAGTACTTAGATTAGGGCCAACGGGAAGGAAGGGCTAGTGTGCAACATTTTTGCATAGATTTTAGATGCAAGGGAAAAAGTCACCTGGTGGGGGGCGGGGGGTGGGGGGCGGCTTTCTTGCTAGACTAGAACTCCTACCAAAAGGAGATCCATGAAGTAGGCAAGAAGATAGAAGGAATATGCACACCGGTTATTTGTGCAGATGGCCTCAAGTTATAGATCAGTATATCAGGGTTTTCCCTTTGGGATTTTCCCACCGATAATGGTACCTGAATTGCTAAAACAAACTATCAGCACATTTAAACTATTATAAATTCACTGGGCAAATAGAACATGATGAAAACCCACTGCATCAAGCTGATAAAGAGTTTCACTTCTAGGTCATTTTCTGCTTTCTTTTCCCTCTGCATATTTCATAACGAAATACATAGTTATTTACATGAGAGTGAGAATTTGAGTTGCAGTCACAATATTATTGTTGAAGCACATTTATTTTCAAAGTGTTCAAAATGAAATGAATCGGGTAGGATGATCAAAATCTTGTGGAAGAATAATCATTAAAATAGAGAGTAATGAAGAAAAACAGCAACCACGAAAACACTTTTCCAAGAGAGCATTCCCAAAGTTTTCTCTAAGGATACAATATTTGGATGTATATGGAAGATATATATGATACGGTGGAAGAAAAAATAACTAAAAATAGAAGAGATAACTAAGCAAAAACGGAATGTAATGATCTTGATTATGGCTCAGAATATTATGGTGGAAATAGCCCAGCATGTTTCACAAGCACAAATTTCAGAGTTCAACACACCTGGGTTCAAACCCTGAGGTCTATGATCTTGGTTAAGAACCTCATCCACTCTGAGCCTTGTTTGCTCATCTAGGATGTAATTTAATTTAATTTTCAAAACAATTAAATGAAATCACAAAAGCAAAGCAGCTCTTAATAAGTGAGCAAAAATAAAATAAAATTGGCAACCTTTGTTATAATCATTTTTCATTCTTATTATAAATCTTTGTATTTGCTATATTTTAAATACCTATAAAAAGACAATGTAAATATTTTAATTTCAAGCCATTCAACAATAGTTCTATTCAATTATGAAATGCTTCTTTGAATTTGTTTTGCAAACCTATTTTTTTTTAACCTCCATCGGAGCCCATCTAGCTTTTCAATATGATGAGGTGTAGGTCTTTATTTTAAATGTCTTTTCTGGGAAGCTATGTAGGTATGTGATTTGCAAAATGCATACCAAACTGCTCTTGTAACCTTAAAACCTTTACCTTTCTCTCTGCCCCTGCACCTCCTCCTTTCTTGGTCACCAGTTGAGTACATACAAACTCTGGGGCTTGAAAATGTTATCTATGTAAATTCTTCTGTCTGCCACAGCTGGACAAGATGCTTTCAAGAGTTTTTCTGTTTCCTGTGTGGTGGAGCAGCTTTCCCTAACGACTATTTCCCATCAGTACCACAAAGACCTACCTTCTTAACCACTGTTTCAACGGTTTCTCACCACTTCCACCTTTCTATAGAACATTTCATTTAGAAGGAGGCTCACAAATATTTGTTCACTGGGCTGTTCAGACTGATAACATCTCTTGGGACGTGAACTTTGATGCACAACTCTCATCTGCGGGAAAAAAAAATGCAACTGTTGAACACCGGCAGATAATACCAAAATTGAAAACAAAATCTTTTCTGTCCCAAAGTCACAACATCATGGTTATTTGTTTTTCTCTTTTGGAAAATATAACTCTTTACATTTTTCTAAAAATCCAAATGAGAACGTTTCATTACCTATGTATTTGTTAACTTTTGTAGAATTTTAAGATAATTAGATTCTAAATCATATACTTTATGAATTAATGTATTATTTTTCAGTAGCAACTATAGACCTAAGAATAGAAATTAAAATTACACTGACAAACATGAAGATGTAGATTTACATTTTGTGTAAGAAATGAAAGAATTATGATGTCTTTATTCTAGTAAAATAAGACTTGTCAAGGCATCTTTTACATGCCTTAAAATTTTCATCTAAATATAAAATTACCCCATATTAACTGGAAAAACAAACTAGTAGATCTATGTCTATGTTCTTTATAAAGAGTATTGTAATACAATCCTTAGGATTCATAGTTATATTACCTGCTTATTTTTAAAATGCTAGATTTGTTTGAATTATTTTTCATAAATCTAGTACTTACAGGAGCTCTGCTTTTTATAATCTTTGCTTGTTTTATAGTCTTTGCTCTTATGGTTTTCACTGTATTATGAGTTTCCAAGATATTTTCAAATAGATGAGTTTCACCTGTATGAAGCTAGACTTGAAAAATCTTCCATTTCAAAATATTTGATGATTCAAAAATACACATGGCTCAGAATTACCCCCTTCCCAAAGATGCACACATTGATAAGCAACGATATGTGTAGAATAAAAATGACAAGCAAATATGTCTGTGTCACAACAAAAGGCAGAACTGTGGATTAATGTTTATTATGGCTATAAGTAGCAGAATGTGTGTACTAAGAAATACTAGTTTTTTAGAATATTCATGGAAGCTCCACACACAACTACACACATGTCAAAGTTTCTACTGTCTAATAAGTTTGGGAATTTCTTGCTGAGATAAAGTTAAGCAGGGCTTCTTTTAGACTTCAATTTGTTAATACTTTGAACATTCCAGAGCAGAATAGTTCAGATCCCTTGAAATTCCTTCTAAAACTTTATCATGCTTCGGACTCTTTTGTTACACAAAGCAGCTGCTACAATTGTTAATTAAATAACCACATTTAAGCAAGCACAAATTGTGGGGTTTTTTTCACAGTTTGACTCCTCTCTTTCTTCAGTGTTATCACCCTAGTTTGGATTTTTATCTCTCTACCCACTGCTTTTATTTTTTTTCTTGTCGCATCCTATGACTTTTCATCACATCAATCTCTCCAGTGCAGCTCTAATAACATTGCAGATTTTTTTTGAATATTTGCGATGGGCTGCCTTTACCAACAATAAAAAAAAAAAAAATTAATGTAATCTGATATCCAAGAATGTGATACCAATCAACTTTCCAACATTTTTTTCAAATGACTGCATTTCATGGCCCATTTGTTTAAGGAATTAACCTGATCACTAAACATGCCAGAGATGTCTTTTTTCTGGTCTTGTCCTCACATGAGTTCATCTGTCTGGAATATGCTCAACCAGTCTGTTTCTTCTGAAATCCAGTATATTACCTGGTTTGATTTTAAATGAAATCTTCAGCATGAAACTCTGACATCCTTCTATCAGTATATAACAATCCCCTCACCTACAGTGCCATAAAAGTTCCTTGCAAACCTTCTGAGGCATAAATCACATTTGTTTGTGGTTGCCTCAACTGTTTGATTGAGCTGTAAAATATTTTAGGATGTGGAGGATGTAATGTGGAGGAGGGTTTCTGCTAGGAAGCTCAGAGATTGACTTTAGGAGGTGGTCAATTATATATGAAATGGGGTCAGGGCCATTCCTGGTGAGAAAGTTCCTTACCTCAGTGACCACAACCCTAAAAAATTAAGAATCACTGCTTTAGGGGAAAAAATTATAAGATGCTCATATATTACCTTCAACAGAACAGCTTTCATTATCTTATCATTTCTACTTCATTGCAATGTGCCAAATTTTAGAGTGTGGATTTTCAAATATTTTATGTATCTTCAGATTTGTTTCTGACTTGTTGAACGAAAAATAGGGAAAAAAATCCTACGCCCTAAGGGAGCACATATTTCTTTTCCCCTTTTATTAATGCTACCATGGTCCTTCAAGAACCTAAATCATTCTAGCCCCAAGTAGGTGCCTTAATCTTAAAGATAACTCCTGGGAGAATATCTGAGTGTATCACATCTAAAATCTCTGTTTACGACTGTTAGACATTATTATGATTTAGAATTCTGCCTAAGACAGTGGTAACTTCAAACATACAATGGGGCCCTACCAGAACGGGGGACCATCTTATCTCCAGGATTATTTGGTTATTCGAGGTGGAGGAAGGAGATACACAAACACAAATCAATATTTCCAATCCATGATAGTTTATGCCATGGGCCAAATCTTCCCAAACAATCCACGTTCTCTTAGACAAAGAAATACCGAGGAATGGCCACAATTCTTGAGGAACCCGTAGGAAATGCATTATACTAAGTTCCTAACAGTTAAAATCCTCTCTGGGAATGAGTAATGAAAAGCAGAGACCTCACTTTTTAACATACCTCTCAGACTTTACCTTAGGTTCAGAATAGACATGATTATAATGGAATTAGGTCCAAGGTTTTTCTCTTATCCTTAATTCAAACCAATTTTGATAAAGGTGAGTGAATCATATATGATTTTGGCTCATTTCAGAAAATCAGCTTCAGAGTTACAGGTTACATCTAATAAGATTTTATTATTCCTGATCCTGTTCTACTCTCCTGATAAAGTTGACAGGTGGTAGGTTAATGTGTATATATATATGATGTGCCTCTAGATAATGTAAATGCAGATCATTTAGACATCTGGAATCAATTTAACAACCTTCTGAACTTTACGTAAATAGCCATTATCTGACTTAATGATTTTAGTGGTTTCGGATGCCAGGATTGTCAATGGTCCTGGCATAGGAAATTTGGATTGAGAAGATTACTTCCCTATGGACTGCTTCTCTGGGGAGAGCAGTTTGAATCAAAGAGAAAAATACCAGGTCAAGCTCATTATCAAAACAACATAACGGTAAATGGCAGCCGTGGGAAATCTAAGAGAACTTCATTTATTTTCTAATGAAGGGACCAATGTTATTGTTTAAAACCTATCCTCTCGCACTTATGCCTTTGTCTCGAGGTAAATATTTTAAGATGGATTATAAGTGATTTCTTTCTTTTAAAACTTGCTCTGTCCGCATTGCTGCCCTGAGTGATTTGGATAGTATAAGCAATTAGAAGGGTTAAGACAAGCTCTAATTTAATAAAAATAATACGCTGAGGTCTAAAGAAGATTTTATAGCACTCATTCCAAACAGTGCAAGGAGAAATACAGCCTCACGTTCGATTACAGCCTAAGATTGTAGGAGGGTAGCAAGCAGTCTTGACTATTCCATTCTGGGACAATTAAATGTCATTTAATCTCTATGCTTTAAAAAGATAGTCAGGAAGAAAAAGAACAATGAAAAAAAAATAAGTGATTTAAAATCCAAGATGGAATTTTGATTTTAGATAATGAATAAACATTAATTTACAATTTAGATAATCCAAATAATTTGGGGGGGGGATAATAATGGGTCTCAACAAATAGTGTTTCTTTCAGCCATCAGGGGTACCTATAAATGCAAAATTTGTAAATACTATTAGGCTTCTGAAAGAAAAATTACGGGAGCATAAATCTGTTGATTACTAAACCCTTTATTTCACTTGGGTCCTGTGCAAAATCTCTCCACATTATGGAATATATATATTTTTTTAAATTAGGGATCCTGTTACACCACCCTACTGTAACACAGCTAATCACATGCTGCAAAATAAAAGTAACACTGATAATATATCCCTAGCTGCCAAAATTATTTAGATATCATCACTGAATGACCTTCTTTTCTCATGCCAAATTATTTTCTTAATTAAATCTTCGATGATCTCTCAGAATGAAGTCCTAGAATCTTCTAGTCCATCTTCCAAAATAAGAATGCAAATTATAACCTTCTTTTTCATCCCTCAAATACCGTCTTCCAGCTTTCAAAACACATTGCTGCCCGGGATTCTCAATCTAGCGTTATAAGAGAAATGGACAATTTTATGCAGAAATAAACAGTTGGAATCTAGCTGAGAAAAGGAATGAGTAATGAATATGTCTTTTGAAAGTCTTCATTAATCTCTCAGGAATGTGCAATTCCATAGTCAGGAACTGCCTTTGGTTCAAACTACTCTTTTAATTTTATAGGTCATTAATATTTCCTCAAGGCAGATAGCACAGCATACTGCTAAAATCAGAGTGGATAAAAACCATACAGAGGGCTTCCCTGGTGGCACAGTGGTTGAAACTCCGCCTGCCGATGCAGGGGACACGGGTTCGTGCCCCGGTCCGGGAAGATCCCACATGCCGCGGAGTGGCTGGGCCCGTGAGTCATGGCCGCTGAGCCTGCACGTCCGGAGCCTGTGCTCCGCAACGGGAGAGGCCACAACAGTGAGAGGCCCGCGTACAGCAAAAAAAAAAAAACCCATACAGAATAGTTCGATCAGAAAAAGTATAAAATCATATATTATTCTGGGTGGTTTTTTTTTTTTACTTCTAAATTATTTCATATAGCTACTGGATTAGCTAAGATGGACTAAAAGAATCTGGATTTGCCTATACCCTGATAACAGAGTTCCTTTTCAGGTTCCAGAAAGCAGCCTTAATAAGCTGATACATTTGTTGCAAAATTAATATCTTAAAATGGGGAGAAATTCTTTCCTGCTTAACTTGACGTACATTTCAGAACTAACATGCCAATAACATAAACAGCTTTATTCAAAATCAACCTTTCTACATATAAGGTAATAATAACAACCAGTATTACTGAACAGCACCTGTGTGGCAGTCAATATTTTATTATATATGGGCAGTCAGTATTATTACATATATATATATATATATATATATATATATATATGGGTTTATGTACTTGGTGATTTCATATGCTCTATACATTACTTTCAATATCTGGTAATTTAACATCAGAGGAAACTGAGGCTCAGAGAGGTTAGGTAATTTGAATAAAGGTCAGACTTTTTCCTTTAGACCCAACCCTACCTGTTCTGTGTATTTGGGCACAGGTGGTGGTGTGGCTTCATGGGCAGGTTCCAGGTGACCAGGGTCTAGGAACATGGCAGACAGGATAGCCATCCTTATCACTTAACAAGACACTCACATTTGAGACATATGTCAGAGAGTTCAACCACAAAATGACCCACTAGAGATACTTCTAATGTCAAAGATGCAGTCTAAAAGTGGACCTATTCCTCATTTTGAAATGATCAAAGCTTCAGTCTGGCTTTAAGAAAGAGCTGTCATTCATATGATTTGTTTTCAGGTCCACAGTGAAGCACAGGGCTGAGCTGAAGAATGTTTTCAATGGAGATATGGGATGAGCATTTCCTTCAAGCATTCAGCCAGTGTTGACTGAGCACGTGCTTTCAGCAGGCACCACTCAGGAGCTGTACAAGGAGACAAAGCCAGTTTCCTGCCCTTAGGGAGCTATGTCCTAGTGAGAGACACCAGTGTTCTCTCCACATAGACACCTCCTTAGTAAACCAATAAGCACTATGAAGAAGGTATAGCAGAGTTCCCTGTGCTATACAGAAGGTCCTTGTTGGTTATCTACTTTAAATATAGCAGTGTGTACATGTTAATCCCAATCTCCCAATCTATCCCTCCTCCCTCTTTCCCCTTTGGTAACCATAAATTCTTTCTCTAAGTCTGTGATTCTGTTTCTGTTTTGTTTCTTATTTGGTCTGTTTCTATTTCTTATTTGATACAAATAAGTTCATTTGTATCATTTTTTTTAGATTCTACATATAAGTGACATCATATGATATTTGTCTTGCTCTGTCTGACTTCATTTAGTATGATCATCTCCAACTCTGCTCGATATTCTGTAATAAACTCAATGGGAAAAGAATTTGAAAAAGAATAGATAGAAGTATATGTATAACTGAGTCACTGTGCTGTACACCTGAAACTAACACAACATTGTTAACCATCTATACTCCAATACAAAAGAAAATTAGTGAAATGAAATAAGAAAAGGAGAGGAAAAAAATGTAGAGCAGACAATATTATAAAGTATAAAGTGGGCTTTGCTACCCATCCATCCTCCCCCTTCCTGCTTTCACCTTCAACCTAGTGATGCCTTGCTCTCCACTTTACTGCCGTGGGGACTTGACACTCTTTCCCCAAGGGAGAAGTATTGTGACAGAGCCAGAAAATAATGCTGGCAGGAAACCCTAGGCTTTATGAAAAAAATAACGATCAAGGTTTAGGAGAGAAAGAACTGGGAAAACACTAAGTCATTTCTGTTGCTCCAAATGGAGAAGAGAGTAAAGTAAAATTTTAAAACCTCTGAGGGCTTGGAGGAAAAGAATGGGAGTAGGAAGCAAGAAAGTCAGAAAGTCAGACTTTGCTGAGCATCTCTTGAAAGAGCAAAGGCACCGGTCCCTGGAGGAATGAATGGCAGGATGCCAGGAGAGAGTAAGGAACTCAGAGAGAAGACTTTGCCTTTTCCCACATGGGACCAGATATGTGGGGTAAGTTCCAGATAATCTTGAACCCCAAATGGTTCAGCAAATGGTCTGAAATGTCGGCATGCCAAGTGCAGGCAGATGGAACCTGATCCAGCCCCCTGGACTGTCACTGTGCTGGGTGCTCTTGGGTTGTACCCTGAAATTTCCTCTGCCTCTGAGAGCAGTGAGAAATGGTGAGGGAGAGAAATTAGACTGAGGAGGACAGAGAACGTGTGAGCTAACAGCAATGTGGCCAACCCAGTGGCTCCAGGAGGGAACTGAGGACTCTGGGGACCAGCACACCCAGCTTGTGGCCACCAGCAATGTCCCTCAACAACACCCCGAGGCTCTGGGACACAATCTCCCCAAATTAGGTGCATCCAAGGGAGAAAGAGGCTTGTAGGAAAACCTGAAATAACTGGGTTTAAACTTGTATTTACTGTTTTCTCAAAGTCAACAATTATTATATTTTCTGATATGAATTAAGTAGGGTCTGCAAACAGAGATTTGGTTGAATTATAAAAATAAAGAAATTTACAATTTTTATACCTAAATGATTCGTTGGGTATATTGTTCATGTTACAAATATAATGCAGTGGGTGCCATCCCTGCACATAGTACTTTTATCATTAAAGTTTAGATAACAGAGTCAAAGGCCATTTATCAATGTTTATGCTTTTTTTTTTTTTTTTTTTTTTTT
>NW_006771793.1:224506-231271 GCF_000442215.2 Lipotes vexillifer
TCTTTTGTTTTTTTGTTTTTGTTTTTGTTTTTTTGCAGTACGTGGGCCTCTCACTGTTGTGGCCTCTCCCGTTTTGGAGCACAGGCTCTGGACATGCAGGCTCAGCAGCTATGGCTCACGGGTCTAGCCACTCCATGGCATGTGGGATCTTCCCTGACCGGGGCACGAACCCGTGTCCCCTGCATTGGCAAGACTCTCAAACACTGTGCCACCAGGGAAGCCCTATGCTTTGTTTTTAAACTTAACTCTTTTCACTATCTTCTTTTATTTCACTGACAAAAATCAATGTGAGTTATATTTTTATTTCAATACTAATTGTATCAGAGAAATTGGCTTTCTAGATAGTTCATAACAATATTTAAAATTTTCCACTTAGGGAAAGTTTGATCACAGCTTTCTTTATATGAATGCGTATAGTCTTTGAATGTTTTGACTAATAAAATATGTTCAACCCAATTTTTCTAATAGATCTAAGATGTTTCTCATTGTAAGAAAAAGGATATTTCAAGAGAATAAAGAGAAAATGCACACTTTATTTTCAGTGTCTTTTTGAGCTACCTACTAACACCATGTGGAAATAAGATATTACTTATTAATAAAATCTGCTTTGAAATAAAATCTTTTCACAGATTTAAAACAAGCCTATGACTACAAGGGGGCAACTCATAAATCTACAGACATTCAGGCGAGGTTAACTGAGAAACATTCCAATAAAACTTCTACCGCAGATCGCTTGTACAGCCCAACAGCCAAAAGAATAAAACTGCTTTGGGGTTTATATCTTTTGGCTCAGTGGGTAACATATTCAGGTACTAAACAAAGAAATGTAACTGTGGTTTCTTAAAAAGGGGGCATTGAGTCATTTTAGATTAATAAAAACAAAGAGGATTAACGGTGTTTTTAATCAGAAAGAATTCAGCTTTACCAGAGTCTCTTTATTACAGAAAATGTAGATCACTTCAGACAGAGCCAAACATGATTAAAAAGAAGTCACTTGTTCACTTCATGGCTGTTTCACAATATCTTGTACCAAACAAATAAGCAAGCACACACGTAACTAAAGTACATGTTTTCCCCAGGCCAAGTATCTCATTGCCAGTTTTAACAAATATACGGTTTCAGTCATGATTTTCAGATCCTCTCCCTGCAGATGGTCCTGTGATGAAAGTTCTGTTTTGTGAAGTTGTTGGAAGGTGCAGCCCAACCCTAGGTACAGTGGCATTTCACTGCAGAACCAAATGCACAAAAGCCACTCTCAATCCAAATGCTTCACGTCTGTTAGGGGGAATTAGCTCTTTATAAACTCAAATCACATTTTAGAGACTTATTGTTGAAAAAACCCCATGTCTTCCCCATATTTGCTGTGTCCGTCATGCACGAATGCAAGGAATTTGTGTTTGGGGCAAAATAGAGGACTCTACATTCATTAGCAGAGTTTCTGAAATCTATTCAGAATTCAGCAAATCAAAAATCAATTTTTGAGAATACTTTTGAGGATTATCTGCAGAGTGAGGAAAATGAAAACAGTGTGGATAGCACTGGAAAAACAACCCGGAGTTCAAGCCTGGCTCTGTTACAAGGAGGCTGAGTGACTGTGGGTAAATCACCTCATCTCTCGGGGTGTCAGTTTCCTCATCCATAAAATCGGTGGTTTGAACTTCCCCGTCTTTTAGCCACTAGATTCTAATGGCAGTGTGCTTCTCTAAATTCCACCTTATTAATTTTGTACCATGATTTAAATCCATTTTTAAACCTAATATTTACCCTTTGCCCCTGCTTTGATAAGTATACCTTTATTTTTATCCAGTCAGTGATTAAAATATTGAAGATGACAGTACCCAAGGCATGTCGCAAGAAACCTAACTAAGGTGACAGTGATTCAGAGCTGGACAAACTTTGGGAGTGGTTACTCAAAGATACTGTGATAAATTTATTATCATCCACTCAACAGTCACTCATTTTATCTGCAAGAATATCATGAGAAACCTATTAAATGCCTTTGAGAACTCAATACGCATTCTGACAGCTACGTTCAGTGTGCATTGTCAGAGCTCTGAAAGAGCTCTGAAGAAAACCCAGAGAGCTACCTTTTATTTGTCTCAGAGCTAGAATATAGTGGACAGGTGAGTCAGAGGTGCTGTATAGAAGAAAATAAGATACCAACTCTTAGGTGTAAAATAAGCTACAAAAATATATTGTACAATGTGGGGAATATAGCAAATATTATATTTTATAATAACTATACATGGAGTATAACCTTTAAAAATTGTGAATTACTATATTGTACACCTGTAATTTATGTATTATATATTGACTATACCTCATAAAAAAGAAAAAAAAATGATATTTGAGAGAGATATTCCACCACAGCCTCTCCCATCCCACTCCACCTGAAACACACACACACATACACACATACACTCACACTTCTGTTTATTCTTATTTTAAAATTGTTTTTATTTTTTAACCATTTTTATTGAAGTATAGTTAATTTACAACATTGTGTTAGTTTCAGGTGTACATCAAAGTGATTCAGTTATACACATGTATATTCTTTTTCAGATTCTTTTCCATTATAGGTTATTACAAGATATTGAATATAGTTCCCTGTGCTATAGAGTAGATCCTTGTTGTTTATCCATCCTATATATAATAGTTTGCATCTGCTAATCCCAAACTCCCAATCCATCATTCCCCCATCAGCCTTCCCCCTTGGCAAGCACAAATCTGTTCTCTATGTCTGTGAGTCTAGATCTGTTTCATAGATAGGTTCATTTGTGTTATATTTTAGATTCCACATATAGGTGCTATCATTTGGTATTTGTCTTTGTCTGACTTACTTCACTTAGTATTATGACCTCTAGATCCATCCATATTGCTGCAAATGGCATTATTTCATTCTTTTTATGGCTGAGTAATATTCCATTGTATATATGTACCACAACTTTGTCCATTCACCTGTTGATGCACACTTAGATTGCTTCTACTGCTTATTCTTATTCTTAATGTGGAACAGGCACAGCCTAATTCAGTGAGTCAGTTTGTGGGGAGATGAAATGATTGAGAGCAGGTGATACTGTATCTTACACAGTGGACTCTGAGACTGTTCAGAACCAAGCAAAGTGGAAACCTGTCACTTTAGAGCATAATCAAAAGTGGAGACTCCTGAGGGCAAAGCCAGATCAGGCTTCCTAAGGAGGTAAGAAGTGATCAGAACCAGTGCCAGCACGATGATGTTCTTACTGTCAAGTGGGCAAGGTGAACTGAGGCTCAGGTGCAGAGAGCTGCAAAACTTTCTCCACTCAACCAGAAGAGGACATTGATAAGCCCATGTATTTCCAAATGTTCTCATCACACCTATGATATCCATCTGATACAAGGTCTAACTCAGTGTGCACAAGCCGCAAAACTCAGCAAGGGATGATCAGGGGAGTAAGGGTGCCTGTCTCAGTAAAGAGTAACAATCTATTGTCTATTACATGACTTGAGGCAGTTTACAGGCCTGGAACTTGCTGACCAGATCAGAGGCCAGGTCCTTGGCCTGAAATACCCTGCACTAGCCTGGCGAGTATGTAGGTAACAATCACCCAGTCCTTCCCCAAAAGGCCTGTGACCATTTGCTCAGGTAAATATTCAGTGCGGAAAAAGGAACATCCAAATATGTCAAGGACAGGTGGGCACAGGACCAGAGTTGACATACACTAACAGGGCCTGGAAGCAATCTCACACCATCCTACTAGAGTCAGAGAAAATGAGGGCTGCATCCTAAACCTGGGTCCAGGGACAGGTCCAGCTCACAGTGGGGGTATGAGTCCCATGGACTCACCTTGGGACATTTCCTTGATCTCGAATATAGAATTAGAGTAGACACACTTTATAGCTGGAAGAAATCCCACATTGGTTCCTTGGCCTGTGGGGGAATAGCTATTGTGAGAAGGAAGCCTAAATGTAAACAAACCTCTGAAACAGTCCCACTCTTCTGTCAAGATAGTAAATCCCAAACATGCTACTTTCTGGGAAATGGCAACAATTATTACCACTATTCAAGACCTTTCAAGACCTAGGAATGTATGGGAGGTAGCTGCCAAAATATCTCCATTTATTTACCAACCTACAAAAGTCAGGTGGAACTTTGTGCTTGACAGTGGACTTCTACAACTTGAGTAAGTTTATCTCAATTACAGACCCTGCACCATATAAAATATCTTTGCTAGAGAAGAGGAGCAAGGCCCTATGCACATAACCTATGTGGTCATTAATTTAACAAAGGTAATCTTTTCCATCTTTATGGTGTGTATCCATCTGGGACAGAAAACAGTATACATATATCTTATATACTATGCTAATTCTTATGTCTACTGTCACAGTATACTCCAAAGAGTCTGACCCTCTTGATATTCTTCAGAACATGACATTGGTCCACTCTATCAATGGCATCATGTTAATTTGACTGGATGCACGTGGAGGAGCAAATACATTAGAAGAATTTTTAAGTCACATGATACTCAGAAGGTGGAGACAAAACCTACAAAGACTGAGGAGAATTGCACATCAGTGAAGGTCTTAGGAGTGCAGTGGTCTTAAGCATGACAAGATAGGCTCTCCAAAATAAAGCAAGATTATTACATGTAGCACCTCCCATCCAACTACTAGCACTTGGGAGTGCTACTCAGTCCATACAACTCTGAATGACCCTAAAGGCTTTGAGTAGGGCTTAGAGCAGTAAATGGTTCTATAGAAGGTCCTGTCTGCAGTACCACTGACCCTGCTACTGGAGCCATAAGACCTGGTAGACCTTATTATTTTGGAGAAAACTGCTCTATAAAAATACATCATGGAGGAATTTATGAAAAGTCCCAATTAGAGAGTCACATTGTAGATTCCCATGGTTCTTGGACAAAAGGATGCCTCCTTTTGGGAGGTTGCTCCAGACACACACCTGAGTGTGGAACACCAAATGATCGTGTGACCAGAGATGTTCACCATGAGCTGGTTTCTGACAGATCCACAAATTCATAATGTCTGGAAAATCCCACACAGTTGCATCTTAAGACAGAAGTGGTACATTTGGGATCAGAGGCATGAAAAAACAAAATAGAGAGAATGGCTCAGCTGCTTGACTTCAGCTGCCTTGGTGCTAGCACAGAGGCTCATGAGCAAAATAGCTGTTTTGACAGTGAGGAAGGCTATTCATTGGCCCAGCAGAATGGGATCCCACTCACCAAGAACGATGTAGCAACTGCTGCTGTCCAGTGTTCAGCCTGGAAGCAACAGAACCTCACCCTCAAAGGGAACCAGTTACTTGGTAGCAGATGGATTGCATTGGACCTCTTCCACCCTGGAAGGGACAGTGTTTTATCTTGGCTGGAACTGACACATATTCTAGGTATGGGCTGCCTTTTCTGCCTGCAGAGCCTCAGCCAGCACTGCTTAGGGCTTAGAGACTGTTTGATTCATCAACATGATTTATGATCCCAAAGTGGTCTGGGTGTCTGATTAGAGAGGGAATTTCAACATCAGAAGTGCTGTGAAAGTAGTACTTTAAATTTACTTCTAGTTTTGCAAGTTTGACATCCTGCTATACATGTTTTTAATGCTGTGAATATATTTCTTTAGAGGTGAGACCTGCCATCATCTTTCCATGTGATATTTTCTCACCCTTGCAGCCTAACAATGAATTAGGGTAATTTCTTAGCTTGTTTGTCTGACAGCCAGAGATAGCGTTGACTTACTTTAAGTTTCTATGTCTTAAAACAACTTTTCACCAGCACCCCTACTCCACAAAGGTTTTGATTCAGAGCCACATCTTAAAGTTGCTTTCTAAATCATATATTAAATCATTGCTGCAAATATTGAACCAAACAGAAGTGATGAGTTATACAGCATTATATCTGAGATCTCACTGTGTACTATCAAAGATGTTTTCCAACTCTAAAATAACCTGAAACCATAATGTGTTTGGATGCTCTAATTTCAGCAGAGTAAAGAACATAAATTGGTCACAACAGCTGTCTATTTATTAATGATGTAGCAGTTTACTAACAAGCTAAACAAATGATTATGACATGAGTCACTGATTCTAAACCCATTGTCGTGGGTGAAGGACAGAAATAGAATTTGAAAAATATATTCCATGTTACAATTTTATATTTTGAAAAAGATTAAAATCCAAACTTCAACAAAACTCAAGAGAAAATTATGTAGGATAAATTCTCAATGGGTACTACCTGGAAAAGTCTTATGAAGTTGGGCATGAAGGTTTTATATTTATTTGAAGAAGGTATAGCTTATAAATGATCAGAAACACTGGTACAAGCAGTACCAGTGTACAAGTAGAAGTACACTTTGCCCATGAATGACTACACTGTGGAATCATATTCTTTTTTTTTAATTGCAGTATAGTTAATTTACAATGTTGTGTTAATTTCAGGTGTACAGCAAAGTGATATATATATATATATATATATATATATATATATATATATATTTTCAGATTGTTTTCCATTATAGGTTATTACAAGATATTGAATATAGTTTCCTATGCTGTACAGAAAACAATGTTTGTTTTCTATGTGAGTCTGTGGCTGTTTTGTATATAGATTCATTTGTATTACTTTTTAGATTCCACATATAAGTGATATTGTATAATATTCATCTTTCTCTATCCGACTTACTTTACTTAGTATGATATTCTCTAGGTCCATCCATGTTGCTGCAAATGGCATTATTTCATTCATTTTTATGGCTGAGTAATATTCTATTATA
>NW_006771793.1:231479-241308 GCF_000442215.2 Lipotes vexillifer
ATGTATTATATATATATATATATATATATATATATATATAAAATACACACACCACATCTTTTTCATATTCTTATTGTTCTAGACTGTGTTATAATTACTTTCTCTTTAATTAGAATAGATGTCTAGCATCTCTAGTTCACTGGCTTCACTATAATCTTTATAGAACATCCTTGGAGCATCTCAATTACTAGGTCTTCCAACACTCAACACTCACAAAGGTACCACTTATGCTGTGAAAGAAATATAGATTCTTGCACTTGTCTTCCTTGAACGTACATGTTAGTTGAAGGGGAAAAAAATCTAGGCATAGTTCTCTGGTATCACAGCAGATGGCCAAATGTTTCTTGAATGAGTGAATGTTGTATTTTACCAGCTCATTGTCTGAATGTAATAGAAAATAAATGCCATGGGCAGAGATTCTGGCAGTAGGGCTACCTGTCCTTCCTATCAACTCCCACTCCAAGCTATTTGACTCTGTCGACCAAAGAGATTTGGGAACTCACAGGCAACTGGCATAATTGGGATCTGGCATCTGCTAGGATCACAGCAGAAAGAACTGGGCCAGGGTAAGCTACTGGAAAAGTAATTATTGCCTAGGGGAAAGGACCACAAAGCAGTAGATCCTAAGATGACCCTACCTTTCAGAGATTTGTGTACCCACAGGTAGAAGGTTGACAACATTATATCTTCTGGACTTAGCCTACAATTCTTTTATTTTTTTCTCTTGTGATTGCTATCTTTTTATAGTTTGGAACTCATAAAAAGAAAGCTGATCTCATTCTGAGTGAGTATGCAAGGTGTTCCAGAGCCCTAGAAGATCAAGATGGAAATTGATGTGTCTTGGATGCTGGGAAAAGTTCAGTGAAACTACAGAGTGAGGAGCCTTCCTCCAGGTGCTTTGGCAAAGAAAAGGCATCTGTGCCTCTAGACTGGGCACCAAAGCTCTTCTGCTTTTCTTACCAACAGGAGTCTAATCATTTAGGCAATTCCAACCTCTAGCCCTAAGATCCATGACATAGCAAGGAAAAAATAGCAACCTCTTTAAAGTTTCCCAGCAGCTAGGGAGACAATATCAGGAAGAATAATGAGGACACATTTGCAGCGAGTTAGAACTGCTGGTGGGGACAGATGAAAATCTGAAATAACAAAATCATATTCAGAACACTCAGTATGCAAAAGTTTTCTTGTGCTAAAACAATAACAAAAAGAAAACAAAAATCATTATTTCAGAGTAAGCAATATATTATCTAAATTGAAAAAAGAAGATGGGCAGTATAGAAATCACAATAAGTGGTCTATGAGATCAAGTACAAATAAAATTTCAAATCACAAAGCAAAAATGGAGAGAGAGATGTCAATCAATGAGAGAAAAGATAAAGAATTTAAGGTGAGATCCAGAAGATGTAATATAAATGATAGAATTTCCAAAAGGAAAATAAAGAACAGAAAGAGGAGAGGTAACAGTTAATTCAACTAGATTACAGAATTTTCCTGACATGGAGAAAGAATCAAGTCTGTAGAATGAAATGCCTTTCATACTTCTAAACCAAACTGATGAATAAGAAAACACATCAAACACATCCTGGTAAAATTCCTAAAGTCAAAAGATTAAAAGCACACAAGCCTCCAAGCAGAAATAAAAGTTACCTACAAGGGGAAAAAGTGTGTTTGACATTGTCTTATTATCTTATTAGTAATGGTTGAAGCAGCCAGAAAAGAGAAAAAAGGAACTACAACCCAAGAATCCTATAATCAGCTGAGATGTTATTTATCCGAAAATACACAAGAATTTAGAAAATGTATTACCCAAGTACACGGCATGAAAAAAAAAGAAAAACTTGAAAAAAAGACTCTAACCAATCAAAAAATAATTCTATAGAGAGGAAGATGAAGAGGAAAGAAGGTGATGATCTATATACATATCCATCCTTCAGTCTGATCATATTTCTCTTTATCAATCTATATCTTTATATTTAATACATAAACGTCTAGTAGTGGGTGATTTAATGCTAAATAAAAACTCTTGAAATTGAAATGACATATTGCAAAGAGTGTAAGGACCTGGTATAACTCTTCTAAAGTTTTAACATTTTTGTTGGTGTTGTAATGGGTGCAGGTGAAGTCAAAGAAAATTGAATATTGTGCTGGGTAGGATAGTGCATCTCAACTGGGAAAACAGTTTGTCTTTTTCAAATAATAGTAGAGGCATAGGTAGGTAAATAGAAGAGCAGAAAAAAAAAGGATAAACATTATTGACTGAATGGAAAATATGATGTAAATACAAACTGACAAGAGGAAAAATGAATAACTAGCAATTTGGGCAAATAAAAACAGGAGAAAGGGAAAAAAGAAAATAATTTAAAATGAGCGATAAACATGAAATACACTGATCTTCACTCAAAATGTGAATGGAATGAATTTTGCCATTAAAGGCAGATTACTATATTAAGTAAAAATATAATACCAATGTACACAATGTTTACATGAGACACACTTAAAACAGTTGACACAGGAGGGTTGAGAGTAAAAGAGTGAGTCAAAAATAAGAAAAATATGCAATAAAAAAGTAGGAGACTCAATATTAATATCGGAAAAGGTGTCATTTAGGCTAAAAGAAAGATATGATTCAAAGAGGGGCATTATATAATGATAAAAGATACTATATGCCGAAAAACCTTAACAGTAACCAAATAGTGGGCACCATTCTGGAACAGCATGAACCAAGAATTAATCTCTGGGGCTTCCCTGGTGGCTCAGTGGTTGAGAATCTGCCTGCCAATGCAGGGGACACGGGTTCGAGCCCTGGTCTGGGAAGATCCCACATGCCACGGAGCAACTAGGCCTGTGAGTCACAACTACTGAGCCTGCGCGTCTGGAGCCTATGCTCCGCAACAATAGAGGCCACGACAGTGAGAGGCCCGCGCACCGCGATGAAGAGTGGCCCCTGGATGCACGTGGAGGAGCAAATACATTAGAAGAATTTTTAAGTCACATGATACTCAGAAGGTGGAGACAAAACCTACAAAGACTGAGGAGAATTGCACATCAGTGAAGGTCTTAGGAGTGCAGTGGTCTTAAGCATGACAAGATAGGCTCTCCAAAATAAAGCAAGATTATTACATGTAGCACCTCCCATCCAACTACTAGCACTTGGGAGTGCTACTCAGTCCATACAACTCTGAATGACCCTAAAGGCTTTGAGTAGGGCTTAGAGCAGTAAATGGTTCTATAGAAGGTCCTGTCTGCAGTACCACTGACCCTGCTACTGGAGCCATAAGACCTGGTAGACCTTATTATTTTGGAGAAAACTGCTCTATAAAAATACATCATGGAGGAATTTATGAAAAGTCCCAATTAGAGAGTCACATTGTAGATTCCCATGGTTCTTGGACAAAAGGATGCCTCCTTTTGGGAGGTTGCTCCAGACACACACCTGAGTGTGGAACACCAAATGATCGTGTGACCAGAGATGTTCACCATGAGCTGGTTTCTGACAGATCCACAAATTCATAATGTCTGGAAAATCCCACACAGTTGCATCTTAAGACAGAAGTGGTACATTTGGGATCAGAGGCATGAAAAAACAAAATAGAGAGAATGGCTCAGCTGCTTGACTTCAGCTGCCTTGGTGCTAGCACAGAGGCTCATGAGCAAAATAGCTGTTTTGACAGTGAGGAAGGCTATTCATTGGCCCAGCAGAATGGGATCCCACTCACCAAGAACGATGTAGCAACTGCTGCTGTCCAGTGTTCAGCCTGGAAGCAACAGAACCTCACCCTCAAAGGGAACCAGTTACTTGGTAGCAGATGGATTGCATTGGACCTCTTCCACCCTGGAAGGGACAGTGTTTTATCTTGGCTGGAACTGACACATATTCTAGGTATGGGCTGCCTTTTCTGCCTGCAGAGCCTCAGCCAGCACTGCTTAGGGCTTAGAGACTGTTTGATTCATCAACATGATTTATGATCCCAAAGTGGTCTGGGTGTCTGATTAGAGAGGGAATTTCAACATCAGAAGTGCTGTGAAAGTAGTACTTTAAATTTACTTCTAGTTTTGCAAGTTTGACATCCTGCTATACATGTTTTTAATGCTGTGAATATATTTCTTTAGAGGTGAGACCTGCCATCATCTTTCCATGTGATATTTTCTCACCCTTGCAGCCTAACAATGAATTAGGGTAATTTCTTAGCTTGTTTGTCTGACAGCCAGAGATAGCGTTGACTTACTTTAAGTTTCTATGTCTTAAAACAACTTTTCACCAGCACCCCTACTCCACAAAGGTTTTGATTCAGAGCCACATCTTAAAGTTGCTTTCTAAATCATATATTAAATCATTGCTGCAAATATTGAACCAAACAGAAGTGATGAGTTATACAGCATTATATCTGAGATCTCACTGTGTACTATCAAAGATGTTTTCCAACTCTAAAATAACCTGAAACCATAATGTGTTTGGATGCTCTAATTTCAGCAGAGTAAAGAACATAAATTGGTCACAACAGCTGTCTATTTATTAATGATGTAGCAGTTTACTAACAAGCTAAACAAATGATTATGACATGAGTCACTGATTCTAAACCCATTGTCGTGGGTGAAGGACAGAAATAGAATTTGAAAAATATATTCCATGTTACAATTTTATATTTTGAAAAAGATTAAAATCCAAACTTCAACAAAACTCAAGAGAAAATTATGTAGGATAAATTCTCAATGGGTACTACCTGGAAAAGTCTTATGAAGTTGGGCATGAAGGTTTTATATTTATTTGAAGAAGGTATAGCTTATAAATGATCAGAAACACTGGTACAAGCAGTACCAGTGTACAAGTAGAAGTACACTTTGCCCATGAATGACTACACTGTGGAATCATATTCTTTTTTTTTAATTGCAGTATAGTTAATTTACAATGTTGTGTTAATTTCAGGTGTACAGCAAAGTGATATATATATATATATATATATATATATATATATATATATATATGAGATTGTCTTCCATTATAGGTTATTACAAGATATTGATTGAGTATAGCTGTGCTGTACAGTAGGTCCTTGTTGGTTATTTATTTTATATATAGTAGTGTGTATCTGTTAATCCCAAACTCCTAATTTATCTCTCACTTTTTGTTTTCCCCTTTGGTAACCATAGTTTGTTTTATGTCTATAAATCTATGTATGTTTGTATATGAGTTCATTTGTATCATTGTTTTTAGATTCCACATATAAGTGATATCATATAATATTTGTCTTTGTCTGACTCACTTCACTTAGTATGACAATCTCTAGGTCCATCCATGTTGCTGCAAATGGCATTATTTCATTCTTTTTTATGACTGAGTAATATCCCATTGTGCATGTATTATATATATATATATATATATATATATATATATAAAATACACACACCACATCTTTTTCATATTCTTATTGTTCTAGACTGTGTTATAATTACTTTCTCTTTAATTAGAATAGATGTCTAGCATCTCTAGTTCACTGGCTTCACTATAATCTTTATAGAACATCCTTGGAGCATCTCAATTACTAGGTCTTCCAACACTCAACACTCACAAAGGTACCACTTATGCTGTGAAAGAAATATAGATTCTTGCACTTGTCTTCCTTGAACGTACATGTTAGTTGAAGGGGAAAAAAATCTAGGCATAGTTCTCTGGTATCACAGCAGATGGCCAAATGTTTCTTGAATGAGTGAATGTTGTATTTTACCAGCTCATTGTCTGAATGTAATAGAAAATAAATGCCATGGGCAGAGATTCTGGCAGTAGGGCTACCTGTCCTTCCTATCAACTCCCACTCCAAGCTATTTGACTCTGTCGACCAAAGAGATTTGGGAACTCACAGGCAACTGGCATAATTGGGATCTGGCATCTGCTAGGATCACAGCAGAAAGAACTGGGCCAGGGTAAGCTACTGGAAAAGTAATTATTGCCTAGGGGAAAGGACCACAAAGCAGTAGATCCTAAGATGACCCTACCTTTCAGAGATTTGTGTACCCACAGGTAGAAGGTTGACAACATTATATCTTCTGGACTTAGCCTACAATTCTTTTATTTTTTTCTCTTGTGATTGCTATCTTTTTATAGTTTGGAACTCATAAAAAGAAAGCTGATCTCATTCTGAGTGAGTATGCAAGGTGTTCCAGAGCCCTAGAAGATCAAGATGGAAATTGATGTGTCTTGGATGCTGGGAAAAGTTCAGTGAAACTACAGAGTGAGGAGCCTTCCTCCAGGTGCTTTGGCAAAGAAAAGGCATCTGTGCCTCTAGACTGGGCACCAAAGCTCTTCTGCTTTTCTTACCAACAGGAGTCTAATCATTTAGGCAATTCCAACCTCTAGCCCTAAGATCCATGACATAGCAAGGAAAAAATAGCAACCTCTTTAAAGTTTCCCAGCAGCTAGGGAGACAATATCAGGAAGAATAATGAGGACACATTTGCAGCGAGTTAGAACTGCTGGTGGGGACAGATGAAAATCTGAAATAACAAAATCATATTCAGAACACTCAGTATGCAAAAGTTTTCTTGTGCTAAAACAATAACAAAAAGAAAACAAAAATCATTATTTCAGAGTAAGCAATATATTATCTAAATTGAAAAAAGAAGATGGGCAGTATAGAAATCACAATAAGTGGTCTATGAGATCAAGTACAAATAAAATTTCAAATCACAAAGCAAAAATGGAGAGAGAGATGTCAATCAATGAGAGAAAAGATAAAGAATTTAAGGTGAGATCCAGAAGATGTAATATAAATGATAGAATTTCCAAAAGGAAAATAAAGAACAGAAAGAGGAGAGGTAACAGTTAATTCAACTAGATTACAGAATTTTCCTGACATGGAGAAAGAATCAAGTCTGTAGAATGAAATGCCTTTCATACTTCTAAACCAAACTGATGAATAAGAAAACACATCAAACACATCCTGGTAAAATTCCTAAAGTCAAAAGATTAAAAGCACACAAGCCTCCAAGCAGAAATAAAAGTTACCTACAAGGGGAAAAAGTGTGTTTGACATTGTCTTATTATCTTATTAGTAATGGTTGAAGCAGCCAGAAAAGAGAAAAAAGGAACTACAACCCAAGAATCCTATAATCAGCTGAGATGTTATTTATCCGAAAATACACAAGAATTTAGAAAATGTATTACCCAAGTACACGGCATGAAAAAAAAAGAAAAACTTGAAAAAAAGACTCTAACCAATCAAAAAATAATTCTATAGAGAGGAAGATGAAGAGGAAAGAAGGTGATGATCTATATACATATCCATCCTTCAGTCTGATCATATTTCTCTTTATCAATCTATATCTTTATATTTAATACATAAACGTCTAGTAGTGGGTGATTTAATGCTAAATAAAAACTCTTGAAATTGAAATGACATATTGCAAAGAGTGTAAGGACCTGGTATAACTCTTCTAAAGTTTTAACATTTTTGTTGGTGTTGTAATGGGTGCAGGTGAAGTCAAAGAAAATTGAATATTGTGCTGGGTAGGATAGTGCATCTCAACTGGGAAAACAGTTTGTCTTTTTCAAATAATAGTAGAGGCATAGGTAGGTAAATAGAAGAGCAGAAAAAAAAAGGATAAACATTATTGACTGAATGGAAAATATGATGTAAATACAAACTGACAAGAGGAAAAATGAATAACTAGCAATTTGGGCAAATAAAAACAGGAGAAAGGGAAAAAAGAAAATAATTTAAAATGAGCGATAAACATGAAATACACTGATCTTCACTCAAAATGTGAATGGAATGAATTTTGCCATTAAAGGCAGATTACTATATTAAGTAAAAATATAATACCAATGTACACAATGTTTACATGAGACACACTTAAAACAGTTGACACAGGAGGGTTGAGAGTAAAAGAGTGAGTCAAAAATAAGAAAAATATGCAATAAAAAAGTAGGAGACTCAATATTAATATCGGAAAAGGTGTCATTTAGGCTAAAAGAAAGATATGATTCAAAGAGGGGCATTATATAATGATAAAAGATACTATATGCCGAAAAACCTTAACAGTAACCAAATAGTGGGCACCATTCTGGAACAGCATGAACCAAGAATTAATCTCTGGGGCTTCCCTGGTGGCTCAGTGGTTGAGAATCTGCCTGCCAATGCAGGGGACACGGGTTCGAGCCCTGGTCTGGGAAGATCCCACATGCCACGGAGCAACTAGGCCTGTGAGTCACAACTACTGAGCCTGCGCGTCTGGAGCCTATGCTCCGCAACAAGAGAGGCCACGACAGTGAGAGGCCCGCGCACCGCGATGAAGAGTGGCCCCCGCCCGCCGCAACTAGAGAAAGCCCTAGCACAGAAACGAAGACCCAACACAGCCAAAAATTAATTAATTAATTTTAAAAAAAAGAAGGCTCAATATTTAAAAAAAAAAAAAAAAAAAAAAAAAGAAGTAATCTCTGAAATCATGAAGAAGTATTACAGAGCAGGTCTAGGGCGTGGGCAGAACGGGTTCCCTGTCTTGGTGGAGTAGAAGTCCGATATGACTTGATGAAATGTTTAAGGCAGCAAAGTGAGTCCTTTTAACTAGTCTGCTCCATGGTTGCATACGACCAGGGAAGGAAAATATGTTAGAAACATCTTATTTAGGCATGTCTGGTTGAAGCATGCCCAAAGAAAATGTATCCTAAAAGTCTAAGAATGAAGGCCTTTCCCTCATGTTAAGGGCCAGCCTCAGGCAAAATAGTAGAACTGACCATTTTTTCTCTGTCACTTCTGCCTCTAGTAAGTGCTGCTACCCCACCCCCATTCTGATGCCCAGTAAACCACCAACTCAGAAGGAAGCCATGAATGCTGTTCATTCTATTTATCAGAAACCTGGGAGGGAATGGAAACTAATCTAATTAATTAAGTCATAGTTTATAGTAATAATTTATCTTAATTCTTACAAATAATTGGATAATACAATTGGAATTTTTTAGCCTAACTTATTCAAACTGGAGAGGCAGCATAAATCCACATTTTCTGCTTTAGAGTTAACCTGGCTAAAATAAAACCATTTCCATCCATTCAGTTAATTGTTTGATGTAAGCCATTGACTTTTGTTCATAAGGAAGAGAACTGTGAAGATTAAAAATGGGAGATAAAAGTAAAATGATATATTTAAAGCACGCGGTTGGCTTAGAGGTAGAGAGAGAGAAGGAGAGAGAAAGGGAAGATGAAAGAAAGAAGGAAGGAAGAAAGGAGGGAGGGAGGGAGAAATGGGAAGGGGGGAAGGAAGGAAAGAAAAAAGAAAGAAGGAGAAAGAAGGAACAAACAACTTCTATGATGGCTAATTCATGAGATAGTGTGTTTATGTAAAGTGAATATATTTACTTTTATGTTAATTACTTGAAACCATATTTAAAGTATATCCAATTGCCAGGTGCTTGAGAAGAGTTGATGGGAGGAAAATCATACATGTATTACTCAAATGACTTTAATCATGAATTTTACTTTGAAAATATAAAAAAACACACCATGGAAAAAGTACTAATGTACAAATGTATGTTTCTGAGATACTCATTTATTGTCTGTTATAACTTGTAAGTAAAAGAGAAAAATATAGCGGATTTTCAGGGGTGAAGATGAATTTCTAAACATGTCAGAATGTACATGTAACTGAAAGCAAAAATTAATCCAGATTACTGTCATTGTCACCTTCATTATAATTCTTCAGAGCTACCATTCTAGAGAAAACAAATAAAAGCCAATGTCAATAAAGTAGTTAAAATATATGCCATTTTCATTATCAGGAGAGGTCAGACAATCAAGGGAAAGGTCCTCTTCTGAGATGTGGGTTCCATTCCCTCTTTCCC
>NW_006771793.1:241329-350093 GCF_000442215.2 Lipotes vexillifer
CCCTGCCAAACTTGCCAAGTGGCCTTGAATGAGCAAATTCATCCAACTGAGCCTCAGTTTCTTCAACTGTTAAATGATAGGGTTGGACTGGAGGAAAACTATAATTCTTTTTAGTCCTAAAATAATTATGGTTATAGTACAGTACCATAACTAAGTAGAGACATTGTGCAGCCTTTAATTATCAGTGGTGTTACCATACTCCAGCCATATGGAACTTCTTT
The DNA here is from genome assembly GCF_000442215.2 of Lipotes vexillifer. Lineage (NCBI taxonomy): Eukaryota > Metazoa > Chordata > Mammalia > Artiodactyla > Lipotidae > Lipotes > Lipotes vexillifer. Next base: position 241,551 of record NW_006771793.1, read on the forward strand.
AAGCCTCACCATATCCACAATAGAACAATAGCCCGTCATTTAAAAGAAGTCCCCAAATTTTTCCCGTACTTGTTATTCACATTCTTTTTCAAAATGAACCAAAAGCCAATTTCCATCATTTTATGATGAACAAGCAACAAATTTCCTTCTGGAAAATATATACAAGCAAATATAGAGAGTACTCTCTCTGTATTTACTTTTGAATTAGTAATTTAACATAGCGTGGATGGAATGCAAGTTTGAATCTGAAGAGTTCTGTATTTCAGAACTCAGTTCTACTACACTCGTTGAACTTGATACTTTTGAAATATCTCCTTGTAACCCAAATGCCATGAACTGAATTAGCCCTAGTCTTTAAACTTTGCAAGAAGAAAGAATTATTAGAGATTATTAACAAAAACTTAAGCAAATTCAATTTGTTCTTTATTTTGATCTTCGTTTCAGTAAAACCTTTCATGTTTCCTTTGGCAAGAGGGGAGAGAAGAATGCCAAAACCCTTGTGGTTCCCTCTTCAGTCGGACATATACTTTTCTAAAAGAATAAGTGTAACTAAGAACTTTTCCCGAGTGGTATAAAAGTCAGGTAATTGGTATCAGTCTTTCTTTTTATAGCTGTTACTCCACATTTTTTACTAAAGAAAGCCATGCATGATGTATCAAAAGTGGGATGACTTTGCTGTTTTAAAGGCTCGGTGACCCCACCCATCTCTTAGAAGTTCAGACCGCCATGTGGCTGGTTGGTGTATGAGACTCTTGCTTTCATGCTGTATCTCATTCCCAAGTCAACATTTGCACACTGACTTATACAGATCAGCACAGTTTGTACCTTGATGAAGGGAACCTGCAATTACCTGTCTCAGAATATTGTAAATTCATTCATTCTTGTAAACTTTCTTCCCTTGACAACTCCAGAGGTCTTTATCAAAGCCCTATTTTTTTTTTAGATTTTGCACTTTTAAAATCAACATTCTAAATGAATATTTAAAGGGAATCTGTTTCCAATGATATCACAAAACAGAAGGCTCTTACAGAAGCATAGCAAATTCTAAATGTGAGATACTTAAATTTTCTGGGGAAATGAGAGCTCAATATATTTTATGGAAACAAAATCTCAGTCATATTTTAAAAATTTAAAAATTAATATTTTTCTTTTATCAAATAGCATTTATTGTCTGCCCACTGGTCAATTTAAAAAATTATGTTAACCTCCAATAGGCCATGAAGTAATAAAGGCAATAGAGCATTTGAATCAACATGCTTTCACAAAAGCATAAACAATATAAGATGAAGCTGATAATTATACAATTGGGATGGTAATGAGGTGCTTTTGAAAGTTTATTTCATATACTTCTGTATTATTTGATTTTTTTATATTTGTAATAAAATATGGACAAAATTTAAGGAGAAAAATAACTTGAAAATAAGTTGACAAAATTGTTTAAAACTCCTAATGCAGCCTTTAATGCTTTGTCTACAAATCAAACTATTATATTTTCTCATAAATGTTATTTTATAAATTTTAAAATATTCATAAGTACCATAAAATATCAGCTTCAGATGAGATATTATTTGTTAACTTGAGAATGAGTCTCTCTGTTTCTCTTTCTCCCTCTGTCTACCGTCTCTGTCACTGTTTCTCTATATATACATATATATGCATATATAATGTCCAACAATGAAATGACAGCCAAGTTTTTACTTCTAAGTGTCAATCAACAGGTTCAATATGGAATATGTATTATCTCATTTATTAGTCAAACAGTCCTTAGGAAATATTATAAATATTATGATCTCATTTCTGCTCATAGGAAATCAACTTAGAGAATCTGAGTAATTGCCTAAGGTTATACAGCAAAGGCAAGAGAAAGCCACACTTTCAGAGTCAGGTAGAACTCTACCATAAACCTTTTCTCCTAATACTTCACTCTTTCCTTCAAAACACCTGCTCAATTCCAGGCATTGTGTCTATGCCTGATTGGGTGTGACTGACAATAATTACACGCACACCCACATACACAAACAGTGATAGCTAAGTGGAAAATTAAACAGGGTGACCCTATGGGCAATGGCTGAGTGATGGCAGCTACTTTAGTGTTGCTGACCCACAAAGACTTTTCTGAGGAGGTGACATTGAAGCTAAGATTTGCATATCAAGAGGGAAATGAACACAAGAAGATAACGAGAGGTGAATCTTGGGATATTCAGTGATATTCCAGGACCAGAAGGTAGGCCACTGTAACCATTGCACCCAAAGTGGAGAAGAATGATAGAAATGAGATGAGAGAGGTCAGAGAGGGAGGCATCATATAAGATAAATCTGGATTTATCCAGTGTTGTGGGGGGATATTGGAGTATTTTAAGTAGGAGAATGGCATAATCTAGGCTTCATTTTAAATGGATATCTCTAATTGTTTTCTAGAAAAATGAATTGTAAGACAGGAGATCAGACAAAATCTATATTCACAAGAATTACGTGTGGATACAGGTATATGTAGATTCACAGACAACTATAAGCATATTGGCATTTAGACATTTACATTTTAGAGAATGTATTCATTATAATGATAATCCTGAAATTATCACCTTGCAGAAATGCACAAAATTAGAGTATATCCTTTTAAACTCTCCTATTCACTGAAAAACTGTTGAAAACTCGAAGATTTTTTTTTAACATCTTTATTGGAGTATAATTGCTTCACAATGGTGTATTCGTTTCTGCTTTATAACAAAGTGAATCAGTTATACATATACACATGTTCCCATATCTCTTCCCTCTTGCGTCTCCCTCCCTCCCACCCTCCCTATCCCACCCCTCTAGGCGGTCACAAACCACCGAGCTGATCTCCCTGTGCCATGCGGCTGCTTCCCACTAGCTAGCTATTTTATGTTTGGTAGTGTATATATGTCCATGCCACTCTCTCACTTTGTCCCAGCTTACCCTTCCCCCTCCCCATATTTCAAAGATAGTTTATAAGTATTTTAGCAAACACCATTATGAAAAACATATTTATAATAGTGTAGAATTTAATGTGTTCTTTTAAATATCACATTATGACTTTTTTGACAATAGCATTTCCTATGCTATAGGATGCTTGCTTTAAAATAATTTTCCAAAATGACAACAGAAATTCTAGCAAGTGAACATGCTTTTGATATAGGCTGGTTTGAATGCAGTTTCTGAATGCTAATGGCATGTTTCATGCCAGAAAGAAGCATATTAAGAACTAAAGCATCAATTTGTTGTGGGGTTTTTGTTCCTTTTATTTATTTTTAGAGATTTTTGAGATAAAGAGTTCCACTTTGAAATCTCTGATTACAAAAGATCATTTTCATCCTATCGTTAGTGCTTTAGATTTGTATGTAAAACAAAGTTGCTGTCATACTAGCTCTTCATGGTTTGTATGGTGAAGATCTGAAAATGTTCTTTTGTTAAACCAGAGTCTTGCAAATGAATAATTTTAAATCACTGAATGTTTAGAACACTGTTCTGAATCTCAATGACATTGAAGCAGTTTTTAGAACAATTTAATATCCCTGGATACACTGACACTTGCTACTATTAGGGAATTAGCCAATTAGTGTAGAATATAGATATCATAATCATGCATTCACAATACAGGCACAGCTGACACAGGAAACTACATTCCTAGCAGAATACATTTCTTAATCCCCTTATATTATAATAGCATTATCATATGTAATATTCAACATTATTACAATTCCTTTAATATTTAGCAGTTCTTATGAAAGTATAGCTACCTTTCACATACAATGTCGGTGTTCCACAAAGCATACACACATGCTAGACTGTCTTCATGTTAAATAGAATATTTATTTCATGTCACATTCTACTTTTACACATTTTGTTTTGCAGAATTGAAAAAAGTTAAATTATTAGTCATTGCTCCTGTGTTTGTTAATTAAAATCACCCTACTGATACAGGCAAGAGTTTTGAGTAGGGCAGATAGAAAGTTCATTATGAATAGAAAACTAAAAAATCATAGACCATGAGGAAATGAATTTAAACTACTCTGCATCTATTTTAATTTTTAGGGCCTTGTAAAACTTTTAGGAAAACTGTTGCCATTTATGTAAATACTAGTTTCTAAACATTCACATGTTTTCTCCAGTAGTGTACATTTCCATCATTCTTTTTAAAACGTCTTATATTTCACAGTGCAAAGCAGTTAGAACAGATTTAGGAAAAATAAATGATTGAAAATTTAAGTCTATTTCTCTGCAATATTTTCTAGTCCAATCAGATACCCACTGAGCTGTGTCATTTTTTTTAAAACAGAAAGTTAAGTACATATTTTAATATTCCCAGTACCTACATTTTTAGGCTCAGTTATTTTGTAAAGTTTTGTTAACTTATTAAAAATATTTATTAATCTACTAACACATGCAAGGCAATGTGCTAGGTTCCTTGATACTAAAGATGAATCAAACACAAGTTCTGCCTTTCGAGAGGTTATGGTCTAAAAGAGAAGATACATATCCAATATAAAAATATTGAAGAAATATGTTCCACAGAAGCAGGTCCAATCAGGTGGTGTTGGGGTTAAGAAATGAGAAAGTTTGCTTTCTCAGACATGAGGGAATTCCTCAAGGTAAGTGGCACTGAGATATGAGATATGGTAGAATTAAAATTCCTGATTGTATAGAGAAAGACTTTTCAGGCCTGAGGTATAGGATGTGTATTAGTTTTCTGTGGCTGCATAAGAAATTACCACTAACTTGCAGCTTAAAGCAACACACATTATTCCACTGTTCATTTCTATGGGCCTAGAATCTGGAATGGCTTAGTTGAGCCCTCTGTTTAGGGTCTTACAAGATTGCAATCACAGGTTTGGCCAGGACCACAGTGTCATCTGAGACTTGACTGGGGAAGAATACACTTGTGTTGGTGGAATTCAGTTCCTTGCATTGAAAAACTGAATATTCAGTTTCTTAACAGCCTTCAGCCTAGAGAGGACACCCTGTGTTCCTTCCCATTTGGACCACGCAACATGGAACCCACAACATGGCAACGTATCAGGGAAAGATGGACTCTAGCAAGGTAGTGACACAGTTTTTACATGTGACACATGTCATCAGAGAGATCTCTGATGACCCAGAGATGTCCTCAGAGACCTCTCATGCCCACTGCTGTATCCTATTTGTTAGAAGAAAATCACACGTCATGCCCACGTTCTTGGGGACAGTACTGGGCAAAGCTGTGAACACCAGGAGATGGGATTATGAAAAGCCACTTTAGGGTCTGTCTTCCACAGGGTGGGAGGTGAATATTTGGTTTGGCTGTAAAGTGTGACACATGACCATCAATACAATCAGGTTGGAAAAGAAGTTTGAATTGAGATCATGGGAGGAATTGAATGGCTTACTCTGGAGTTGGACATTATTTTATATACAAGAGGAGAGCATGGTTGTATTTTTGAACAGGGGAGAAATATTATTGGAACTAGGCTTCAGAAAATTTAATCTGGAAATGGCTTCTAAAATGAATAAGGAAAGAAAAGAATTGATTTGGGAGAAATGTGAATCATTTATTAACTTGTTGAAAGGATGAATTAAATAATGATTATTGGTGGAGAGCATATGACCACAGATTCAGAATTTAAAATAAAACTTTTGTCTGTTAAACTGCAATACACAAAGGAAGTGTGATCCATCACTCAACAGTTCCTTAATACATCAAAATTAGAGGCTTCCCTTTACACACAGATACAATGGAAGATGCTCTTTGGAAATGCCTCTGTAAGAAGCAGAGATGGGCTGTGAGACACTCAGGTGTGAGAGATGAGCCCCCATGATACTCAACAAAGGAAGTGAAGACAGACTGTACATAAATAAGCATCCTCCAAAGGCTATACACTTAAAAAGATTGGTGGTAGCTTAACTCTGCTCAATATTCTGTAATAACCGAAAAGGGAAAAGAATTTGAAGAATAGATACATGTATATGTAGAACTGAATCACTTTGTTGTACACCTGAAAGTAACACAAGATTGTTAATCCACTCTACTCCAATGTAAATTTTTTTAAAAAAAAATAAATAAATAATTTTAAAAAAAAAGATTGGTAGTAGCCGGTCTAGGAAAATATTGGGTATGTATTATTTTGTACGGGATTTATACTTTTGTTTGCTAACTCTTAACAAATAGCACTATCAAATTAGGGTAATAATAAGGAAATAAGCACATAAGGAAATGCTGATTTTGTATGAACATCATATAAGGGAAGTGGAATTCTGAATAAAGAAGAGTAACAAATGGAGATAAACAGAACTTGACGATAAAGGGGCATCAGAGAAAGAGAAGAGTAATCAATATTTAAACCCAGGCGATTAAGATAGTAGTGATAACTAGAAGGGTAAGGAATGTTGGGAAAAGGCTAGGTTTTAAGGCTAAAAGGAAAAACAATTAGTTTGTACATATTGAACTTAAAGGATGTTCAGAATTGTTAGTGAAGATGTGAAATGCACAGCAGAACCCATGGGGGCCACCAAGAGTGGTCAAGCAGACTCCTGAGAGACTCCAGGTCAAGGTGGCCATTGGGTGTACAAGATTGGGTGAGGTCACCAAGGGTGAAGAGAATAGAGTACAAGCAAATCTTTAGAAAGAGTCTACATTTCAAAGATCTAATGAGGTAGCAGAATTGGAAGAAGTTGAGGGAGAAGGAAGAGAGTGGTCATAAAGTTAGATAAATAAATTAATTAAAACCAAGAGTAGTACCCTAACTGGAAAAGTACCTTGAAGGAGAGATATTCTAAATAAGAGTTACAAACTCAAACCCCTTGAAAAGTCAGACAAATAATCATGGAAGCAAGCCAAGTGTAAAGTAATAAGGGATGGGGCAGAGACACAATAACCGGTGTGAGCCCCATATCAAATCATTGACTTAAAAAAATACACTTTGTAAAACAATGCCCATATAGAAAATACACTTGAAATCTTAATTTCATCTGCAGGATGCCACTTCATCAGGAATAAAAAATGATTGACAGAGGAGGATTATGATGAATTTGAAGAATACCACTGATTTTGAAATGAAGAGCTCATTGGTTACCTTAGGAATATTTCATTAAGTGGTGAAGGCAGAAACCAAAGCATAAGATTTAAGGCAAAAATGTGTGATCAGGAAACAAAAGCTTTGTCCTATTTTATCAGCAACTCAAGACTGGGAAAAACTGATTCAGGTAGTTGTGAGGGCAGCTAGGGGGCAGGTTATAGCTGGTCATGGACCACAGGGGAGTGACAAGGCTAATTACCAATTGTTCCAATTAGGGACAGCACAGAGCTGCCTGAGGACAATACAATAATCAGAATTGTGGATATGAAACTTAGATGATGAATTGGCAGCGGTACCCAAGGGGGGAGAGTGCAGCCAAACCTAGTAGGTGGCATCATGCCGCATCCCAGGGGACTTACCAAAGCTGCTACCCATCCGCCTTGCTAGTCTCCCCAGAGTCTTTAAATACTACTCAGATTTTCAGTGAATAACTTACCTCTGGAAGGAGAGAAGTTGCCCAATGGGCAACAGTTTGATCAACTGTCTGGGTGCTGGGGGTCTGGGTTTTTATTTTTAGGACACACGAGTTGTGCACGGCTGAGGACTGAATGACAGCAGCCATGGTGAATGAGCTGCATTCAAGAAACACGAGGGGTCTTGAGAGAATCAAGGCCTGGAATAGGAAGGAGGGGTTGGAATCAGGGTCACGGGAGAAAGCATCAGCTTTGGAGACAACAGCACTTCTTTCTCTAACTCTGGAGGGAAAGAAAAGCGAGTGCATGGAGATAAGAGTTACATCTGGAGTGGAGCAGAGATGCACTGACTAAGCTCATACAGGAAAGCTCTGGGCTCCCCAGCACCAGGACAGTCACATAAAATTTTGGGAAGGGCAAGATCACAGATTATCTGTGCATACCCGTGTTAGGTTTTCAATTTTATCCTGATGAAAAATGTGTGGTTTTCATGCTGTGAAAGAACGGTGACTCATGTGTCACATTTTGCCTGGGTGATTTCATGCTCTTTGCTTGGATTCAGTCATTCAACAAAGATTTATGGAGGTCCTACAATGCACCATATGGCACATTTTTTATTATCTTGATTTTTATGACTAGAAAAGTAATATTTGCTCTTTGTGGGAACCAAGACAGAAGAAAATGAATAAAATATAATTTAATCAGCAAGTACTTCTTGAGTCTGTACCATGAGTCAGGCCGTCTACCAGCAGCTAGGTCTATAGAGGCAAACAAATAGATATGACTCTTGCCCTGTGAAATTCATAATCTAGTGGGAGAGATTCAATTCTCCCCAAACTTCCCCCATCACACACCCCACCCCCCCCCCCCCCCGTAAACATTGAGCAGTTTTGTGTGTGTGTTGCCAACTGTTTTTTCAGATTTAACATATTTTGAATAGTTTTATCACATTCTGACAGCTACATTTCTCTTCTTCACTAAGTAGAGATTAGGTTCGTTTCACGCTATATTCAGAGACTAATTTTGACATTTTAGACAAGATGACCCAAAAAGGATGGCAGAAAAGGAGCTTAGAGCTAGAATGGATTTCAAGTGTGGTCCCTCTCTTTATAATCTCTTCTTAAAATTTTCTTATTCAAAGCTGTATAATTGAAAAGGTGCATTTACATGAAGTAAAACACATTCATTAATATATGCCATCACATTTTGAGAGCCTACTTTGAGCAAGATGATATTCTAACTACTGTTCACTCACCAAAGCAAATTTCCATGAAAACCTAATTTTTCAGGAACAAACAAAACTTGCAGAGAAGAGCTAATAATAAAAGCTATTGTGAAATCAGTATGTTCCAGGTTAAAAAAGGAAAATTAGAATTCAGAAAAGGAAAAAGAAGAGAAGTAGAAGGAAATATCTCTGATTTGAAGGGTGGGTAGGCATTTCTCAATTTCCTCCTGGCTGCAGTCGTATACTAACTCCTTTAGTATTATTGTTCTCCTATATATTGAGGTGGTGACTGTTTTAATGATACCTAAACATTTACAAAATCTGTCATCTATCTCTGTGGGGGAAAAGCGATTTGTATATTGGAGTGCATGAAAAAGATGGATGCAAGATGATAGGGTTTCACAAATGTGTTTATTTTTGGCTGTTGTAGCCCTTCTATCCTTTATTCTCATTCAACTCCCATGAATTTTTTTTAAGTCCCATCTACAGGAATCTGCACAGAGAATGTGTCATTGGTGATTTTTCTTGCTCTGCTACAGAGGGATGTAAGAAATAACTATAGGAAGGTCACTATAATTTTTGACATGGCAGTAATAATAACTGAAAGATACAGAATAGAACTCAACCACCCAGAGTTAGAGAATGAGCTAGGAGTGCACCCTTTTGTGGGTATTTCTATCTCCAGTACTCCAAAAAGTATTGCCTCTACAATTTCCTCCATTTTTTACTTCCTAGAAATGTCATGTATAATCCAGAATAAAATAGAGACAACTTGTACACTTCAATCTGCTGCTATGAGAACAGTGTTCCAAGGTCATCAAGTTTAAGTGCTTAAATATTCAATCCATAGGAGCTCAACAATCATGTATTGAGTGCCCAGTGTTAGGGCTACCATTCAAAAAGTTCTTCTGGTAAGTACTACACGAGACAGATTAAATAAAGAAAGGGGGAAAGGGGTACCTCTTTGCTGGTCAGGGCTGGTTGCTGTCAAATAATTCCTTTACATGGTGCTCACAAACCTCTTAGACCTCCATTATCCTTATGAAGGAAAAACAAGAGTAAAAGAACTAAGACAAAAATAGCAAAAGAAAATACGATTTTACATATCAGGTTGACACTTCCATGAAAGAGTAAATGGAGCTAAGTGTATTGTCTTGTTTGCTACCAATAGACAGTCTCATAGGAGGTGGGGAGCTTTATCCCAAAGTGTTTTCAGAATGATTCTCGGGTACTTTCCAGTGCGATCCTCCCATTTCTCCTGGGGACCACTCCGAATTTTCCTTGTAAGATGGGCAATAGGCACAGAGAAAATACTATGTCTGTGCCCCTACCCCCAACAAGATTGTGGTTGTTCTCGGGCAAAGGGAAGACTTAATCTGCTTTCAGGAATGTGCCCACAAAATAGTCTGTCACCCTCTTTGTGTTTAAAGTGTAATATCTCAGGGACCATGAGACATGGTCTCTGGGAATCAACATTCCTTCTTCTGGCTCTTCATGAATTCACAACTCGCAAGTATTGAAATGTACTGTGCCTTCGGGGGAAGGCCACAAGGTGTGTAGGGAAACACGAGAGGAATCACGTGGAGGTGTGTGCGGGGTGGGGGTGGGGCGGCGTCTGGTGGGTCCCCAGAGACAGTCTTCCAAGTAAGTGAACAGATTATGCAACGTTTCGGAGGCAAACGAGGTCCTCCTGGAAGATGTCAGTACTTCACAAGCTCATGTTCCGTTACAGTTGGAACATGAGGTGTGATGAAGTTGAGCCTGAAGTGAAGGTTGAGGTCACAAGCGGGGAAGAAAACCTTGCTACCTAAACACAGGCTAACGTCGCAGATGTGCACAGGCTGGGGAGAACTTGGATCCCTGAGACTGTGGTTTTTAACTAGTAGTCCAGCTTTCTGAGACATGGCACAGTTGGGGTTAAAAGGGGGGCTCTGCAGAAAGGCATCTCTTCTTCTGACTCTGGCCCCCACCCCTTACCAGCTGTGTGACATTTAGAAAGTCCCTTCAGAGCAGTCTCCAGATCTGTGAATCGGGGGCAACAGTGCATAACTTAAAAGATGATTGTATTAAATGAATGAATACACGTAAACAGGACATGGCCGGACATGTCTTCTATGTGAATGTTATAGTTTATGACCATTATACTTTAAGTTGGTAGCAAAAATGTGAAAAGAGACAAATAAATCCATTTGACTTTGAGATACCCTAATTATCTCTCATATTGTGAAGAAGAGTTTATTCTTTAAAAATGTTCACCAAGACCCTCTTTAGTAAAACCAAATGAGTGGCACTTAATGGACAAATTTTGCTTTAACTCATGGAGTCAAGTTAAAGCAAGCCGATTTTAAAAAGACTAAAATAGGTCCCTTTCTTGCTTGCTTGCTTGCTTTCTTGCTTTCTTTTTTTAGAATACCATGCCCTAAACCCAAGAGCCCAATTCTGCTTAAGAACTGTTCTAAAATATGACCCATTTTTTGTTTCATATTTTATTATTTATCCCCTTGGAGCTCCCAACTTTCAAATAAAAGTGAATGTATTTCTTTTAAATAAGAGGAGGTCTGTGCTGTGCACACATCTCGATTCTGATGGTAACAAGGGAATTTTTTTTCAAAGCAGCAGCTTATGTTCAGCCAGTGCCAAACGGAACTTAAAGTTCAAAGGGTTTGACTAAATTTAGAAACCACAATGTTCAAGTGGTTCTAAATTTGACAAAGCCAAGTAGAAGCTAACCAAAATTGTGTATAAAATGATCTTTTCTATTATGACAACAGAGAGGACAAGATATTATTATCTTACATTTAGGAAAAATCAGGCCAATAACTAAATATGAGCAAATTAAGTTTGAAATATAAAACAAATGTGTTGATATTCCAGGAAAAAGAGATAAGCTCTTAAATATTCTCAATGATTTTTCTAGTAAGTTAAGAAGTAGAAAATATTGAAAACAGCAATAAAATCAAGGGGACAAAAATAAAACTATTCCTATCAAGTCTGTATGGCAATGACTCCGATCTGAGTTTCAATATTGTCAAAAGCAGCTGATGTTTGGCACAATTCATAATATAAAAGTTAAATTGTCCCCCTGGTCCCCTTTATCAGTTCTAGACATTTCATATGTGATATTGCACAATGACGTGTTATCAAAATTCATTTAGTCATTTGCCTTTTTCATATTTTTAAAATGTTACCTGAAATTCTCGATTCTTGAAAGAAAACATTATGTTTTAATCCCAGAACCCACCTTTGCTGCATTCATAATGCTGCCATCAAGTACCCTGATAAAAATCTACCAATTTTCTTTCCAGGGCAGAAATTTCAGGCTAAATCAGGGAAAGTCAGATTAACTGCTAACATACTAGTGACACACTTATGGTGATTGTAATATAATTACCTCTAAGAAATAGTGAACCACATACGTGCAAATAATGTAATTTTCAGTTTTATTGCAAAGGAAAATGTAGGATGTGGCAGCCATTAAGTTTTTCCAACAGTGAAATGATAGAGTTTTAAAAAATACAGCAATACTGTATTTCACTAATGTGGAAGCTACAAGGCAAGTTAATTTAGAGTTAAGTCAAAGGTGAAAGTAATGTATTTTCTGAGAGGAAGGAATTGGCCATGTTTCTAAACCATTTTATGGTCTGAACCAACCGTTGAAAGGGCTACTTTATCTTCACTGTGTGGTGTTCCCTAACCCTTACACTGGCATAAAGTACAACACCTAACTTTTCCTGGGGTAAGAGTTTCATCAGTTCAGAGTTTCTCTGCCCTGGAACTCAAAAACAAATATCATCAATGGGCTTCCCTGGTGGCGCAGTGGTTGAGAGTCTGCCTGCCGACGCAGCGGACACGGGTTCATGCCCGGTTCCGGGAAGATACCACATGCCGCGGAGCAGCTGGGCCCGTGAGCCATGGCCGCTGAACCTGTGTGTCCGGATCCTGTGCTCCGCAATGGGAGAGACCACAACAGTGAGAGACACGCGTACCATACACACACACACACAAAATCATCAACAGAAACTAAAGTTTTAAATGATGGCCTTTTTCAAAATTATAGTATTTCTGATGAGTACAATTGCTGATTTTTATAACATACCAACTAAAATTCAAATGGAGATGTCAAAAGGTTTAAAACTCCCCTGCAACCTCCCTAAGTATATGTTAGACATTGAAACCGATGAAGAAATACTGAGTTTTACTGGAATAAAATTTCCATGGGAATGGGAAATTTTATTGGAATAAAATTTTCCATGGAATGGGAAAGCTGAGACCCTAAAGTTTCTACTGTGCATCTACTTTATTTTTGAAAATAATTGGTTACAATGGTCCACGAACATTAGTGCATCAGTAAATCAATTTTGGACCATAAATTTGTACTGGAAACAGGACACAGTCTCTGTTTTCTGGTGATTATTTATCTCAATTTATCATGCAGTATGTGACTATGACTAAATTAAATCATCCTGAATAATTGGAAGTAATTGAAGATCGTTCTTTACTGCCTACATGTAGGTTAAAATATTTTACTTTAGGATTAAGAAAAGTAAGTTGGTATTTTTCTTATTACAGCATAATTCATTTTCGTTATAAGGACTCAGAATATGCAGATTAACACAATAATGACAATATGTCCAGAGACAACTACCATTAATATAATTTTGGGAAGTATAATTTCATCCATGTTTATAATTTGATTTTTGTTTATCAACTGTATCAGTCAGGATCCAGTCAGGAGAGGGGAACCACACAGTGGTTTGAACAGGAAATGTTTAATATAGTTTTTTTTTTTTTTTTTCGGTACGCGGGCCTCTCACTGTTGTGGCCTCTCCCATCGCAGAGCACAGGCTCCAGAGATCTTCCCGGACCGGGGCACGAACCCGTGTCCCCTGCATCAGCAGGCGGACTCTCAAACACTGCGCCACCAGGGAAGCCCCCATAGCAGCCTTTGTATTAGCAAAATAATCTACTGGATTCAGTGGAAGACACGAAAGTGTGCAAACCTTTCTAATTGTCAGCTGGAGATCTTTCGATACTAATGCTTGAATTTTTTTTCTTAACCCTCGTCCTTTATTTATGTTTATGTCTTTTTAACTCTGTTAAACTTTCTATATGGTTCAGGATGATAGTGATCTACAAATGAGGAGTCTCTGCTAGACTGCTTATCCACTCACTATCTTTGTCCTCCGATAACTTACCAGTTGGTCAAATAAATCGACCTTGAGGTATAAATAAGAATACTTTTCCAAATAGTCCACTTGGCCTTGTAATGACACATATCTATACGTCAATAAAAGGAAACCAACTATGTTTTGCAGTGAGCTTTGAAAGCGTTTCCCCACCTTAGCTGCATCAAATACACTCACGGCGGAAACAACCAATGCATGGCCTGCCATTTCCAGAGGCTCCATCTGCAAAATCAAAACTGCTTATTACAGGGGAGGGAAGAATTTTCATTCTACTCATTTTGAAATCTTCTGAAAAACTTAAGGAAACAAAGCCAACATGAAAGGTCATTGTTGAAAGGAAAAATTAAATGTGCAGCGAGTGTTGCTTTTAAAAATTAGGAGTTCCTAGATAATATGTGATATATATAACTCAACATTTCTTGAAATGATTTTTTACTACCCTGCTAAAAGTGAACAAATTCGGACAACACTTTCAGAAATATCAGATTGTGAACTCTTTAAGATGTAAAAACATTTGAATTACAGAAATTAAGAAATAAGTAACAAGTAAATAATATTAACATAAACTATCAATAGTCATTTAACATATATCTGCAATAATTTTCCTATTTTATAAACACCTATACTGTGCACCATCTGCTGATACTTATTTTAATTCATAAAAAGACGACATTTAAATTAAAATGTAAGTGACAGAATCAGAACAAAAGGGAAAGGGCAGGAGAATAAACTGAATAAATTCCAAATATGACTTCTAAAGGCAGACAATATAAAAGCTAAAATCTTAGTTTAAGCCTTACACTCTTTAAACACAGTAATTATAGGACATCTGCTGGGAACACAGCTTTGCTATTGGGTAACATTAATTGCCCTGTAATATTTCCTGACACTCCCCAAAATATGCCCCATTGCTTATAATTCATTCACATTTCAGTACCATTATGAACTTCTAATTCAAACACTCAAGACAGAACAAGGAATGGGTGACCTTGAACAATCACCCTCTCAGTGAACAGAATTTATTTTGTGCTTTTCAAAGATGTAGTTGCTTTCCTGAGACAGTGACTGATGTAGTGAATAGTATTCCAAAATCAAGCAAATGCAAACAAGGGAAAAAAAATTATGGAGTAAACCCGAGGTTCCTTCCTTCTCGTTATTCTTAGAATATTGATGAAAGCTTTCCATATATTATGCTTTCTACAGGGAAAATAAAAAAAGAAGTGTGAAGTTCAAGCAAAAAACAAATCCTCTTTATAATGGAGACAATTGAGTCCTGGATAGTCAAGTATACATCCAAACAGTGATTTCTTCTTTATTTCAACATGTGAGAACCTTTAAGAATCCCATCAATTGAGAGCCAGAAGAAACATTCACTTCTCATAGCAAAATGGTGGGAGTTGAATGAACGGCTCCTCAGGGGGCTCCTTGTGCAAAATATTTTAAGCACCGTCTGCCAAGTTAACAGTCCCTCCTGTGCGCCACCTCCTTGTTTCTTAAGAAATTTGAATTTTTCAAGAAATGTTGTACTCTTGGCCTTTTCTAATATGGAATGCATTAAGAGAAAACCCATAAATAAGTGCTTACATATGCTCATGAGAAAGAAAGCAGACACCTCGAATTGATGCATTTGCCAACAGAGGGGAGAGGGAACAGGCAAAACTAAGAAGGAAGGCAGCGGAAGTTGTAAATGATTGGGCCAGCCCGCATTCACACTGTCCTTCTTGGATGTATTGGGGAAAGTACTCTGGTTTGGTGCAACCCAGTTAGAAATGCAGGAAGAAAGAACGCAGAAAAACACATTAGGTGGGAGCAATTCCCATTGAGTAAAGAGTGTTAGCTTTTTTCCCATGTGTTTGAAAGTCCCAGGAAAGAAAGTGAAAATGTACACTGATTTAATATAACCATCCCCCACCAAAAAGGAAAGCAAAGTTTGAATTGCCTCAGTGATACGAGACCCTAGAAAACAATTGCACAACAGTACAGAAATGAAGAAAATTGGCATCGACCTAAAACTGCTCTCATGTATCAAAGTCTCTGGTTATTCTTCCAGCTTCTCCTCTTCTTCTTTTAAAATGTTATTCCTCTTCTGTCATTTATTACAGTTAAAACTGATAATATGATCGTTTTATCCAATGTTTAGAGAAAATGGCTTGCGAGATAATTCTTTTTAATTGTGCCATAATCCTCCTCTACTTGGGTGTGAATCCAGCTCATTTCAAAAGTTTTACTACTGTGTCACTTTTTTTCACATAGGAAAAGCCCCAAAACATTAATTATATTAATTATGTAAGCGCTTCTTTGTACACCTTCAGTTCAAGATCTTAGTTTTAACTATTTCAGCTTAAGAAAAAATAAAATAGAATTCATCCCTATCACCCTCACCTCACCATGTATTTTTCTTATTCCCTTCTTTCTTCTGCAAATTTGGACTGTTTTCAGGGATATTATACTGCACAGCATTAGGGAAACTTATGTTAGAACACATGTTGTATCATAGAAAAAAACCTTAAGATAGCAAAAAAAAAAAGCCCCAAAGAAACCCTCCCTGAATGATAAAGAAACAGAAATCTTAGAAAGCTGAGAGTGAGAGGTTGAGAAAGAACCTGAGAACATTTACTTCCCAACACCTGGGGAGAGGTACAGAAAATAAACAGGAAAGGTAAAATAAAATTACTCCAAATCAGCCCCGATGGAGCCTGAGAGGATAACTTACCACTGCGAGATTTCCTTGAGGACTGAGGTGATTCTAGGATCGCTATGCAAAGCACTGTACAGCACGGAGCAGGGAAAAATGATCAACCATCTATGTGCTGGGCCCATACTGGGGGCTGTTTATGAAATCAGATTACCTATGAAGACATTGCAATATAGTTAGCCTAACAAAACAAATGCCTAATATACTTTACTAGCCTCAAGGCAGGTACTAATAGGATCATGTCTAATGTGTACAGATGTATATTTATCTACAAAAAGTAGAACTCTCAGCTTGCTTTCCTCAAGGTTTCATCTTGCTATTTCTAGAAAATTCAGAGGAGAGTCTCCCCTATTTTCTGCACAGTCCTTGCATGTCCTTTCATCCCTGCCCCCCTTCTTCCACATCTCTCCTCCGCCCTACACATCCCTGGAAGGTGGGGCCTCCCTGTTACCATCATTCTCTGCCCCCCATGAGAAAAATCCAATGTCCCTTCCAAGGGTTGAGCCCCCCATACACCCCAGGCTCCTCAGCACTGAGGCTCCCAAAGCTTCTGGGCTTCCTACTGCTCTTCCTATTCTAAAGCAATGGGAGAAATGTCCTCCCTGTTCCTCCCTTTGTGCCAGGCATTGCCTCACACAAGATTCATTAGGCCCTGTCTTCTAGAAAAGCCTCACGTGGAACTGTTGTCTTCCCTTATGACCCAGATGGGAGTTCATTCCACAGCAGACCAGACCACATGCTGCTCCCTGCACATTTCATTTTCTGCTGGGTGGCTCTCTGCAAACATTTTCCCTTTGTGTACATGTCCTTCTGTACTTAGTATTGCATCTTATCTTGTTTGAGGGTCTTTACATCTCATCTTTGAACCACAAAAGAAGCTGATGTTGAAGGTGTTCCTATTATCTTTATTTTACAGTGAAAAACTTCAGTGTAGCCAAGTTGAACAACTTGGCCCAAATCATTCAGGGGGCAAGTAGTTCACCAGCCTTAAATATTATGCACATTGCATATCCTACTCTCAATGAACAGTCCTTTAGGAATTGTCTAGATTCCTGAAATGGGCAACATTTGCAGTAAAATGAGATATCTGCTAAACGTTCCAAATTATGGAAAGTAATGTAAAAGATTGTGTTGGAATAGGCACCCACAGAGCAAGGTGTTAATATAACCGTGAGGTGGCTCCAGGAGGTCCTGGGTCCTGATTTTGAGTCAAAGCTCCGTGTTTTCCTTGGAATTACTGTCTACTCCTGAGCATGACTCAGGTCAGATGAGCACTTCCACGTGGCTAGTGGAATCCATGAGCTGCCCACTGTAGCCGCTTCATTGCAGAAGCAAATTTAGGCCTCACTCTCCCAACCTGAAAACTCGGGCCAGCATTTGTACAGCAAAATGACTAAAAGCACAGCTCCTGGGGACACCTCTACCCCTTAAGATCTGTGTGGCTGTGAGCAAGTTACTAAACACTTCCTCCTCTATAAAATGGGTCTCATAACAGTGTCCTCATTACAGATTTGGTAGGAAAATGAAATAAGTTAGCAAGTGTCAAGTGTTCAGAGCAGTGTGTGGTCTATTGTAAAGGCTTTTTAAGTATGATTAAGACAGATTTATGGAAAAGACCACTTCTTACATGAGGCCTTGAGGATGGGAAGTATGGACAAATTTCAGATCACAACTATATTTTATTTCTATAACTTTGGAACGTACTAAATGGCAGACCAAACCTACAAACTCTTCCTATTCAATTTCCATTTGATCTTGGCAAAAATATTCATTTCCCTATATAAAGAAAAAAGGTCCAGAATAGATAACTCGATATCAAATATCTAACTCTTGCAAAATATCATTCTGATGAAAGGAAGGTAAATTAATCAGACTCAAGGTGATTAAATTTCTTTGAAAAGGCACAAAAGAAAGAAAGAAGGAAAAAGAAAGGAGGGAGGGAGGGAGAGAAGGAAGGAAGGAAGGAAGGAAGGAAGGAGGGAAAGAAGGAAGGAGGGAAAGAAGGAAGGAAGGAGGGAAGAAAAAGGAAAGAATAAAAAATCTAGGCAAAGAACTAGAGCTTTGTAGAACCATTTTTATCCAAATCCTAAACATCACTCCACAACATCATGAAATGCCTTGTGCCCATTTAAATGGATGCTTTGTTGAGCTACACAATTCATTATCACTTGAAGACACTCAAATACATTTATATGTAATTTGCTTTTGCATGATTTTATTAAAAGAAGAAACCCTGAGTTTTTTTTTGAATATTTGCCGAATAAAAATAGTCATATCCACTTAAAGGTCAATTCTTGATGTACATTTGCCTACTTTAGGTGATATTTGTGTGCCAATACCTCTAACACGTTTTCTCATAGAAGAATTGAAGAAGTCTCTCTACTAGGTTATTTGGAACGTGGTCCTTGTTTGGAAATAACCTGAAGTACATTGTAAAGACTTTAGGATGTTACTATTTTGGGAAATAAATGAAAGCATTGGCCTATAGCCCACATTCCATTTTATCTGGAAAATTATGTGCCACAAGCCAGGAGGCATAGTTTTTTCTTAGTAAATAGTTAGGCAACTTCACGATGTTAACATCATGGAAAGAAACACAAGAGGGTATCTTCCTTCCAGGGGAAGTAAAATTTCTGGAAAGGTATTTCGTAGTCTTTTCCATATTTTTCCTTCTTTATTTTTTTAAATTACTATCTGTTTAAACTGAAATTGTTTAGATTAAATCACTTCTGCTTCCATGCAGTTTTGATATTTCCTTCTCAGAAACCCAAAGGTTTTCAGCTAAAGTTCAGGTCCTGGTTTAAACGGCATATTTCTGGTTTTCCCACATTTTATTTCAGATGTTGATCCAAGTTCAAATTAGATTCATAGTTTCTGTTCTTTACAAAAACCCCACAAGTTCTATATGGTTATAGATTATGTCTATTTAGAAAAATTGAGGGAGACTAAAAATGATAAGGCATATTATTACACAAACCTCATAATTTAGCCTCCAATGTTCTCTTATTGCCATTTAAGAAAGTAAAGTAAAAATAAAATGAATCAAGCCTAGGATAAGGGAATTTATTTCAATAAAGAAGAACTCTAAAGAAAACACGGCTTCTAGCAAAATTACCATTTTGTATCACAGACCCATTATTGTTGAATATTCAACATGTTTGACCAACCTTCAGTAACACATAATGCAAAGAAAGGCTTGTGCGATCCTTTTATGAAATATTTATTTAGGAAATGAAAGCATAGTTCCATTTAATAATTATATTCTTCAAGAAAATAATTTGGAAGCATTCAAATTTTATTATTTTATCCAACAAATAATGCTGTTCTTTGATTTCATTTTAGTTGGTTTTTTTTTTTTTGCTTTCCCAAGCACTTTTTTTTTTAATTGAAGAGTTGTTGATTTACAATGTTGTGTTAGTTTCAGGTCTATAGCAAAGCGATTCAGTTACACACACACACACACACACACACACACACACACACACACACACACGTATTCTTTTTCTGATTCTTTTCCCTTACAGGTTATTACAAAATATCGAGTATAGTTCCCTGTGCTGTACGGTAGGTCCTTGTTGTTTATCTATTTTATGTTTAGTAGTGTGTATATTTGATCTTACACCTTGAACTCTGCTCATGAGAATTGCACGATGCTTTTCATACCATGGTCTCACCAGGCTTATTCCTTTAGTGTGACCTACAAGGTTCTCAATCGTCCCCTTTCTCATCTTGAACCTGAGGTTGCCAGGTACCAAGTGAGTAAGCTCACGACTACCACACAGGAGCTCGTTTCCAATTATACAGACAACTGTCAACAGATCAAATGGTTGAAAGAACAACCAGTGGAAGGAAGTCTGTGCTGTGAGAAAGGCACGACCTGGGTTCAAATCCCACCTGTATCACTTACCGCATTTACCCATATCACAGAATATTAGGAATTAGTGTCATCAGTAAAATCTGTTACAAGGGATGCCACACTCAGAGGAGGTCTGTAAGTTTCTGCGTATGAAGCTGGCTGGGTCTGGTGATGTGCCCAGGACCCTCTGGTCTGGCCGCCACGCAGGTGATGAGAGCAAACGCAGGGATGCTGACCGTACGGCATCCTTGAGAGAACAGGGTTGACAGCAGGTAGGAGAAGGTCATACATTTGTCTGGAAATGGAACCCAAGCAACTTTTGATGAGGTCTAGAAAGAAGAAAGAGGGATATAAAGGTCTCTGTGAAGAAAGTAATAACTAGTTACAGCTTCTAAAACAATGTAAGAATTCTCACCTCATTAAAATGTTGGCAGGGACACATCTTAGAAGCTATTATCAATGCATAAATTTAAAAAAGCAATACGTTTTATCATTTCACAAACTCATTCCCTGGGAATTAAGGGCAAGATATATTCATCCCAGAGTGTTGAAATTTGCAAAAAATTTCATAATGTGTGTGCATGCGGTTTTATTTTATTTTTCTAAAGTTATTTATTTGCACTTTAATGTTTCACCTATTTGTATTTATCTATATTTACTGTAATAAATATCTATTCCATACCTACTACACACCAAGCACCATATTAAATATAGGGATGAAAAAACATTAGTGTCAGCTCTTGAGCAGCTTACAATATATTTCGCAGGGACAGATCATAACATTCATGAATTTACAGGAGAAATTACTGCAGATTTATAAACAAAGTGCTACAGGAATGACAAGGATGGAATAAGCCTGATTGGGCCAGAGGAGAAGGAGTTTAAAAAATACACAGAGAAGAGCATTGAGGTGGGCAATGAGGAACGGAGAGTATTCTATGCTTTCTAGAATCATAAAGTACTACTGCTAAAACGACTTTTGCAATTATTAAGCTTAATTACCTCATTTTAAAGATGAGGAAAATGAAACTTGGAGCTGTTAAATGATTTGCTGAAAAGCTTATAAAGGCAAAAAATAGTAAGAATCCACGGAACTTGATTTCCAGGTTCCTGGACTTTTTTTTTTTTGGCTGCGCCATGAGGCATGCAAGATCTTAGTTCCCTGACCAGGGATTGAACCCATGTCCCCTGCAGTGGGAGCGTTGAGTCTTAACCACTGGACCTCCAGGGAAGTCCCTTGGACTTTCCATTTTAGACTGTGGCCCCAACTTCACGAATCCCACCCCTATGCCCAATTCAGGCTAATTAACGTAGGTTCATTATTGAACAGGAAAATACTTAAACTTAACTATTTAAAGGAGGTAATGACTAAAGCAAAACTCCAGAAGTAATACTCTTAGCCATGGTTTCAAGATATTCCCAGTTATTTACTTCATTGCTAGGTAATATGATATTATCTAGACACTACTTAGTTTGGTGCAAAAGGAAGTATAATACTATTTACCTTTTGATTGAATGCCAGAGATCGTTAATTGACAAGTGTTACTTATGATTTAAAACATCCCTTGAAACTCATAACCGTCTGACTCCTACTTGCTCAGGTCCAGCAACTTTGAATTGGGCCTTTTGCCATGTCTGACAGATGGTCAGAAATATAAGTAGCCAAAATGCCATATATGTGCACTGACTGTGAAAATTTGGGGTCTGAGTCTCAGCTTAATCACCACATGGCTTTCAATGCTGATTTCCACAAATGTGATTAAAGAGATGTGTGTAGGAAAAATGGCTCTTCGCTTGGTGGCTACATATAGATGTTCAAAATCTCCCGGTGCCCTGTGCTTCTCTTTATGGAGAATCCTATTCATTTTTAAAGCTACAGATAATTGCATTTTGAATGTCGACCTCCACATATTTTAAGCATTTGCTTTTATTTGGATGCACCTTAATCCCAGAGCAGCCAGCCAACAAATCTGGCACTCAAGTATGGAATGCAGCCATGCTATGCTCTGGGGTAGAAAGGGCACAATGTTGATATCATTTAGATTTAATATTTTTTTATAAGAAGTAGATATTATTGCAATATTTGAAGTTGAAGACCGTGTTGATAGCATTATTGACCAAATGTTTACATAGGTTTTAATAAATTAACAAAATGAAGGAATGGCTTATCACATTATTTGGGCCATTTGAAATAATGCATTTGATTTGGCCCTGTGGTGATCAAATAGCAATTATTAACTGCTCATTCATTAGCTGTTATAATAGCATCAATATAACCATATATGGATCAACTTGGTTAAAAGCTGTAGGGACTGTGCTTCTTCATTATGTCTCCTACACAGTCTTTTTAAAGAAGCCAGAGATTGAGCTCAATTTTATTCTCACTTTCAATATAACTAATAGGAGTACAGTCTATTAATTAAATGCCACTATGGTTATTAGTATCAGTGAATACATTGCAAGGTATACAAATCCTATAATACATACTAGGATCTTTTTAATGCATGCCAAATTGTATATTTGCATCCTGAAAACTATCAAATTTTATAAATGCTTCTTTTCATTTCTATTAAGTGTGGTTTTTATATTTTTCCCTTTCAATCACTGATGAAAAATTGTTTAACATTTCAACACTTATTCTGACACAGAGCACAACAAAACATCTATTTTTCCCCCACTTAATTCTAGCTCACTGATTATGATTAAATGATGATCTTAACATTAATCATTAACATGAAATATTAGGGGATCAGATGGGAAATAAAATTTAGCATCATTTATGCTTTCATATTACACAAGAATGATAAAATTTTATGATGCATAGTACTGGAGCATCTTGTGGAATAATGTGGTATACATTTAAGCTAATGACAAGAATCATTCATACTTTCTGTAAGACTACCATACACCAAAGAAAATAACCATACTAATTGATCTTCTCTTTCCGGGAAATGAACTGGGGAAGATGATTGCATGGCTATTTCCTCGTCTTCCAAATGCAAGGACAGTAATAATCACTCAACTCCTTCATTCTTTTCCCAGTTTGAAAAATAGTATGTGGGGGAAGGTCTGGAACGTCACCTGGAATTAAATGATATTTACTAATCTCTCTTCCCGCCCACCTGCCCTTCAAAAGTAGACATTTCTTGATTGGTTATTTGAGGATAGTGGCAATTCCAATGCAAATGGAGATCCTATTTTGCACTTGAACTTACAATGACCCACCTCAGAGCTCTTGATAAGTAGGTCATGATGTAAATCTTTAGAACCAAACAAAGAAAAGCATAGACAATCTAGATTTTCATACATATCTCAAATCTTGACAAAGATATAAAAGTTCAGTCTCACCCTAGCTGGATGGGACAGTGTTAGAGAAAGTGTTTAATTTTTCAGTCTTTTTGCCTTTAGTTCAGTAGTGGCTGAATTGGAAGGGAAGTTGGAGGAAAGAAATTTTACATTTGTTTTTCTACTGATGTGTTTTCCTTAACCCACTCCCTGCATCTACTGTGGAGTATAACACAACGTACACGAAAAGAGTTCCCAAGACTGATGGGGTTCTCTTGAGAGGAAATACATGCTTTCCCACAAGAGATATGTCTAATATTAATATACATCTTAATGTTAATTATATACAAATATAATAACTGTAATTGTTATATATAATTATGTATATAATGTCAATTTCTAAGTATATATTCTCTGTAGTTTGGTAATTTTACTGCTTTGGGGTATAAAGATATGAAGGGTATAGAAGTACTGATAAAGTTTTAAATCCAATCAAGGAAACTTAAAGGATGTTTCCTAATAAATTTGGGGGCAAGTTTGATGATATATCCATCTGGGAAATTTATTGCATAGAAATAAAATAAGAGAAACATAAAAAGAATTATCACTCTAGACCACTATAATACTGGGCAATATTTTATGACAATTTTCAAGCAGACAATCTTTGTCTAGCTTCTTCCTAGACAAATGAGGAACTGAAGCCATTCTATTAGATACTGGACAAAATGGAAAAGAAGAAAATGGTTAACATGGACATCTGTAAATGGTGCTCTTTTAAAAATCAATTGATTATAGCTTATAACTCACATTCATTAACATTATAAAAATGCTACTCTTTTTGTCTGTTTTTGTTTCTGTTTTTATTGTTTAAACCAGTTTCTGTGGGGAGAACCACAGTTAAAAGGACGTTCAACTTTTATTTTTGGTGTGTAAAGGTCTTAGTTCTCTGAAATCACAGCACTGAATTTTCATGTGATCAATTTTATTTGAATCCATTCTCTCAAATTGTGGCTAATGATGTCACTGCCCAGATTGTTACTCCTTGACATTTTTCGTATATCATCACTGATACCCGACTGTCCAATGAATACTGCCATGCTCTCTTACTGTTTTTTCTCAATTCCATGATCACAAGTCACCTTTCATGAGGACCACTGAAACCGATGTCTTCCTGTCTCTCCCCATTACACGTGATTCTTTCACGATCAGCAGATATCTTTCTAAACCAAAGAGGAATCTGTCACTTCAGTAACTTTGGCTGTTCCCACCCTCCCTCAAGCTCAAAAGTAAAGCCTAGATTTCTTGGCTTATGAATGGAAAACCTTCAAGGTCTGCCACTTACCATCACCTTTGGGCTCTTCCTTGACCATTCTCTCTCATAAAACTTAAACTCCAACCACACCAAATTTCTTCCCTTTCCCAGTGAAAATGCCACTCTTGATAATTTTGTGTTTTAACCACACACACACAAAAATGTTAAGCTTGGAATAAAAATATTTTTCCTGTTTTTTTTTTCCTTCTATTTCCCTATTCTAGGGAAAGCTTTAGATTGTTGACATGAATGTACAATATAGGATAGATATTATTATGAACCTTCAAGTAGCTGATCTTTGATGCAAAATGCTTTTGATGTTCCCACAATATATTGCTTAACATATATTAAGACACATACTAACAGGCCCTCTGAGTTATATCAATACTTCTACATGGCTATAAATAGAAAGGCAGGTGGAGGGGAGCTGCAAAGATCTTGAGAGCAGAACCAGCCCCTCTTCCCTGTTCCCATCTAATGCATCTTTATTCCTTGGCTACTCACGTTTCATGACTGGATCAGGCACACCTGCCTCTGCTGTCTCAATAAAAGAACAGGAAATGCAACCAAAGTTTAAAATGAATGAATGCATAAATCTAAGATTTTTAACAAAGAAAACACTAGTATATCAATTAAATTTCTTATTCTATTCTCCTCAAGTCAAGAGATGAGTGATTTCTCTCATTATTAGGTCTTCTCTAAAAATGAAAGTAACACAAGGTAGGGGCATCGCACTGTAGATTTGTCATGTCCTTGTTTATAACCCCCTGCATCGTGTCTACTCTTGTGTCAGGCCATACAGTCCCCTGATCATCACACGGTATTTCCTATTGATTGCTTAGGACTCAGCAGCACATGTGAAGGTTGTTAAATCCTCTAGAAATTCACATCTCACTGGGGTTGACCCAGGCCACTGATGAGCCCTTCAGCTTTACATATCATGAACTTGGTCCTTTGAAAATATTTATTTTCATTACTTTGTGATTTCATCCATTTCTTCTTGCTTAGCTTGACTGTCCCCTGAGTACCAATACCACTGGCACCCCACATATTTTTCCTTGTTTTATCACTTTGGGTGAAATATATTTGTTTGTGTGAGTTAGATCTTAAACATTGTCAGCAAGATGATTTTTTTTTCTTCATTGCTGCTGCTTTCTTGAAATCTCTGCAGAAGTGTAACTCAGTTTGTACTCCTGAGTTTACTAATTATTCACTACACTGCCTAATGGGACTATCATTCCAAATTTCATCATATATTTATATAGCAATAAAACTCTTTATAGACAACTAAGGCACAACAGTACAAGACAACTACCAATTCAGTTGCTGATTTCACTTCTTCCAAATTTCTTATGATGATACATAAGAAATAGAATATGTATATTTAGTTCCTTATTGCTTTTTAATAGTTCATTAAAAAACCCCATTTAGCACCATGGGTCCTGGGTGAATTTTATTCCTTCTTTCATTGGTTTCTTCTTTCATTGGTTACTGTACTGTGTCACATGTGATTATGCCATAAGCAAAATTTCTTAAAGTTACTTTTAAATAGGTACTGGTATTTTAATATTTAGATTCAGGAAAAACCCTGATGTCCTTGGAAATGTGTTGCTGTTAGAATTAGTAGAAGTAACCTACATATGTAATTAGTTTTTAATAAATGCATTTTGAAAATAAATATGAGTAAATTAACTTTAATCTACCATGCTTCCCACACACTAGATATTTCTATTTAATATCTTTTGGATTGAACTCCAAACATTAAACAATGTGTGCTTCTTTTGTCATCACCATGACATTCACTAGATGATAAGATGGCAAATAGACACTTTCTTTCAGAATCTGCTATAATCTTTGTGTGAACTCCAGAATTAATAAATGTCTTAAATTTTACATAGCATTTTAGGGATATATTTGCAGCTTTAAAATGGAGAGTTCGTTTTAAAACCATGTTGAGAATTAGCCAAATTCCTCTGTCTCCTCCTCATTTCCAGTGTCACTCCTCACTACACAGTTGCCACGCTTGGTCCTTTCTGTTTGTCCTGGAGGGACATGGATGCCCCACGTCCCATCTGATGAAACACCCACTTAATGGAAAACATACATAATGATATATGTGGATGAACACATTTGGCATGAATATTAACATGTACATACAATTAACCTTCATTAACATTTTTTTTTTTTTCTTTGCGGTATGCGGGCCTCTCACTGTTTTGGCCTCTCCCGTTGCGGAGCACAGGCTCTGGACGCGCAGGCTCAGGGGCCATGGCTCAAGAGCCCAGCCGCTCCGTGGCACGTGGGATCCTCCCGGACCAGGGCACGAACCCGTGTCCCCTGCATCGGCAGGTGGACTCGCAACCACTGCACCACCAGGGAAGCCCCAACATAATTTTTAAATGTGAAAAAACATACCCTCTTAAGGTTGAATTTAAAGAAGAAATGGCTTTATGTTTTAATACTTCTCTTTCTATGCCAGAGAATTAAATTGTGGAAAGAATTCACAATAGTACTGAATTTAATCTTCTTTCCAAGGAGCAGTTGAGGTGAAGGACATGCACGGAGGAAAGGGAATCACAGGGCAGAGCCAGAGGCACCTAAAGAGCTGTCCAGAAAAAAACCTTGCTTTATTGTTTAAAGAAGCAAAGACAACGCTCAGGTTTTCTGGGTTTTATAAAATGCTCATGTAGGAGGACCTTAAAGATGGCGGAAGAGTAAGACGTGGAGATCACCTTCCTCCCCACAAATACATCAGAAATACATCCACATGTGGAACAACTCCTACAGAACACCTACTGAACGCTGGCAGAAGACCTCAGACCTCCCAAAAGGCAAGAAACTCCCCACATACCTGGGTAGGGCAAAAGAAAAAAGAAAAAACAGAGACAAAAGCATAGGGACGGGACCTGCACCAGTGGGAGGGAGCCGTGAAGGAGGAAAGGTTTCCACACACTAGAAGCCCCTTCGCGGGCAGAGATGGCGGGTGGCGGAGCGGGGAGCTTCGGAGCCGCGGAGGAGGGCGCAGCCACAGGGGCGCGGAGGGCAAAGCGGGGAGATTCCCGCACAGAGGATTGGTGCCGACCGGCACTCACCAGCCCGAGAGGCTTGTCTGCTCACCCGCCGGGGCGGGCGGGGCTGGGAGCTGAGGCTCAGGCTTTGGTCAGATCCCAGGGAGAGGACTGGGGTTGGCAGCGTGAACACAGCCTGCAGGGGTTAGTGCGCCACGGCTGGCCTGGAGGGAGTCTGGGGAAAAGTCTGGACCTGCCGAAGAGGCAAGAGACATTTTCTTGCCTCTTTGTTTCCTGGTGCGCGAGGAGAGGGGATTCAGAGCGCTGCTTAAAGGAGCTCCAGAGACGGGCGCGAGCCGCGGCTGACAGCGCAGACCCCAGAGACGGGCAGGAGACGCTAAGGCTGCTGCTGCCGCCACCAAGAAGCCTGTGTGCAAGCACAGGTCACTATCCACACAGCCCCGCCCGGGAGCCTGTGCAGCCCGCCACCGCCAGGGCCCCGGGATCCAGGGACAACTTCCCCGGGAGAACGCATAGCGAGCCTCAGGCTGATTTAATGTCACGCTGGACTCTGCCGCCGCAGGCCCGCCACGCACTCTGTACCCCTCCCTCCCCCCGGCCTGAGTGCGCCAGAGCCCCCGAATCAGCGGCTCCTTTAACCCCGTCCTGTCTGAGAAAAGAACAAACGCCCTCCGGTGACTTACACTCAGAGGCGGGGCCAAATCCAAAGCTCAACTCCAGGAGCTGTGCGAACAAAGAAGAGAAAGGGAAATCTCCCCCAGCAGCCTCAGAAGCAGCGGATTAAATCTCCATAATCAACTTGATGTAACCTGCATCTGTGGAATACCTGAATAGACAGTGAATCATCCCAAATTGAGGAGGTGGACTTTGGGAGCAACTGTAGGCTAGGGGTTTGCTATATGTGAACTGACTAGTTTCTGATTTATATGGTAATCTGAGTTTAGTTTTTAGCATTTGTTATCATTGGTGGATTTGTGTATTGGTTTGGTTGCTCTCGTCTTTCTTTTTTCTAATTACTTTTTTTATTTGAAAAATATATTTTTTAATTTTTAATTTTAATAAAATTATTTATTTTATTTTTTCTCTTTCTTTCTTTTTTTCTTCCTCACTTTTCTTCTGAGCCATGCGGCTGACAGTGTCTTGGTGCTCTGGCCAGGTGTCAGGCCTGAGCCTTTGAGGTGGGAGAGCCAAGTTCAGGACACTGGTCCACCAGAGACCTCCTGGCCCCATGTAATATCAATCGGTGAGAGCTCTCCCAGAGATCTCCATCTCAACACTAAGACCAGCTCCACTCAACGACCAGCAAGCTCCAGTGCTGGACACCCTATGCCAAACAACTAGCAAGACAGGAACACAACCACAACCATTAGCAGAGGGGCTGCCTAAAATCACACTAAGTTCACAGACACCCCAAAACACACCACTGGCCATGGTCCAGCCCACCAGAAAAACAAGATCCAGCCTCATCCACCAGAACACAGGCACCAGTTTCCTCAACCAGGAAACCTACACAACCCACAGAACCAACTTTAGCCACTGGGGAAAGACACCAAAAAACTGGGAACTACGAACCTGCAGCCTGCAAAAAGGGGACCCCAAACACAGTAGGTTAAGCAAAATGAGAAGACATAGAAACACACAGCAGATGAAGGAGCAAGGTAAAAACCCACCAGACCAAACAAATTAAGAGGAAATAAGCAGTCTACCTGAAAAACAATTTAGAGTAATGATAGTAAAGATGATCCAAAATCTTAGAAATAAAATGGAGGAATACAAGAAAGTTTTAACAAGGACCTAAAAGAACTATAGTGCAAACAAACAATGTTGAACAACACAATAAATGAAATTAAAAATTCTCTGGAAGGGATCAACACCAGAATAACTGAAGCAGAAGAATGGATAAATGACCTGGAAGATAAAATAGTGGAAATAACTACTGCAGGGCAGAATAAACAAAAAAGAATGAAAAGAATTGAGGACAGTGTCAGAGACATTTGGGACGACATTGAACGCACCAACATTCGAATTATAGGGGTCTCAGCAGAACAAGAGAAAAAGAAAGGGACTGAGAAAATATTTGAAGAGATTACAGTTGAAAACTGCCCTAATATAGGAAAGGAAATTGTCAACCAATTCCCGGGAGCACAGAGAGTCCCATACAAGATAAATCCAAGGAGAAACATGCCAAGACACATATTAATCAAACTATCAAAAATTAAAAACAAAAAATTTTAAAAGCAGCAAGGGAAAAGCAACAAATAACATACAAGGGAATGCCCATAAGAGTAAAAGCTGATCTTTCAGCCAAAATTCTGCAAGCCAAAAGGGAGTGGCAGGACATATTTAAATTGATGAAAGGGAAAAACCTACAACCAAGATTACTCTACCCAGCAAGGATCTCCTTCAGATTCGACAGAGATATTAAAACCTTTACAGACAAGCAAAAGCTAAGAGAATTCAGCACCACAAAACCAGCTTTACAACAAATGCTAAAGGAACTTCTCTAGGCAGGAAACACAAGAGAAGGAAACGGACCTACCAAAAACAAACCCAAAACAATTAAGAAAATGGGATTAGGAAAATACATATGGTTAATTACTTTAAATGTAAATGGATTAAATGCCCCCAACCAAAAGTCACAGACGGCTGGATGGATACAAAAAGAAGACCTGTATATATGCTATCTAAAAGAGACCTACTTCAGACCAAGGGACACATACAGACTGAAAGTGAGGTGATGGAAAAAGATATTCCATGCAAATGGAAATCAAAAGAAAGCTGTAGTAGCAATTCTTATATCAGACAAAATAGACTTTAAAATAAAGACTATTACAAGACACAAAGAAGGACACTACATAATGATCAAGGGATCAATCCAAGAAGATATAACAATTGTAAATATTTATGCACCAAACATAGGAGCACCTCAATACATAAGGCAAATGCTAACAGCCATGAAAGGGGAAATCAACAATAGCACAATACTAGTTGGG
The DNA here is from genome assembly GCF_000442215.2 of Lipotes vexillifer. Taxonomy (NCBI): domain Eukaryota; kingdom Metazoa; phylum Chordata; class Mammalia; order Artiodactyla; family Lipotidae; genus Lipotes; species Lipotes vexillifer. The sequence continues at coordinate 272,615 of NW_006771793.1, forward strand.
AACTTTAACATCCCACTTTCACCAATGGACAGATCATCCAAAATGAAAATAAATAAGGAAACACAAGCTTTAAATGACACATTAAACAAGAGGGACTTAATTTATATTTATAGGACATTCCATCCAAAAACAACAGATACACTTTCTTCTCAAGTGCTCAAAGAAAATTCTCCAGGATATATCATATCTTGAGTCAGAAATCAAGCCTTGTTAAATTTAACAAAACTGAAATTGTATCAGTTAAATTTTCCAACCACAACACTATGAGACTACATATCAATTGCAGGAAAAAATAGGTAAAAAAAATACAAACACATGAGGCTAAACAATACTGTACTAAATAACAAAGAGATCACTGAAGGAATCAAAGAGGAAATCAAAAAATACCGAGAAACAAATGACAATGAAAACATGATGACCCAAAACCTGTGGGATGCAGCAAAGCAATTCTAAGAGGGAAATTTATAGCAATACAATCCTACCTCAAGACACAAGAAACATCTCAAATACACAACCTAATGTTACACCTAAAGCAATTAGAGAAAGAAGAAGAAAAGAAAACCAAAGTTAGCAAAAGGAAAGAAATCATAAGGATCAGATCAAAAATAAGTGAAAAAGAAATGAAGGAAACAGTAGCAAAGATCAATAAAACTAAAAGCTGTTTCTTTGAGAAGATAAACAAATTTGATAAACCATTAGCCAGACTCATCAAGGAAAAAAAGGGGAAGACTCAAATCAACAGAATTAGTAATGAAAAAGAAGTAACAACTGACACTGCAGAAATACAAAGGATCATGAGAGATAACTACAAGCAACTCTATGCCAATAAAAGGACAAGTTGGAAGAAATGGACAAATTCTTACAAAAGAACAACCTTCTGAGACTGAGCCAGGAAGAAATAGAAAATATAAACAGACAAAGCACAAGCACTGAAATTTAAACAGTGATTAAAAATCTTCTAACAAACAAAAGCCCAGGACCAGATGGCTTCACAGGCGAATTCTATCAAACATTTAGAGAAGAGCTAACACCTATCCTTCTCAAACTCTTCCAAAATATAGCAGAAGGAAGAACAGCCCAAACTCATTCTATGAGGCCACCATCACCCTGATACCAAAATCAGACAAAGATGTCACTAAAAAAGAAAACTATAGGCCAATATCACTGATGAACATAGATGCAAAAATCCTAAACAAAATACTAGCAAACAGAATCCAGCAGCACATTAAAATGATCATACACCATGCTCAAGTGAGGTTTATCCCAGGAATGCAAAGATTCTTCAATATATGCAAATCAATCAATGTGATACACCATATTAACAAACTGCAGGATAAAAACCATATGATCATCTCAATAGATGCAGAAAAATCTTTTGACAAAATTCATCACCGATTTATGATAAAAACTCTCCAGAAAATAGGCATGGAAGGAACTTAACATAATAAAAGCCATATATGACAAACCCACAGCCACCATCATTCTCAATGGTGAAAACTGAAACCATTTCCACTAAGATCAGGAATAAGACAAGGTTGCACACTCTCACCATTATTATTCAACATAGTTTTGTAAGTTTTAGCCACAGCAATCAGAGACGAAAAATAAATAAAAGTAATCCAAATAGGAAAAGAAGAAGTAAAATTATCACTGTTTGCAGATGACATGATACTATACATAGAGAATCCTAAAGATGCTACCAGAAATCTACTAGAGCTAATCAATGAATCTGGTAAAGTAGCAGGATACAAAATTAATGCACAGAAATCTCTTACCTTCCTATACACTAATGATGAACAATCTGAAAGACAAATTAAGGAAACACTCCTCTTACCACTGCAACAAGAAGAACAAAATACCTAGGAATAAACCTACCTAAGGAGACAAAATACCGTATGCAGAAAACTATGACACTGATGAAAGAAATTAAAGACAATACAAACAGATGGAGAGATATACCGTGTTCTTGGATTGGAAAAATCAACATTGTGAAAATGACTATACTACCCAAAGCAATCTATAGATTCAATGCTATCCCTATCAAGCTACCAATGGCATTTTTCACAGAACTAGAACAACAAATTTCACAATTTGTATGGAAACACAAAAGACCCTGAATAGCCAAAGCAATCTTGAGAAAGAAAACGGAACTGGAGGAATCAGGCTCCCTGACTTCAGACAAACTACAAAGCTACAGTAATCAAGATAGTATGGTACTGGCACAAATTCAGAAATATAGTTCAGTGGAGCAGGATAGAAAGCCCAGATATAAACCCACACACATATGGTCACTTTATCTTTGATAAAAGAGACAAGAATATACAATGGAGAAAAGACAGCCTCTTCAATAAGTGGTGCTGGGAAAACTGGACAGATACATGTAAAGGAATGAAATTAGAACACTTGCTAGAACCATACACAAATATAAATTCAAAATAGATTAAAGGCCTAAATGTAAGGCCAGACACTATAGAACTCTTAGAGGAAACATAGGCAGAACACTCTATGACATAAATCACAGCAAGATCCTTTTAGACCTACCTCTTAGAGAAATGGAAATTAAAACAAAAATAAACAAATGGGACCAAATGAAACTTAAAATCTTTTGCACAACAAAGGAAACCACAAACAAGACAAAAAAACAACCCTCAGAATGGGAGAAAATATTTGCAAATGAGGCAACTGACAAAGGATTAATCTCCAAAATATACAAGCAGCCCATGCAGCTCAATATCAAAAAAACAAACAACCCAGTCCAAAAGTGGGCAGAAGACCTAAATAGACATTTCTCCAAAGAAGATATACAGATTGCCAACAAACACATGAAAGGATGCTCAACATCGCTAAACATTAGAGAAATTCAAATCAAAACTACAATGAGGTGTCACCTCACACCAGTCAGAATGGCCATCATCAAAAAATCTACAAACAATAAATGCTGGAGTGGGTGTGGAGAAAAAGGAACCCTCTTGCCTTGTTGGTGGGAATGTAAATTGATACAGCCATTATGGAGAACAGTACGGACGTTCCTTAAAAAACTAAAAATAGAACTACCATATGACCCAACAATCTCACTACTGGGCATATACCCTGAGAAAACCATAATTCAAAAAGAGTCTTATACCATAATGTTCATTGCAGCTCTATTTACAATAACCAGGACATGGAAGCAACCTAAGTGTCCATTAACAGATGAATGGATAAAGAAGATGTGGCACATATATACAATGGAATATTACTAAGCCAAAAAAGAAACCAAATTGAGTTATTTGTAGTGAGGTGAATGGACCTAGAGTCTGTCATACAGAGTGAATTAAGTCAGAAAGAGAAAAACAAATACCGTATGCTAACACATATATTTGGAATCTAAAATTTTTTTTAAATGGTCCTGAAGAACCTAGGGGCAGGACAGGAATAAAGACGTAGACGTAGATAATGGACTCGAGGAAACATGGATGGGGAATGTTAAACTGACAAAGTGAGAGAGTGGCATGGACATATATACACTACCAAATGTAAAATAGATAGCTAGTGGGAAGCAGCTGCATAGCACAGGGAGATCAGCTCGGTGCTTTGTGTCCACCTAGAGGTGTTGGATAGGGAGGGTAGGGGGGAGACGCAAGAGGCAGGGGATATGGGGATATATGTATACATATAGATGATTCACTTTGTTATACAGCAGCAACTAACACAGCAATGTAAAGCAATTATACTCAGTAAAGAAAGATGTTAAAAAAAAATGCCCATGTAGTTCTTATCACTACTGTTTCTTGAGCACCTATCATATAATCTTTATCACCACCATCCATGGAAAGTGCTGCTATCCCTATTTCCAGATGAGGAAACTCAAGCTTGTAGATTTTTCATGATTTGCAAATGTAATACATTATATAAAGGACATGTCTGGGAACCCAAGACAATTTAACTGGCTTCAAAGTCCATTTAGGTCCTCTCTATCATAACGCCTGCTTAATAATTGTATTTAAATCTTTGGGGCTAGGCTCATCTGTTGTGATTTTCCAAACCACATATTTTTGTCTTGTTTAGACTCTCCTAAGTCGTTATTCATTTGACACATAATGACTGATCACCTGATATCTGCTCGGCACCGTGCTGTGTCTGGAATATATCTGCTCTATTTAATTCCCACGTAAGAAAACACTAAGCTTAACTTCTGACGGCCACAAATCCCTCTTCTTTCAATATTTTCTGAAATATAGCAATAAAAGATAATGGTTATGAGCTGAGAACACTGAATATTTATGACAAAGTCTGAAAAGAGTACATTTCACATTCCTAGGTTGTCCAATTGAGATGCCATAAATCACAAGTTTATCAAATATTTTAACCGTAAAAAGGGATCTATTTGTGTCTTTAAGAACGTAGCTTGTTTCTCCTAATAGAATGATCCCGACAATTTTATTATGCGTTAGTTACATAAATGAATCTTTTTTTTTCCTTTTTCTGCTAATGAAGTGCTTTTAGAAATAAATTACTTCAATTTGTGTGTAATGAATAAGGGCATTAAGCACAATCCTGTGAATTGTTCATCTTGACTGCAAGTCACTTATTTTTATCTAGGAATTACCTCATAAATTGTAGAATTGGGCCCTGGCTACTGAGTTCGGCTATACTTCTCACTGTAAATCTCTTTGAAAACTGTTGCAGATTCTACTAGACTGATGGGTTCCACGGTGGCCACTCTGGAATGATTGACAAACACTGATTTATCTAACAATCAGGAAAGTGGGAGATCAGGAGGCTGCAGTGACTGCAGCCACCGAGTGTGAGGATATGTGGATTTGGCTGAGATGTGGGATTAGGAGGCCAGACACAGGCCCCATGCCCCACAACTGCTTAGAACCCGATATTTTCTGATCATTGCTGCTAAAATCCCATTACCACCCAAGGAACTAGAGGCTAAATCGTGATACACCCAAACTTCTGAGCACCATCATGGTCTCTCAACATTCTCAGAGCTGATCTGGCACCTCTACAACTTCCCAACAGGAAACAGCCAGAATCATCAGTAAACTGACTTCAGCCTCTTGGTGCATCTCATTGGAGGAATCTAATTTTCACTGCTACTGTTGCTTGTAAGGGGGACTGGAAAGTACAACGTTTTAAATTTTCGTATTCTGCATAAGAGGCAGGTACACAGAAGGAGGATGGATACTAATTAACCACATCTACCAAAGATCCTGGTAGGTAGTGAATGATATCATTTTACAGTAACTATAATTAGAATAAAGAATTGTCACTGAGAACAAGAGAAATCAGGTTACAAAGGATCAGGCTACTTCTGTGACACAGGCTCTGAAAGTAGCCAAAAGTTTTCAAATTGTTATTTGCGATTTGAAGAATGCATGCTCTCCTATATTGTTATGCTATTCAAACAAACTGGAGTTTATATAAAAGCCTGATAGCTTATTTTAAGATTTTTCTATGAGACATAAGTTCCGGAATAGAAGTGAGTTTTTGTTTGTTCCTTTTGTTTTAACTACAAATGCTGCTACTGTCTTGCTACCAGGTTTCCTTCTATCTCTACATTCTTTCCCCAAGTTACATCATCCACTTCCCTTGCTTTAAATAGCATTTCTATATTTTGATTCCAAAATGAATACTCCAGCCCAGATCTCTCCTTTGCAGGTCAAACTTGCAGGCCCCAATTCATACACAGCATCTTCTCTGAAATGTCTCATAGCCCTGCTCTGAAAATAGAGTCCTGGTTATCTCACCAGGCTAGGGTAGGGGAAACCTGTTTCTCCATGAATTGTACCACCATCCATCCAGTGACACAAGACAGAAATCTGAATTTCTCTCTTGCACATGACATTAAACTCATCACCAAGGCAGTATCCTAATCCAGCAAAAGCGTACTTTTTTTTTTTCAGGTTTTAAAATAAATTTTATTGGGGTATAATTTACAATGTTGTATTAGTTTCAGGTGTACAGCAGAGTGAATCAGTTATACATATATGCATATCCACTCTTTTTTAGGTTATTTTCCCATATAGACCATTACAGAGTATTGAGTAGAGTTATCTGTGCTACACAGTAGGTCCTTGTTAGTTATCTACTTTATATATAGTATAAAATATAACACATACATATTGTGTATGTGTTAATCCCAATCTTCCAATTTATCCATCCCCTCCTTACTCCCCAGTAACCATAAGTTTATTTTTTACATCTGTAACTCCATTTCTGTTTTGTAGGTAAGTTCATTTGTAGCCTGATCAGTTTTGACATAGTCTAAGCTCATGAAATCGTGACCACATGAAAATAGTGAAGATACCTCCAAAGTAAAAGCATACTCTCGATTTACTCTCCCAAGCACATTTTTCCCCAAATTTTCCTCATCCCAATAAATGTAGATGCCTTGGCCTTCTATATCTACCTGATTGCTCAGGCCAAACGCTTAGTCATAATCCTTGACAACTCTGTTTTCCTTCTACCATGTATTCAGTCTATTGGCAGGTCCTGGATGTCCTGTCTCCAGAAAACTCTCCAAATCCATCCCCAATCCTGTGCCTTCATCCAAGCATCCATCCTCTCTCCCCTGCTCTAAACAGATGGCTTCCAACTTTGTTTTACATCTTCTACTGTTGATCTCTATAATCCGTTCTCCATGCAGCCCTGGCCACTGCATGAAGATTAAAATTAAAACCCATTCAGTGGCCTCCAAAACGTGTTATAATCCATCCTCACCCACCTCCTTGACCCATTCTTGGCCTATACCTCTCATCGTTCACTACATCACAGGCCCATTGGACTTGGAAAGTCCCTTACAACACACCCTTTTCTTTCCCAACCCTGACTGTTCCCGTGACTCATGGCATCTAATCTTTCAGGGCTAAGCCTTCATTCACATCACTCCCCTTTGAGAACTTTCTTGAGCACAATGTCTAAATTAGCTTCATCCCATTTTGATATTCTTTCATCTCCTGCTTCTCTTTTTGCCAACTGCCTTTTTCATCTGACTTGCAAAGTGTCTTAGTATCTAGTACAGTGCCTGGAACATAGTAGATGCTCAATAATTATTCATCACAATAGTTTCCAAAGTGAAGTGCCCACATCTGAAAGTGTAAGCATGATTTTCTACTGTTTCAGTAAGATATATATATATATATATATATATATATATATATATATATATACACACATACAATTGCTATACATACATACACATATTAATTTAAAAAGTTAAAAAGGCATGAAACATCACTGATGTTTGTATTGTCAGGGTTCCTCACCCTCTGCCAGGTAAACCTGTCTTCCACCATCTATGATGCACTCCCTCCAAGGGAAGGTGAGCACTTCATGAAGGAAAGTTGTCACAAGAGCTTCCTCACTTATTTGTTGATTTAAGTGCACTGTGATGTAGCTTCTCTGTGCCTGGTTGAATGGCTTTATTTATGAACTATATTTTCAAATTTTAAAAACACAAATGCTCAAAACTTGGGCAAGCAACCAAAAAAAAAAAAGTTTCTGGCAATAAAGTATGACCTAAAGATACCACAAAAATAAAAGAAAAACAACAAGAAAATGGCAGAGCTAATACTTTCCCTGTTATAGTCACTCATTAGCCATGTTAAGCGGTGAAAATAACAACAATTCAATCAGTTCTAAAAAAAGGTCACTCAAACATTTGAAATTCTCAAGAGGATCATCTGGGAATATGGATTTGCTGACCTTATGATATGTTGAAATTAGTCTTGAGCATTTTTAATCTGTCCTTGTATTACTCACCTTTGAGCCCTATAGCAGTGTATTCTGGTTTTCAAACCTTCTTAATTGAAAATCTGTTGTACAATATAATAATTATTTTATTATAAAATTAATACATATTTATCAGAATTACATAAAATATTAATAAGCAATAGAATAAACTAAAAATAACCTATAATCTCACCATCTAGAGAAAACTTACATCAAACATCATTGTCCTACATACACTTTAATACATTTTACAAAAAGAGATGACTTCAAACTGATAAATGTTTATGCATACCTAGCAGTTTGTCAAAAAAGCCAGGAAGACAAAATACAAATAAAAATAAGGATTCATTTTTTTCATTTTAAGTAGCCAATATTTATGAAGATAGGTAACTTTATTAAATGCTTCCTAGAAGCCGACATTGTGTTAAATGTTCCACAAACATGTGTCCACTGAATCCTTACAATTAACCCATGAAATAGCTGTTCTTGATTATTCATGTTTCACAAGTGAAGAAATTGGATCTTGGGGTATTGAAGGAACTTTCTGAGATCACAGGGCAGGCCAAAAATGCCAGCTGTCTTCTATAAATGCAACTTTTCACGATTTTGACCAGAGTTATCTAGAATGCTGTGGTTCACAATTGCAGCTTCTTAAATGACAGTCATTCTAATCATCATACTCTAGGACCCCTCACAAAAGTTCTATAAAAGCTAAAGCAAGATTTAGTCCTTCTGTGTCTCAATTCCCTTATCTGTAAAAAAAAAACATAATATGTTTTATTCTGAGAATGCTATTGTGAAGATGAAATGTGATAGTATATAGGCGAACACTTAGAAATAGATACAAGAACCACAAAATACAGGGCTTTTATGTTAAGGAAAGGGAAAAAAAAATATCATTCACTCTGTGCCTGTGATACAAAAAAAATTGTCTAAGGAAACATGTTAATTTTTTAAGCTTCAAAACAAATCTATGGGGTATGCTTGAGTTGCTGCATTTTTACAGATGAGAAAACTGAGGCTTAGATAAGGAAACTGTATATGGTGTTAGAGAATGTTCTCATTTCATTCTTTTACATGTAGCTGTCCAGTTTTTCCAGCACTACTTATTGAATAGATTGGCTTTTTTCCATTGTATATTCTTGCTTCCTGTGTTGTAGATTAATTGTCCATAAGCATGTAGGTTTATTTCAACCTTTCTCTCTTGTTCCATCAATCTAATAGTTTTTGTGCAAATACCATACTGTTTTGATTACTGTAGCCTTGTAGTATAGTCTGAAGTCAGGATGCATGATTCTTCTTTCTCAAGATTATTTTGGCTGTTCAGGGTCTTTTGTGTTTCCCTACAAATTTTAGAATTATTTGCTCTAGTTCTGTGAAAAATGCCATTGATATAGGATTGCAGATTCTGCAGGTTGCCTTAGGTAATATGGTCATTTTAATAGTATTCATTCTTCCAATCCAAGAACATGGCATGTATTTCCATCTGTTTATGTTGTCTTCAGTTTCTTTCATCAGTGTCTTATAGTTTTCTGATTACAGGTATATTGCCTCCTTAGGTAGGTTTATTCCTAGGTATTGTATTCTTTTTGATGTGATGGTATATGAGATTGTTTTCCTTAATTCCTCTTTCTGATATTTCATTGTTATTGTATAGAAATGCAATAGATTTCTGTATAGTAATCTTGTATCCTGCAACATTACCAAATTCATTGATGAGCTCTAGTAGTTTTCTGGTGGTGCCTTTAGGATTTTCTATGTATAATATCATGTCATCTGCAAACAGTGACAGTTTTACTTCTTCCTTTCCAAGTTGGATTCCTTTTATTTCTTTTTCTTCTCTGATTGCCATGGCTAGGACTTCCAAAACTGTTGAATAAAAGTTGCAAGAGTGGGCATTCTTGTCTTGTTCCTGATTTTAGAGGAAATACTTTCAGCTTTTCACCATTGAGTATGATATTAGCTGTGGGTTTGTCATATGTAACCTTTATTATGTTGAGGTACTTCCCCTCTATACCCACTTTCTGGAGAATTTTTAATCATAAATCAATGTTGAATTTTGTCAAAAGATTTTTCTGCATCTATTGAGATGATCATGGGGTTTTTTCCTTCAATTTGTTAATGTGGTGTATCACATTGATTGATTTGTGGGTATTGAAAAATTCTTGCATTCCTGGGATAAACTCCACTTGATCGTGGTGTATGATCCTTTTAATGTGCTGTTGGAGTCAGTTTGCCAGTATTCTGCTGAGGATTTTTGCATCTATGTTCCTCAGTGATATTGGCCTGTAAGTTTCTTTTTTTTGTGATATCTTTGGTTTTGGTATCAAGGTGATGGTGGCCTCATAGAATGAGTTTGGAAGTGTTCCTTCCTCTGCAATTTTTTTGGAAAAGTTTCAGAAGGACAAGTGTTAACTCTTCTCTAAATGTTTGATAGAACTCACCTGTGAAGATACCTGATCCTGAACTTTTGTATGTTTGGTGTTTTTAAATTACTGATTCAATTTCAGTACTGGTAATCGCTCTGTTCATATTTTCTATTTCTTCCTGGTTCAGTCTTGGGAGATTGTACATTTCTAAGAATTTGTTCATTTCTGTTAGGTTGTCCATTTTATTGGTATATAGTTGCTCAGAGTAGTCTCTTATGGTTCTTTGTGTTTCTGTGGTCTTGGGTATAAGTTTTCCTTTTTCATTTCTGATTTTATTAATTTGGGCCCTCTCCCCCTTTTTTTTTTAATGAATCTGTCTAAAAGTTTAACAGTTTTGTTTACCTTTTCAAGGAACCAGTTTTTAATTTCCTTGATCTTTTCTTTTTTTTATAAGTCTCTATTTAATTTATTTCTGCTCTGATCTTTATGATTTCTTACCTTCCACTAACTTTGGGTTCTGTTTGTTCTTCTTCCTCTAGTTCCTTTAGGCATAAGTTTAGGTTGTTTATTTGAGATTTTTCTTGTTTCCTGAAGTAATATTGTATTGCTATCAACTTAAAATAGATTAAATACCTAAATGTAAGCCCAGATACTATAAAACTCCTAGAGGAAAACATGCAGACACTCTGTAATATAAATGGCAGCAATATTTTTTTGGATCTGTCTCCCAAGGTAAAGGAAATAAAAGCAAAAATAAACAATGGGACATAATTAAACTTGAAAGGTTTTGCACAGCAAAGGAAACCATCAACAAAACAAGAAGACAACCTACTGACTGGGAGAAAAGATTTGCAAATGACTGATCAGGGATTAATATCCAACATATATAAACAGCTCATACAACTCAATGTCAAAAAAAAAAACCCAATTAAAAAATGGGCAGAAGAACTGAATAGATATTTTTCCAAGAGGAAATGCAGATGGCCAACAGAAACATGAAAAGATGCTCAACATCGTTAATCATTAAGGAAATGCAAATCAAAACCAAAATGAGATATCACCTCACATCTGTTAGAATGACTATCATCAAAAAGAACACAAATAACAAATGTTGACCAGGATGTAGAGAAAAGGGAACCCTCATACACTGTTGGTGGGAATGTAAGTTGGTGCAGCCACTGTGGAAAACAGTATGGAGGTTTCTCAAAAAACTAAAAATAGAACCACTATATGACTCAGCAGTTCCATCCCTGGGTATATAGACAAAAAGATAAAAATAAAAATACTAATTCAAAAAGATACATGCATCCCTATGTTCATAGCAACATTATTTACAACAGCCAAGATATGGAATCAACCTGAGTGCCCATCAACTGATGAATGGATAAAGAAGATGTGATATACAATAGAATACTACTCAGTCATAAAAAGAATGAAATTTTGCCATTTGCAGCAATACAGATGGAGCTGGATGGTGTTATGCTAAGTGACAAGTCAGACAGAGAAAAGACAAATACTATATGATATCACTTACATGTGGAATCTAAAAAATACTACGAACTATTGATTATAACAAAAAAGAAGTATACTCACAGATATAAAGAACAAACTAGTGCTTACCAGCAGGGAGAGGGAAGTGGGGAAGGGGATTATAAGGGTGGGGGAGCGGGAGGCACCAACTATTGGATGTAAGATAGTCTCAAGGATGTATGTACAGCTTGGGGAATAGAGCCAATATTCTGTAATAACTATAAATGGAAATTAACCTTTAAAAATTGTATAAAAATATTTTTGAAAAAGAATACTATACAGCAATAAAAAAGAAATGAAGTACTTATACACATAAAAACATGAGTGAATCCTAAAATAACTTTGTTGAATGACAAAAATCAAACCGAAAAAGAATACATGCCCTATGATTTCATTTACTACAAAATTCTGGAAAATACCCTCAAATCTTTAATGATAGAAACCAAATTAGTGATTGCCTGAGGATGGTAGGGGTGGAAGGAGTGGATAGTATCTAGAGGGAGATATTAAAGGGGCATGAGAACACTTGGGGGGAAATGGATGCTTATTTTATTGATTTTGCTTATGGTTTAATGGGTATATATACATGTGAAAACCTCAAATTGTACACTTAAATGTGTGCAGTTATTGTGTGTCAGTTATACCTCAATAAAACTTTTAAACCAGAAAAAAAGAAAAGAAAAGAAAACTGTCCATTGTCAAAATGCTAAAAAGAAAAAAAGTGTCAAACAACAAAGCAGAATCAGGCTTCCACACAGGCTTAGCTGACTCCAAGCTCTGGGAATACCCAGGTCTCATTTGTTATTGATACTTGAAAATAGTTTATTTCTAATGAAAAACTGTTGAAACTCTACTTTTCTATGGAGATGACACGATGACAAATCCTAAGAATAAGAAAAAGGTCACCACCGAATAATTTACACTAACATGCATCCTTGTTAGCATGCACGTATATACATGCCTGCCAGCCAGCCCTGTTCAGCCCGGCTTATATATGTAAGTTATGTCTTTTTCTGCATACATACTTTTAAAATCAAGCTATCTCCTAAGTTTCACATTACAAAATGCTTACTTTTACATTTAAAAAAGTTGTAAGTACAGACTTATTCTATTTTAGGAAAAACAAAAAATCTTCCATACACCACAGTTTCACTGAGTTGTGAATCTTACAAGAACTGTGATGTTCCACTTGTACACATATTTGGAAACCTCCCTAGAAGGGACCATGACATTACTGTGATTTTGAAACACTGTTTATACCTAAACAAAAGCAAATATAATGGACTAGCTATTTGAGAGCACAAGACTTTAAAGGACTTCTGGGCCTCAACTGTCCAGTGTAAATTATTCCCTGGAGAGGGAGGGGCACACATTTCCTCACCTTTGTGGTTGAAGGACCCCATTAGTCAGATTTCAGGAGCTCATGCTGCCTGACAAATGAGCTCAAAAACGCAGAGCTTCACCACAGTAACTATATATTTTCACACTAGACACAGCAGCTGCAGGTAGGCTGCTGTGTCTTTGCTTCTGGCTATGAGTCAGGATCAGGACTGCTCTGCCTCCTTTTTATTCTGGGAATCAGGCTGCAGGAATGGCCTTGCTTGAGACATGGTAGAGAACATGAGCTAAAGCTGAAATGTGTTGCTTCTAGAAGCTTCTGCTGCTAACTGCCTGTGCAACAGGAGTGGAATTTCACCTTGGCCAAAACAAGTCGCCAATAGTGTATCGGGAAAGGGATGCATGATGCTATTGTAAAGAGAGGAGGGAGTAAAAATATTGGGGAAAATAATTCCATCTACCACTGGAGGAAAATTCTTGGAAATAGTAACATACATCATTTAATATTCATGGGATGTCAGTCAGACTCAGCATATTGGTCCCTATTTCACAGATCAAGGAGCAGAGTCTCAAGTATGTTAAGAGTCTTGTTAAATGCCAGGGTCTCCAGCTTCATATCTCCCATCTCCATATCTCCCATCTCCATAATTCTTATGTTCTTCCTAGTACACCATAAAGTAGACAGGATACACATTTTTTGTATTCCTTTTAGTACTTAGCACAGTTGCTGGCTTATGAGGTTGACTGATTTGATTTTATGAAATATAGCTCATTCATTCATTTATTCATCAAATATTTACTGACAATTTCTCGAGTCAGGCACTATGCTAGACGCTGAGGCTACATCTGTGAATAAGACAGAAACATGCTTTGCCTTCCATGGGTTTACGTGAAAGGGGAAATATTCCATTTTTAAAATACAGGATTTTATCACGTTGCTCATAATCTAAAATTTCCCAATGGATTTATGTTAACATAAGTCTATTTACCAACAGTGAGGATTGGGAGTGTTACCTATCATTGTATTATAGAGAGTGATGAGCTTGGGTAAGAACAAAATATAGAATCTGAGTCTTATGAAAAGAGAATCATGTGTTAGGATCCTTGGGGGTTCATCCTGCAGAGTCATTTCCTAATGTTTCCCTCTGTCATTCCAGCCCATTCTCTCTGAACCTTTGATGTTTTCATCTTTCCAGGAAAAGGTGATTAATATTTACTTTCAGACCCTTATACTTAAAATGGAAGATTGATGATCAGAAAAGTAGTCAAATGTTGGCTAGGTTTGCCTAGAAATCTCTGGTGTGTCCTGAGGGGGACAGCCCAAATCAATGGCTCAGAGCCAAGTGGAAACTCAAGTACCAGTCATGGCCTTGTGACGAACGTGCCCCAGGGTTCCCAGCTCCATCGTGGAATCTGTAAATCAGGAGGTATAAAGTGGATGGAGCACTTGTTAAGAGTTCTTAGGTATTATTGCTGAGGAGTATGGGTAAAACAGAAATTGTCTTTGTGGTTTCTACCTTTTTCTACCTCTTTTGCTCTTTCTTTGTACTACACATTTGCTCTTTGCTTTCTGCATATTTCTTTTTACTATACATTTGACTCCACACTTTTTGCATATATCACCTTTCACAGCCTTCTTGTCTACCTCATAAAACTGTCAAGGAACTGTTTCCTATCTCAATAATGGAACAAATATTCATTGAGAATCGATATAATGTAGGCACTCTGGAAAACACGGGTCAGCTGAAAGAGACACTGCTTGGTCTCAGTTGATGTCCTTCAACTGTCTCTATGCTACCTTCCATTTTTTCTAGGATAAACTGTTATAGATATTCTAGAAATAAGTGTTCCCCACTACATGTGGTTCTGATGCTCATTAGTTAAACCAGTCATGTTCAAAAATTCTAGTAGGAATATTTCTAAAAAGTATTCAAACTAAGATAAAAATGACTAATAAAGAAAAATTTCATTTCAAACCTTGAGAAGTTAGAGTCTTATATCTAAAAACCAGAATTTCAGGCAACCTTGAATGAATTAGGAGGATTTGAGAAAGAGGAAGGGGCAGTAAGATAGCCTAAAATTGCATTGCCCCAGTATCCCCTGTGTCACCTGTGTACATTTACATATATTTGCATCCACTCTCATCTTTTCCTCTTGTTTTAGAGGAAACATTCCCTCTCCTCATATCCAAGGTTAAGTCCTCCAGAACACACACCAGGCCATCCACTCCATGGAGGTAACACAACATTAACGTTTCCTTTTTGCCTGGGCCATCTCTTTATCTATAAGAATGTAAATAGGACCAATCACCATCATTTTTTTAAAAAATAGCCCATAAAAAAAGCAGTCTCAGTGCTGTCTACACCCCTATTCTCAGTATCTTCCTATCACAGCCACCCTCTTTAATCAACTGCAGCCAGCCCCCTGCAGCCTTCCTCTGGCCTCTACTCCTCCAGAAAGTCCTTACCTACATCAACCATGGTTCTGCTTTAGGACCTTCGCCCTTTCCCACAGAAGCAGACAGGGGAGGAGGTAAGTGTCAGATACTCTAGTATTAGAAGAAAGTACCTGAAGCTGCCTTGATGTAAGGCCCCAAATTTTTATGTTCTATATTTTACCTGAAAATTAAATGGAACATCTGCATTACTTTTACACTTATATCAATGTTTACTTAAATACAAAGATTATTCAGACTTGTATAATTATGTCGATTGAAAAAAAGACACAACCTAAAAGTTGAGACCTATGTTCTATTTGGTGGACTTGCTGAAGACTTCAAGCCCGGGAAATAGCATCTCAGAGAGCTCTGAAGGACTTCTCTGAAGAGATCAGGGAGGAGCCAGGATACATAGGAGTTTTGCAACAAAAACCAGGTCATTAGAACATCAAAATATTACTGTTAATTAAAGAAAACCAAACATCTCTAGTTAATGAATTTAGCGCTTTTCTATGTATGGTAAGATACAAAGTCTGGGCTAATCAAAAGCATTCCTTTGATATGCACCTCAGCTCTCTAGGGCCAATATCCTGCTTTTCTTCATCCTGAATCCCATCAGGGTGCACAGCTGGGGGTGGCTGCTGGCTTGATGGCTGCAACATCTTTTGTTTACTGATATGGCAGGCAACATTTTTCATTCACATTGGAAAAGTGATGTTAAAATTTATTCATCATATCTAAAAATACATTTTGAAGGCCTACTCTGAGTACTCCCCTTGGGGACTGAATAAGAGCAAAAACCAACCTGGTCTTGCCTTCATGAAACTTAGAGTCAATAAGAGGGACAGAAATTAATTAAACAAATATAAAATTATTACATTTGTAAATACATAGAGTGCTGTATAAGCGGTGTTAATCAGATTTTAAGTGTCCTTGATGACAGGTTCTGTGCACTAAAGAGTATCAATTTGATGCTTTTTTAGGATATAATTTGATATTATTTAAGCTTTTTAAGTTCAGCTTTCAAATTTTATTCTATTTATAAATCTAGCTAATTTTAAGCATAGTTTTAAGTAGAGCCTTGATTGTTTGGTTTCATTTATAAACTTTATTTAAACTCATCTGAACATTTTAAGCTGTCAACTGAGAAAACAAAAGCATGACGTGAGAGTTGTGAGTTAAGTTTTATTTGGGGCAAAATGAGGACTATAGTCTGGAAGACAGCATTTCACATAGCTCTGAGGAACTGCTCCAAAGTGGTTGCAGGGAAGGTCCGTATATATGTGATTTTAGGGAAGGGGGAGTACATGCAATCAAGCACATATTTTTTGCAGAAGGTTTCTGCTAGTCTTGTGAAGGTTACTGCTTTTCACGAGGAGCAGATGTCACCATGAAAGATTTTAGTGCTTTTCTAGATATGAGGAGATGCAAGAATTGGACTCATAAAATTGTCTCCTGAAAATATCTAACTATCTGAAGACCTGTTCTGCCAGTTTTTCCCAGAACACAGAGTGCCTCATTTCTGCTCTCCACCCTTAGCTCCTTTCAGGGGGTGTTGAAGGTCAGCAGCTCTACAGCAGATCATAATTTAATCCTTGTAGAGATACATGGCTAGTGCTAATTTGTAGGTGACAAAGCACAATTTATGGTTATCATATTCTACTTCCTTTTAAAGTATCTCAATTGTGTGACCAACCAAACTGTAAATAAAATCTATAAGCACTGAATATTTTTTGAAAAATATAACAAAAAGAGCCTATAAATGCAGTGAACCTTATGTTTTCTTAAATGTTTTGATATTAAATATACATTTAACACAATTTAATATTAAAATCCTGAGTCTAAATCAATATTCAATGATACCTTTTAAACTGATGCCACAAGTCTGGCTTATTACACAAGTCTGGTTGAATGTTCTGAGATATTATAAGTACATAAAATGATGTCTATATTCTTTTAATAGTTTGTTGCCAAAAATTAATACATTCATTTTTAACTATATTCAACTATTTCTATGGCACTTACAGGGAGAAAAGTCATCCCTATGGATAACTGGCAGAGCTACTGATATAACTTTAATGCCTCACCAGAATGTCAATGCTCTGGCTCTTTACCTACCATGTAACAAACACTCCAGAAACTTCATCAGCTACCCATATTTCCTTCTTTGTCTATATTTGTATGTAGAATATATAGATATATATGTATAACTGAATCACTGTGCTGTACACCTGAAACTAACACAATATTGTAACTCAACTATACTTCTCTCTCTCTCTCTCTCTCTCTATATATATATATACATATAATGTATATTTTAATTAATTTCTTATTTTTATACCATTTCTTTATCAATGTATAATTTTCCTTATATCCTTTATAATTTTCTTTATCAAAATTATATACTTGTACTGCAGATTTGCCTTAATAATTCTGTCTGTATTTTGCAGAATATTTAGACAATATCTCAACAAAACAAGAAAAAGCAGACTGTTGAGATAGATGGAGAGCGTAAGGTGCAATACCACATAGAAGAAAGTCATTCAGAGCAAGTGATCTAGAAATCTGCCTAGGAACTCCCCTCAATATTTCGATCCAGATGTTAACTGTGCACGGCTAGGGGAGATGATGTGAGGTCTGCAGAAAAACAACCAGCAAGGGAGCTGTGAGCTGAACAGAGTTAGACACCTCACATGTCAGGAAATGTGAGATTTCTAAAGACCCAGAGTGGAGAGAACACAGTGAACAACTCAGACATTTAACTGCGTACTCAGGATAGTCACGGATGAGAGGGAAGTAGGCTCTGGACCAGGAGTGATGTATACTGTAGAAACTAACAAGCAAGGACCAAGTTCATCTGCCAGCTTAGCAACTGCCTTCCAGAACCAAAGCCAACACACCTGTCATCTTGAAAGGAAAATAAAAATAGGCTCCTAACAATCTAAACATTGTAAATTACTGGACATGAGAAGAAGGAGTAAAAGGTGAGCCTCTAGCAGGCAATGGCTTTAAAACATTTATTAAGATATGTTTAAAACATAAAGAAGATTATATATATATTATATAATTACATCATTATGTATATATGTGTGTGTGTATATATATTGGGTGGGCCAAAATGTTCTTTTGTTTTTTTTCTGTAAGATGGCTCTAGTAGTGCTTAGTTGTGTTTAGCTTCATTAGAAAAACTTTTGTTAGACTGTATTGTGACAGCTGTCATATCAGTGTGCATTAAAAGAAACAAAAACTTATCAAAATTGGTGAATTTTTGTGTAGCCATTTTAATAATGAAGATGGAAGAAAAAACCAACATTTTCAGCATATTATGCTTTATGATTTTAAGAAAGGTAAAAATGCAACTGAATTGAAAAGAAACAAGATTTGTGCAGTGCATGGAGAAGGTGCCATGACAGATTGAGCATGTCAAAAATGGTTTGAGAAGGTTCATCCTGGAGATTTCTCACTGGACGATGCTCCAGTGTAGGGTAGACAAGTTGAAGATGATAGTGATCCAATTGAGACATTAATTGAGATCAATCAACGTTATACCATGCGGGAGGATAGCCGACATACTCAAAATATCCTAATCAATCATTGAAAATCATTTGCACCAGCTTGGTTATGTTAATCCCTTTGATGTTTGGGTTCCACACAAATTAAGTGAAAAAACCTTCTTGACTGTATTTCCACATGCGATTCTCTACTTAAACGTAATGCAAACGTTCCGTTTTTCAAACAAATTGTGACGGGCGATGAAAAGTGGATATTGTACAGTAATGTAGAATGGAAAAAAACGTAGGGCAAGTGAAATGAACCACCGCCAACCACACCAAAGGCCGATCTTCATCTAAAGAAGGTGATGTTTTGTATACGGTGGGATTGGGAGTCCTCTATTATGAGCTCCTTCTGGAAAATGAAACGATTAATTCCAACAAGTACTTCTCCCAATTAGACCAACTGAAAGTGGCACTCAACGAAAAGTGTCTGGAATTAGTCAACAGAAAATGCATAATCTTCCATGAAGATAACGCAAGACCACATGTTTCTTTGATGACAAGGCAAAAGCTGTTACAGCTTGGCTGGGAAGTTCTGATTCATCTGCTGTATTCACCAGACATTGCGCCTTTGGATTTCCATTTATTTCAGTCTTTACAAAATTCTCTTAATGGAAAAAAATTTCAATTCCCTGGAAGACTGTAAAATGCACCTGGAACAGTTCTTTGCTCAAAAAGATAAAAAGTTTTGGAAGATGGAATTATGAACTTGCCCGAAAAATAGCAGAAGGTAGTAGAACAAAAGGGTGAATAGGTTATTCAATAAAGTTCTCTGTGAAAATGAAAAATGTGTCCTTTAGTTTTACTTAAAAGGCACTTTTTGGCCAACCCAAAATACACACACACACACACACACACACACACACACACACATATATATCTCAAGTGAAAAGATGAGGAATTTAAGTACAACCATGGAAGCTATAACAGTGGACCAAATGCAAGTTCTCAAACTGAAAACATAGTAACAGAAATGAAAACCTCTCCAGGTGGGCTTAGTTGCAGTTGACTTTGCAAAAGAAAAGACCCCAACAGTCACTGTGCAGTACAATAGTGATTATTCAAATTGAAACTCAGTGAGAAAAAAAAAAGGCTAAGAAAATAATGAGCAGAGCCTCAATAATCTATAGGTCAATAACAAGCAGTTTTACCTACATGGAATTGAATTCACGAAAGGAGAGGGAAGAGAAAATATTTGAAATATATGAAACATTGCACATTTGGGGTAGAGGTTGTAATGAAGTCACTTACCTTCTTCTATCTTGTTGTGTCCATTCTTCCTGGACTAATATCGCCCCACCCCTCCAGTAGAAAGCATCCTCCTCTATTTATTATGGGTAAACCTGGCCAGACAGTATAGGAGGTTCTTGCCCTCTTTTCCTGTCTCTTCTGTTCTTTTCTCCTAAATCTTCCTCTCTGACTCACTGGATAATCCCTACTCGACTCCTGTTTTACTACATTTAAGGCCAACATCTGGAATAGCAATGGCAATTGTTGTCACCACCTGACTAAGTTGAAAATAGTCCATAATCCATCTCCAGTTTCCAAAGCTCATCTGTCTTTGGTGTTTGTTAAACTGGAGAATTAGATGGTGATGTGATGGGACTCCCTACCCACACATTTTTCAAGTCTTTGATGGTGTCCCTCATCGCTGTGACTGTTCATAGAATGGCTTTGGGTTAATATTTAGGTGAAGAGTAGGAATTCCTTAGTCTTTCTAACAAGATATCTACTGGTCAGAGAACAACTTGAGGATTCTGCCAGTTGCTGGAAATCTCTATTTCTACTACACACACGAGAACTGAGGATTGGGCTAAGAAATGGGTTTGAGGACCCAATGAGCTTAGTTTAACGTGAGCTCAAATCAAAAGTCCACCATTAAATGACCCCAAGGAAGAAAGTTCCCTGCCTGAGTGAGAGCTTATGAAGGCATCTGAATCCCTAGGAATTGAAACAACCTCAGACTCAAGGGCCAATAATATCTGATTATTATCTGACCTCAGATTCACGCAAATATGTAGCTTCAAATGGCAACCATGCTTGTCCATACCGTTTTACGTACTTTGTCTGGATACCTAAAGACTGATGCTGTAGCCATTGCCAAATACGTGGTCTGGTGCAACATTTATAGCTTCCTCCTTATAGTTCTTAATTAAATATTTGACCCTGTCATTGTAAAACATTTTAGTAGCCATTATTTATTATTATAGAAACAACATAATCACCATTTCTAGGGTTTTTTTTTTTCATGTTTTCCCCCCAGAGTGAAAAACAGTTTAATCCTGAATTAAATGGCTCCAACATTTGAATAGAAGCCAGAATCTATCTGACCAGCAGAGCACGATTTCAAAGTAATTAGTTCTCCCCTAGTTCTCACTCTTTTGTGTTTTTCCATTTTTCTGAAAATATAAAATCTAATGTTACTTTCAAGACACAAAAGGCAGAATCCTTTGCAGAAGGGTGTTCTTCAAGTGTGTATCACATCACGTTCTTATTGTGTCCAGTATACGGAACTGCTTGCTGATTTAAGAAAGCACCATGCTGCTTCCTGCTTCCTGACCTCTGAACAGACTGCCTCATCTCTCGGGAGATGGCAGGTGCCTGTTCACCTGTAATAATCACACGGAAGGACATCCCCTGACCACCTCTTAATGGGCAGGCAACATGGAACCCACTCCTTTCTGTAACGCCGTGCTACATTTCAATCATTTTGTATGTATCTTTGACCACTCCACGTTGGTGCCTACAAGTTTCTCAAAATAAAGGTATGTAAAACATAGCTTAAATGAAGTGGGAAATGCAGATTAAACAAAATTAAATAGAAAAATGGGGATCACACCTCCTTGAGATTTTAACATTATTGTAATAAAACAATAAAAATATGTAATAAAACATATTTTTTCCCCAGAATTCAAGTAGAGTTTACTAAACTTCAGCTTACTTTCAAATCCTGAGATCCTGCTTCTGAAGCAGAATTTAGTGGGACAAAATTGTATTGATAAGGTTTTATTATGATGCTGGCTATTCTGATGGTTATTCTGTTTGACATAGCCCTGGAACTAAACTTTTTTCTCTTCTCTGCGTAGGGCCATGGGAAGTTAATTTTATCATGGGTTCTCTTGATTGGCTGCTGCCAGTAGGTTTCGGCCAATGGGATCCACTGGTGGGAGATTGCAGGCAGGGGGAGTAGGAGATTCAGGGCGTTTCTTGCTCTTTTCTCTTCCTTCTTTAGGCCACATTTTGGGCAGTGGCTGGATAGTCTGGGACCATGGCTCTAGCCCAGGAACCTGTATCCCTTCACTGGGCTGTTAAAGCCCTCTCTTATTTAAGCCTTTAGGTCAAGGGTAAGAAAGGCTTCTCACTTTGCTAATCTCTGTCTGCTTCAACAAACCTTGTTGGTTCTTCTAATTCTATTCAAACCCTTCATTAACATCTCTTAAACCATATTAATTCTGTTCTGTTTCCAGCCTTGGCTCTGACTGGTACAGAATGTTTCTCCTCTGCTTAGCAGATTGTGGTTCAGTTTAGGCTAATATAAAGGCTAATATAAGCCACCACTTGTACTTTTTTAACACTGAAATGCATTATTAATTTAGCCCTTTGCTCCTATAATTGGAGCAAATCCTAGCACAATTAATTTATTTATGACTGGAGGAGCTATGATAATAATTTATAACATTTCTCCCCAAAATCATGACATCTTTCTAGGGACAGGCAAACATGTAGATGAGCTTTTTTTTTTTCAAAATAATAAGTTAGAGCTTTTGCATATAACTTTCAAACCTTAAATTATGCTTCCTAAATTACTTTTTCTGCAGTGTTGAAATATGATGTATTTTCCAATTATATGTGACCAAACTCTATAGTTTTTATCAGTCCTGAAATGTTGATCAGTTACTGCTCATGTTAAAAACTTTTTTATTAGTAATTGTCTTTAATTTTAGGTCATTCATAACTTCCAAAACATATCAAAACTATAGACTGTTTTTATGTAAGTGTGATTAGTGATAATTTGGAAATCATCCAGTACCTGTTACCTGATAAAATATACTGAACTTGATTCTTGATCACTCAGACGAAGTAAAGAAATTAGTGCTGACAGTCCCTGCTTTCCACAATAGTCTTGGACTGTGAATAAGACAAACAGAAATTGTACGAAGTGATCTTAATAATCAGTGGGAAAAGTAAAATTTTTTCTATGATTATAAAGTTTTTCTCCAAAACATTAAAACCTCTTTCTAATAGTTATAAATATATGGGGAAATGAAAACAAATAGTGAAATTAATATTTATTTATAACACTGTAATTTAAAGCACTAAAATCATTGAGAATTAAAGTGTTGTATAGCACTGTAAAAAATCTTCAACTGTCGTTTAAACAGTGCTGGCCTTCATCCCATAACATAATGTAGCTTATACGTAAGATACAGAGTGGGCATCTTAGAAGTATTAGGGAATTGTCGTGTTCTTTTCTAAGCTTGGATCAGCTTCCAACATTTTATCCTTTGCATTTTCAAAGTCATGACTATCTCCGAGAATCCCTTTAACATGGATTTTTTGCCAGTGTCACTTCCTCTAGGACATCTTTATCTTTCCTATCATCCCTCGCATCCTTTTCTCTTATGTTGCTAAGTTCACCCTTATTAAGCCCCTCTGGATGCACAGCCGTACATGCCCTACCCTTCTGTAGTATTCATCCACACTTCCATCTGTGCACATTTCACTGCCAGGGTGATCATATTTCATTCTTTTACTGAAATTTCATCTTTGTTGTCTAAGCCTCTCTTGATTATTTGTTTTGTCAAATGTCACATGTCCTGGGAGGCCAGGAGGTAACACTGCTACACATTTTCCTGTCTGTGTGTGGACAGAATAATAGATGCATGTGACCAAACACTGACCTATGATTGGCCACTTGTGAACATGATTTGCATCTGTTATTTACATAGTGATTTGTGAAGTGAAGAGCTAGCAGCAGTGTGTTACTCTGTGCAATCATTCACAGTTAATATACCCTGGTAACTGAAATTTGAGCTACATCATTTGGGGACGGGTGTTACATGGGAAACTGAGATCCATGTGTATTGGGACCATGAAGAGTAAGGACTGGCTACATCAGTGTTTGAATTTTGATTTAAGACTCTTTTCCATTATTTAACATCGTTTAAGTCCCTATTATATACTGGACATAACTTAGCATGTGCTTTTGCAAGCACAAGATGACTTGTGACTTTAAAGAAAATTTATATTGAAATGAAAAATACTTGATATATTGTTTTCCTCTTCAGACCACAGATTTTAGCATGCTTTACAACAACTATCCCAACAAATATTATTGATACCAGAGCAAAACACTGGCCTAATTTCCACACTCATTTCTTTTGGACTTTCATATAAATTTAACATGAAAACAAACTAGTTTTAAAAACTAGAACCAGTGTGGAATCTACTGTCCAAACATATCTTTTCTTGCTTCTTAATAATAAACTCAGACTAAAGTTGAAATTCTCAAGTAATTTCCTAGGATAAAGAGAACAATTAAGTTTTCTTAATTCTGAAAGAAGTAGTGAAATTTAGTAAGTTGTGAAATTTGAATCACATTCAGTCTGGAGTAAACAAATGAATTATTCTTTATTGGTTGGACACAACGTGTTGAAAATAGAAGTAAGTTTCTACATCAATTAAGATATAAATGCATTAACTATACTCACAACCATAATTTAAAATTTAGAACAATACGAAAAAAAATCTAAATCAAGTCTCAAAAACATCAAAATCCAGGGACAGATGTTGTCATGACATTTTACTTACTGAAGTAGGACTGTTAACAACATTTTGTAGTTTCACACACTGTAGAAAGAAGTTGATTGCCTGAACCTTACTATTGTGGCTGATGGCTGGTGTTCATGCACTAAAAAGCCAGATGTTAATGAGAAAATTTCTTCCTTTTTTTATTAATTCATTCACTTATTCATTCATTCACTTCTACATGTACTTATGCATTCCTCTGGTAAATATTGCTAATGTTAATATCCCACATGCCAAATACTGGGAATATAATGGTGAATAAAAATGCCATAATTTTTACCCTTAATGGAGTTCATAATCTAATGAACAGGAAGACATTCAGCAAGTCAACATATAGTAGTAAATATTCTACTACAGAGAACAAAGTGAGCTGAGGGGATAAAAGAGGGGAAGTGTTTTAAGTAAGACCTTCAGTAAGACCCCTCTGACAAGGAGACATTTATGCTAAAGTCTGAGGGAAGAACATGACTTGCCTTAAGAGTAGGGTCTAGTGCATTCTGTGCAAAGGGAACTAAGTCAAAGAACCAAGGTGAGATGTTAGTGCATCTAACTGTGTGACAGCTTGGTTGTCCATAAGGTAGTAAGAGGTCTCATGGATAATATGAGGGGGGAAGGTAGATCAGGGATCTGAATGTGAACATCCTTTGAAGTCATGGATTTTACTATAAATGCAAAAGGAAGCCTTTCGAGGAGTTTCTTGGGGAGAAGGATGTGAACTGATTGACATTTAAGTTATGAACTTGAGTGCTTTCCGGGGTGAATGAGAAGAGTAACAAGCACATCCACAGAGGGGGAGAGGGTTCACTGGGATTCAGGGATGAGATGTCCACTTTGGCAGATGTTGAGATCCACATGCCAGTGTGGCTTCTGTAGAGAGATCAGTATTGTTATATCTAGTCATCGAATTCAGAACTGGTGACTGTGACCCTGTCCTGATCTTCTGGGCACCACGGACTTCCCAAATGGAAGGGAGAGTCACTTGAGTCTTGACTGCTTCTTGTCATCTGTGGGTGTCCTGGCGTCATCAAAGGCAACGGTTTCTTTCCAAGCTCCACTCGTCACAATCCATTCCTGACTTCTGCTACACAGCCCGACCCTGATGTGCTGGCCTGTTTGTGTGTGTGTGTATGTGTGCCTCCCAAACACAATTCCCACCTCCTGCAGCTGACTCAGTGCCTTGGTTGCCAAGCTCATGCTATGGCTGGTATTTCATTCCAACCTAGTCTTCTCAACTCTGTAATCTGTCCAGTCTCGTCAAGCTTGGAATTGGAATTCACTTGTTCTCCTGGGTCCATTCAGGAGTGTCTGGAGAAGAGTTTAAGCACTTTTTTTCCCCTAAAGTTTGGAAAAATGAAGGCTTAAGAAGCACTGAGTATAATTAAACTGTAGTCCAGAGTTAGATGCAATTTAATCATAGTTCAATTCCAAAATAAAAGTTGTGTAGGTGAGACCATGAAATTTCCTAACATGTGATTTTAATACATTGTGCTAAATTTTCTAAAACAACTCAGGGGCACCAAAATTTACAGTAGATGGAGTATTTATGAAAAATCTAGCATCAGCTATATTATATATATGTATATGTATATACACATAGATTGTAATCACATATAATCTTGTAAACCCAAGATTATATGACTTCTTGTCATTGATTTCTTGGGCAAATTTTGTGTCCCTTTCTCTGATTAAATCCCTTTAGGAGAAAAATAGGTGAACCTTGTCTATCTACCTTTTTATAGGTCAGCCTCCATTTCTCTCTCTCTAAACTCTCCCAGATGAACTAATACTTTTCTAAAGTTTTAAATACCACATAAATGTAGAGATTTCTCAATTTGTCTTCTACAGCCAAGATAATTCTTGTACGTGCCAGACTCATGCATCTCATTTGACAGGCCCTCATAAATGCCTCATAAGCATCCAAAAATTCACATGTTTATATTTTATCTTCTTCCCCCAGTCCCCCACTAAAACAGCACCCACCTATTCCTCCCTGAATTTTTGGTTTCAGAAGAAGACACCAACACAAGCCTAGCTGTTCAGCAGTCAATTCCAATTCTTCCTTTACCTGGAGACCCACCCAAGAAAAATCAGAAAATTCTTTTGATAGTATCATCAGAATTGGCCTAGAGTTTTTTTCCTTCTCACACTGTTTTCCATGGCCTCCTCTTTTGGAGGACAGGAACTTACTAATTCATTTACCTGATTACACTACCTGCCAAAGAAGACAGGGTACCGTGGTGTCTGCTCTCCAGAGGCAAAACAAATCATACACAGCAGGATTTCTACTTGCAAGTAGCACTTTTCTTTAGACGATTCAAAATGTATTCAATGCTACAGTTAATTCAGAGGGGAAAGAGCCACAGCAACCAACTTTGAAATTTCAACCATGTGGCCAGCATCCCATGATCCTGTGAACGTATAAAGATTTTTACTTTTTTTTTTTTCTGGAGACTATCCAACACTGCCTAAAACAGCTTCAAGCCCAAGCATAAAAATATCCTTAAAATAATTACATTTCAATTCTCACATTCTTTACATTTTTGTGCGTTTTCAGAGAAGAAAATAATAAAGTCGAGTATCAGCAATTCCTATGTTCCTAGTTTGTGTGAAACAATATGAACCTCTATATGACTAGCCAATGACAAAAAAAAAAAAAAAAAAACAAAAACACAATTCTCACATTCTTTACATTTTTGTGCGTTTTCAGAGAAGAAAATAATAAAGTCGAGTATCAGCAATTCCTATGTTCCTAGTTTGTGTGAAACAATATGAACCTCTATATGACTAGCCAATGACAAAAAAAAAAAAAAAAATACAAAAACAGAAAAAAATCCTTTTTTCTCGTGGCATCATTTGTGAAGATATAAAAATCCAGTGATTTATCCATTACGTGCTAAGTCATGATCTAGACTTAATAAATTTAAAATCTCACCATCAAAGCTAAATTACTATAAAGAAAAATTTAAAGAACACATTATATATGGTTTAAAAATGGGATAACAGGAAGTAAATATTTTACTGAGATAAAATAAACTGACATGCATTCAAATAGCAATAACATTAGAAGTCATCTCCCTCATCTGACACAAGGCAGGAAGTTTTGCAGGAAGGAGGGGAGAAGTTGTTGTTGTTATTATTTTAAAACATAGCTGTATTTATCCAACTTCTGCTTAAACTCCAAGTGACTGGGTAATCCTTACTTTTATAGCACATTACATATACAAATAGCCCAAATGTCTGGAAAACCTATCACTCTTTTTTTTTCCCCCCAAGAGTTTGGTTCATGCTCTGTCCTCTGGAACCAAGTTGAAATCTAATTCTTCATGTGACCTCTTCTGAGGAAAGCTCTTTCTTACTATTGTGTCCTATTGGCCAACTTTTCTACGTCAATCTGTTTTCAAGCTTCTTTTCGATCATTCATTCTTCATGTGATTCTTAATCAGTCCAGTTTTTTTTCTGAGCATTTATTCTTGGTTATTATCGGGAATTCACATCAAATTTGCAACTCTGTAGTTTCCAGAATCTTTTCATTATTTACCCTTCATAAAAATCTGTACAATTATGTTTCTTAATTTGTATGAAAACATTTCCACTTTCTCTAAAATTTCCCAACGGTCCTGGAGTCATGTTTGAAAGTTATCTTAGTGCCTTCATGTATTTCTTTTGATCATGAAAATCTGAACTCATTTTAAAGCAAAAAGAAATTCCTTATTTTTGTCATAATGCAATGTGAGTTCCAATTCTCCTTTAATGATATTTGTCAGCCTTTTCCAGATTGAAGATAAGCCTAGATGGATGAGAATCTGAAAGCACAGCCAAAACAAACAAAAGAACACAAACCAAACCTCTCATCAGAATCACTGTCAAAGTGCCTTTTGCCCAGCTGAAATTTAAAATATCCAGACAATCTCTTTCTCTATTATTTTATGTTTTGCTAATTTGAATTTGTCCTGCATGAAAATTACATGAGAATGCTGGAGTCCTGCCCATAAAGCTGATCCCATTAATATACCTTGTTTTCTCGCCAGAAACAAATGTCTGATTTCATAAAATACATAACCAGATTTTCAAGTAGTTTAAATTAATCCATATTGCATGGCCTCAACTATATACCATTAACAGAGAAAAGGGGGAAAGACTATAAAATACATATTAATCTGTAATTTATGACCCTTTCCCTTCCTCCATATAATGAAAACCTAAGATTTATTTTCTTACATGGATGAAAAAGGTAAGGAATATTTCTCCCCATCCCCCTGACCTGGGAGTGTAGACTTATAGTGAATGTTTCACATCACTGGTTAGTAATGCTACATATTACATTTAACCACCTCATCTTCTTGCTACAGTTACTATGTGATAGAGTTTCAACAGTTTTTTTTCCTTCCTCCTTCTCATTATGGAACAGATATTACAAGGGCTAAAAGGGGTCATACATTAACTGGATGAGAGCCAATTATGGAAAAAAACCAGAGCAGGACTCTTGGGCAAACTGAAAGCTGTACTAAAGTGATCACATGACTACACTTTAAGAAGCATGAAAATGTTCACTTTTTCTTCAAGATAATTTAACAGATGCATGTCAATAAAATTATGACTAAAGAATCAACTCCGCGATACCAAGTGATAAGAATTCCTAGAAAAAGAAATTCTTGACATTAAAAAACCCTTTTCATATCCAATACTTGCTATAGAAATGCACATTTGAGAAATATATAATTATTTTAAAATAATTGAAGGATGCTTTTTGGCATCCCACCCACCTGTATTTAAATATACATAACAATCGAAGTTACTATTACTAGTATTACAGGAGATCCATGGTCTCATGCAAATTGTTAGACAACCTGCATTCACAGACTGAATATAAAAACCAAATATTGTCCCAGAAATTACTAATATCTGAGTAGCAAATAATATGCCCACAAGTATTTGATGTAAACATGTATCTACTTTTGGTAGCAAAGACCAAGCATTAATAATATTTCAGTTTGGAAGATAATATATGTGGAATATAGTATTTCAAGTATAACCTTTCTAAAGTAAAATATTTTTTTGAAAAAATATCTCAACAAGAGGTAAGTTGAGCATTAAAAAACACTATTACAATCCTTGTATTATCTTTGATGTTTTAGAATATTTTCCTGAGTTTTATATTCAAATGAATAAAACAATTACAAGTAGATGTTTACTGTTAAAGAATAACAACTTTATTTTCAGTACTGATTTTGTTATATATCAGAGCACTATAAATAATACCAAGAAGTATCATAAAACTTAACTCCAAATTATTTCATCTTAAACCTTTTTATAAGGAAATAATGTATTAGATTGCGACTCAAACTGTTAGAAATATCTGATGTGATGAGTGAATACCCACAGCCAGATGCACAAAAATGCTTGAATAAAGCATCTTCTTAGAATAGATTCAGCTGAAAAATAGCCAATAACAAGTAGAATTCTCAGGCAACTGAGAATTCTAGGGAAATAGGAAACTAAACATGGGTCTAGCAGACTTGGTAACAACTAGACAACACATTCATCTAATTCCAGTCCAAGAAGGCAAAGATAATCAATTACAGGTGGAAATCAAGTTGGATCAATCATTAGTCTGTACCCCACCTCCTTCTAGGTACTCTGGGAAATTCACGTGGACTTGGTGATAGGATCTCTGTCCTCACAGACTAGGAAACCTGGTTCAGATTCTGCTGGTTAACGGGAATCACTTTGCTTGAAGAGGGATTTCCGGGTATGACAAGTTTGGCGTATTCTTTGGTGGAACTTGTGTGGGGTGGGGGAGGACACCTGCTCAGCTATTAGGTTTCAGTGAAATCACCCCTGACAGTCTACAGCCAGATTGCCCCCCGCATCTGTTGTTCTGGCTAAAATTAAACATGATAACTGCAGAACATGACAATATGTTTCTAATTAGAGCAATATTATGATTTTTAGACAAAAGTGGTCCCAGTTGGGCAGAATTCTAACCTGAGACATTGGCCTCCTCCAGAGGGGCAGTTATGTCATCACCTTTTAAAATTTGTATTTAAGATCTGAAGATGGAGTGGAGAGGGCAGTAGATCCTGATTTTTCCTCCCTTCATTTTCTCTTAGGATTTCCTAGCTGGGATGTCTAGGGGTGAAGGTTAATTTCAACTTTTTGAACTCATGTTTTAAAAACTGGGTACTTCCGAACACTTCCTTTTCCTTTGTTAGGATAACCACCCCTCCCTCCATCCATTTATGAATGAGCTTGATTGAGTCCCTGGGGTCTCCCCTGTGTTCCTCCTTCAGATGGTTCTTGTGATGGATTTGGTCTACAAATGCTTCGTAGATGTTACCTAGAAAACATCCTTCCAAGGGGCTACACCACACAGGAGCCCACCAGTGTCTCCTGTACACTAGTGCCTGTCACAACTAAAGTAGAACAAAGAGGCTGGTGTCAAACCATCACACTGACCTCCTGCATGAGTCTGTGTCACTGTGCCCCTCCCCTGCAATGTGTGGACTCCTGATTTCTGGTTCTGCACATGAGGAGCTTGGATGTCAACACTCTGACCCAGGAACAACTAAAAAAAAATGAACAAACTGAAAAATCAACAACTCTTCTCAGATCCATCCAGAAGAACAGGAAGGACACATGGCAACATGCTGTCCCAAAGTTTGGAGAGATAGGTGAATACAGGTAATCATGGTTTATGGGAGCAGTGACTCGTCAGCAGAAATGGCCTCAGGAACACTGATCCAGGGTAGGAAACCCTAATATGTAATCAAATTGCTGGTGCTCAGTTAAGACGATACTGAGAGTTAAAAACCCAGTCATGGGGCATGGAGCACAATATGGTGAGGGTTACCTCCAGGAGCTTGGCCAGGTTTCCATATCACAGGGGGAATCAATCCACTGGGCTTCTAGCAGGGAAAGGGAAAAGGAACCACTTTGGACAGTGTCAAAAGTAGACTTCCCTTCATGCCACACCTCACCTAAAGCCTAGTTACATCAGTTCCTTTTACTCTGTATGTCATGTCTGGCTATCAAGAAAAGAGTTAAAAGGTATGCCATAATGTTAAAAAAAAAAACAAAAAAAAAACACTATTTGAAGAAACAGAGCAAGCAACAGAATCAGATGAGGTGGTGATGTTGGAATTATCAGACTGGGAAATTAAAACAGCTATGATTAATACACCAAAGGCACTAATGGACAAAATAGCCAGCACACAAGAACAGATGGTCAATGTCAACGGAGAGATGGAAATCCTAAGAAAGAAACACAAAGAAAGACTAGAGATCTAAAACACTACAAGAAATGAAGAATCCTATGATGGACTCACTAGCAGACTGGACACAGCTGAGGAAATACTCTCTGAGCTAGAATACACTCCCCCAAACTGAAAAGAGAACAAGAATGAAATAAAAATGAAAGACAATATTCAAGGACTGTGGACAACTACAAGAGGTGTAACGTGTGAAATGGGGACACCAATAGGAGAAGAAAAGGAGGAAAAAAAAGAAATATTTGAAACAATAGTGACTGACCATTTTCCAAAATTAATGTCAGACACCAAGCCACAGATCCACGGAGCTCAGAGAACACCAAGCAGGATCAATGCAAAAGACAAACAAACTACACATCAGCATATTATTTTCAAACAACAGAAAATCAAAGATAGAAAAAAATCCTGAAAGAAGCCAGAGGGGGAAAAACACCTTACCTATAGAGGAACAAAAATAAGAATTACATCCAACTTCTCCTCAGAAACCACGAAAGCAAGAAAAGAATGGATGAAATATTTAAAGCTTCGAGAGAACAGAACCATCAACCTAGAATTCTGTACCCTATGAAATTCTCCTTCAAAAGTGAAGGAGAGGGCTTCCTTGGTGGCGCAGTCGTTCAGAATCCACCTGCCAATGCAGAGGACACGGGTTTGAGCCCTGGCCAGGGAAGATCTCACATGCCGCAGAGCAACTAGGCCCGTGAGCCACAGCTACTGAGCCTGTGAATCTGAAGCTTGTGCTCCACAACAAGAGAGGCCACGACAGTGAGAGGCCCGCACACCATGATGAAGAGTGGCCCCTGCTCGCCGCAACTAGAGAAAGCCCTCAAACAGAAACGAAGACCC
Organism: Lipotes vexillifer; assembly: GCF_000442215.2. NCBI lineage: Eukaryota > Metazoa > Chordata > Mammalia > Artiodactyla > Lipotidae > Lipotes > Lipotes vexillifer. Next base: position 305,487 of record NW_006771793.1, read on the forward strand.
AACACAGCCAAAAATTAAAAATAAATAAATAAATAAATAAAGTGAAGGAGAAAAAGAGACTTTCTCAGACCAAAAAAAAAAAAAAAAGAGAGAGAGAGAGAATTTGTTGCCAGTAGAAATGGCTTGCAAGAAATGTTAAAAGTTTTCTAGAGAGAAGGAAAATAATACAGGTCAGAAAGTTGGCTCTACAGAAATAAAGGGAGAGCATATAAGAAGGAATAAGTGAAGGTAAAATAAAACTTATTTTTCTTATTTTTAAGCAATCTAACAGATAACAGTTTGTTCAAGATCATAACAGCAGCAATGTACTTGATTATGTATGCTTATGTATATACCATATATCTATACATTGTCCTACATATATCTTTATGATTACGTAAGATTATATATGTGAAATGAATGACAGAAATGATACAAAGAACAGGAGGAAGGAATTAGGATTATCTTGATGTTATAAGGTACGCAAACTACCCGTGAAGTGCCATAGTGTTGTTTGAAAGTAGACTTGGATTAGTTGTAGTTGTGTATTGCAAACTCTAGGACAGCCACAAAAACATGTTTAACGAAGAAGTATAACTGCTATGCTAAGAAATGAGAGAAAATGGAATCATAAAAAATGCTCAGTTAAAACCACAAAAGTCAGAAAAAGAGTGAGAGAAGCCACTTTACTGGGCACCATTTTGACATGTATTCCTTAGCCATCAGAAATGCAAAGATTATGTTGGACGTGATTTGTGGGAAGCATGAGTTAGAGAATGAGGAACACAGAGCTCCAATGGGACAGCAATGCCAACATCCTCCAGAGCCCAGTGGTGGAGGTCTCTTCTGCTTGTTGGAAGTACTATTCCCAAAGCTGGCCCAACTCCTTCTTTCAGTAAGTCTGCAATTCCTCTCTCTGCTGCAGGATGACTGGGAAGTCTGTGTGGGTGGATTCTGTTGTAACTGCAGGGTGGACCTCAACCCTGCATTACAAGGAGGGTCGGGCACCCTCGAAGGAGGAAGAGGGCCACACACCTTCTTCCCGTTAGAAACACACACACAGGACGTTACCTGAGAAAGAGGGAGGCTCTTCCCAAGTCACCTCATCTCTCTTCTTGACCTTCTACTTTTCTAAGCCCCTCATTTTCTCCAGAAAGGCTCACACAGCTCTGTGCAGGGACATGGGTGTTCCTCCTACCATCTTTAGGTCATCTGAGAGCTTCTCCAATGTCTGTCTGCTCTTTGGTTAAACACTTGCATGCACAGTTTTCCTCTAGCAAAGCATGTCCTCTGCTACCTCTCCTTTACTGGAGTAAAGCCAGGGGACACAGTGGGCTTCCTCTGTCCCCTCCTGTTCTCCATCTTTCTATTCCACCTTTGGTCCGCTTGATAAACCTGTTATATCTCATTTATTCCCACAACTCTTATACCTGTGTACCCCAAGGAGCAGTTGATTGTTATTCCTGTGATGGCATACAGTCGTCAGGGTTGTATTTACTTATCACACAAAAAAGAGGAATTCAACCCGTTGGGGCAACGTGTACATCACACAAAAGCAAACTTCTGTGTGGGTTTATGAAGCCAGTAGGGGTGTCTCCCCAGCCCAGAGGAGTAACAAGTCTCCTTGATCTTAACTGTTTATTTGAAACCAATTCCGGGAGCCATTTAATCAATATTTAAACTATGAATTGTGGAAACATGCCTCCATACCTAGGACCTCTCCAACTCAGGGCTTCCAAAGAGAAATGGATTTTCCAATTAGTAAAGGGACTAAGGTCTTTCAGAGAGCCATGTCAGCAAAGCCCTTAAAACTGCTTATCCTAATACAAAACTGCTCTCCACCTCAGTTTAATCTCCATGCTGCCACCAGAGCTATTTCCCTAAATCAATACATTTGATTTGAATGTCTCATTTTCCCCTCAAAGTTCCTTGCCCTTCATGCCCTGAAGTGTTATAACATTTTCTCTTTGACCATTGGAATTTTTTTGTTCTAAAGACCTAACTCAAAGCCTTCTCTTTTTTTTGTTCTAAAGACCTAACTCAAAGCTTCTACATGAAGCCTTCTCTGAACTTGCCTGAAACTGGTCACTCCTCTTCCTATGATGTCTTTTCAGGAAAAATAAATAAATAAGAATATACGGTCTATTTACTGCGTTGTTTTGATATTTCACTGTCTCTGCAAGTCTTTATTTAGTCATGTGCATTGCTGAACATGTTTTATAGCGTGTAGATAATTACTCATAGAAACAGGTAACAACATATGAAAATAAACTCTGAATAGAAGCAACCACAGTAAAGCACATTTCCAAGATACCTGTTTTGAAATCTAGTGTAAAAGTGAAATATATCTAGGGGTTGCAGTCAAAACCCAGCTGGACAGGTTTGCAGGAGCTAATTTGCATATCTCCTACCAACCTGTCCACTGACATCATATCAGCCACATTAAGTGTTTTTGCATCATGGAAATCAACCAATTTTGTAAATCAGGACTCTTTCCTTCCTCCCCCTCACCCCCGCTCCTAGAGTCAAATATTTACCAGCACTTCACTGAAAACCTTCGTTTTTAAAAAAGCATCCTGCATCTGTGGTTTGTAATCAAACCTTCCCTATTATCCTTATTAAAAAGTTCTTAGTCTTATCATCAGATTTTATAAAAAACATGTATTTGCATAGCAATACACTTTATGGTGGTATTGATTTTTTTCTCTGAGGGTTATTTCTACAAACACTTGCTAGTTAAGCTCTACAAATGATTCAATATGATTGATAAAATAATTCTCAATTTTAAAATCAATAGTAAATATCTTTAATAGGTGAGAATATTACATAAAAAACACAAATGATATTGTACACCAAAATTAAAAATTATGTATAAGAATGTATGGATGAGTTAAATAACTTATGAAACATAGTGTAGCTCTTCTATCACATTTAACTTGTTTTAATTTTTCCTAATATGACAGAGCTTAATCTTAAAAGTTGGTCATTTACACTAGTTTCCTGTGGCTGCTATAACAAGTTGCCACAACTTAGTCCCTTAAAACAAGGTATTCTGTCACAGTTCTAGAGGCCAGAAATCAAAAACCAGCATCCTGGGCCAACATCAAGGTGTCAGCCAGGGTCCCACTCCCTCCAGAGGCTCAAGTGGACATTCTGTTTCTTGCCTTTTCAAGCCGCTGGTGGCTGCTGGCCTTCCTTGGCTTGTGGCCACATCACTTCAATCTTTTCTCCATCTTCACATTGCTTTCTCTTCTGTGTGTGTGTGTGTGTGTGTGTGTGTGTGTGTGTGTGCACGCGTGCACACACACGTGTGTGTGTGTGTGTCTTCTCTGTTTCAAATTTCCCTGTACCTCTCTTTCATAAGAACACATGTAATTACATTGGCTTCACTTGGACAATCTCCAGATACTCCCCATCTCAAGATACTTAATCATGTCTTTTACCATTTAAGGTAGTATTCACAGGTTCCAGAGATTAGAACTCAAAATCAGCCCCCTATTTGGCCTATCACCTTAAAAAAAAAACCTAAATATTAAAAAAAATATTTTCCAAGGGAGCCTACGTGTTTCAACCATTTTTCAGGGGCAGGAACAAAGTTACCCAGTATTGTGAAACTTTCACTGAACATTCAGGCATGGCCAAAATAAAGATACAAAATATCTATCTTATTAATATTTATGGATTATTGTGATTACTTTTGAACTTCAGCTTATGCATTTGTCACAAATGCCTTGGCTTTTCTTTCTTAAGTATAGTACAATACCCTGTTCGTTTTTAAAGTTGGGTTATTTATACATGAAGAAATATTTTTCAATACCCATCTTGTGTTGGAAAATTTTTTAGTTCTTACCTGAAGATTTTGTGACAGGTGTCACCTATTATGTATTTCTTCATAAGTTCCAATATACATAAATCAAGTTGATTTGCCAGATTCTTTAGAATCACAACTTGAATCAGCACATTCTTACTGAAAATATTTTTACTGAACGCCAAGCATATCCTCAGTGTTTTATCATCTTCTCGAAAAGTAAAGAACCATAAACTATTGTCAGGAATGACAGAACTTAGGAAACAGAGAGAAGTGATCTAGTTCAGAGCTATATAGACCCTCAGCCAGCACAGTGAGTTTAAGATGAGGCATGGACTTATTGATTCTTATTATCTTCGTCCTACCAGTGCTTCATGTTGACTCCCTCATTTAATCCATGGAATTTAACCACAGAGAAATCACTCACATGATATAGGCAGTTCAGTAGGGTAAAGGGGAGTGAGTTTTGGGATTCCAATATGGGTTTGTTTCTTGATTCTGGCACTTATGTAGGAGTGGACAAACATTTACCATGCTGTATTCGTTTATCCCAAGTAACTAGATATCACAGACCTCCTGGTATATGATAACGGCTCTTGGAATAAAAATATATAATAAGACCTATATTACATTACGTGGTTAGAGATGACATGTGCCTACGTGTGTAGGAATTTGTAAAGGTGGCCATCAGTTATCTTTCAGGGAGTAAAACAAGGCTTTAAAGAGAAGGTTCTTCAGCCTTTAAAGACAAAAGAAAGGGAAGAGGAGAAAAGGCACACACACACACAGGAGGAGGAAGACATCAGGAGGAAGAGTATGAGGTGACAGCCCATGAGACTAGCATGATATGTGTTTATGATAGTCAGAAGCAACCCTGGCTGGATTAGGGAAAATGTAGGATAACATTAGAAAATAATGTTGCTTAGTTAGAGGAAGACGCAGGTACTGCGGATTTTGAAAATCAGGCAAAAATGGTCACATGTGATGTGACAAGAGATGGGGAACCACTGAAGGTCTTTGAGCAGAAGAGTGACATAATGGAAATAGTTGATCATTTGCATATATAGTGAAAGAGTTTAAAGAATACTAATCAAATGAAATTGGGAACTGAGAAAAAAATATTTCTTCTGAAATAGACAATTTAATGGAAAATTGTGACAGTATCCAAGTAAATAACATAACAAGAAAAAGACTTTGCAGAATATTGATTTAATGCATCACTTAAGCAAGAGAATATCTCAGACCTGCATTATCTATGCTCTATTTCCTTGTACCTTGGACAGCTTATCTATTTACTTCCCTCCAAAGAACAGGCACATTTTTCTACATGAATTGTTTGCTTGTGATGTATAGTATATAACAGAGATAAACTGCGTCTCAGAGATAATTCAGCACTTTTGGAAGTTATGTATTCTTTAATATGCCATGGGTTAGAATATCATGAATAAAAATGACTAAAATTAAATTCAGACCAGCAGAGGATAACTGCCATCATCATCATCTGTTGAAAACATCACTGCCAAAGAAATCACTTTCAATATGCACAAAAGTTTGTAAATTGCAATTTGACCCCATTGTACAAATTTCAATAGTCATCTAAAACATCGGAAGAACCCATTTAAAATAATTATGTTGATTCTCAATTGTGCCTTCAAATGATATGTTCAGTTCACAGATTGGGGATATGACAAGAACATATGCCATAAAACCAGGATGAAAAGTTGAAGTTAGTTATCAGATCTATTGTTAATTTTAAGATGCAGGTAAGGAAAATTTACCTCTTTAAATTAAGAAGACTGATCTGAAAAAAAATGGTATGGTTATGTCTATATAGTTACCATATTAAAGATAAAATTAACCTTTATTCCAATGAAAGCTCTGTGGAATTCTTTTAGGGTAGGAAAATAAATGTCACTCCCCATTAAAATGAAGCAAATACATTATTTGGTCAAGGCAGCATGCATAATTTAATTAGATGCCCTAATATTATGGAAAATGGCATGAAAGGGCAGCTCAAATATATTTAACAGTTCTGAATTTTAGAGGTGTTATAGCTGGAAGAGGTGTGTCCTTACAGAATGCTTTATGATAGCCTCATTTTTGCTCATGACTACAGAGGGGTCTTAGAAAATTTCTTCTCCCCTAAAACTGCAGAGCACAGGAAGTCCAGTAGTGAATGGACGTCAAAGTTGAGAGGCAGAGATCTTGAATTTCATAGCAAGGATCTGAAGAGATCAAGGTTCACAGCTATCTGGAATGAGTCAGGGCTGCAGAGGATTTGGCTTTGGGGAAAGAGGGTAGAAACAGAAAGAAAAGCTCTTGTAATTGAAATTCTTTGGGGGATGAAAAGTTTGAGCTCACTTTTGTTTTCATGAATATAAGCGAATGAGAAAACTGATATCTTATTATTTGTAAAACCCCGAATATTTACACAAACCCCTAATTTAGGGTCAAAAATCAGAATCAGATGAAATATATCAGTGTCATTTGAGTTTCCCTCCCTCCCGTAGGAGTTGATTTGACTCTACATCAAGGAGAGGATCAGTGAATGTGAAATGATGTAGATGAACTAAGAACAATGACTAAATCACCCCCATAGAACTTAATGAAAATCGTACCATTTATAGGCACCAGAAAACATGAAAAACCAAAAGGAAATAGTCATAAGAGAGATTTGCAGATCAATGTTCTCCAGAGTTTGAGAACATTAATATTTGTGTTGGCCAGACTTTTACTTGTTTAGTGTCAAAGTTGTCTTCTCTTATCTGCTTCTTGTTTTTAGATTACATATAGTAGATTACATATTATTCAGTATGTTAAAAGAAGCCTAAGAATTTATTATATTTAGATGCATTTTGATGATTTTATACCTTGTTATCTCTTCCTGTGGGGTAAGAAAAGGCATTATTCTCACTTTTATTTTCCCAACTGATGATAGTGCTGGAAAATAGTACATTCTCAATAAATATTTGTTAGCTGACTGATTCAATCTTACTGTGCATATTATAAGTGAAGAAAACAGTGAGGCCCCATGTGGTGTCTCAGGCAGACATTAGGACAACTTCTCAGTTGCTCCAGGAAGTAAGAAGTCCCTCCAATAAAAAAGATGTGTCTTTTTCTATTAAGATGCAACTTTTTATATAAGTCATAGGGAAAGTGAGGCCTGTATACATTGATTTGATAGTTATGATCAGAAGTTGCACCAAATCTGTCTAGAATGGAAGTTTGTTTCTATAGCCAGTCCATGTCAGATCTCAATCCAGGGAACGGATGTGTTGGGGATTGAAGGAAAGATGTCAGGAAACCCAGTGGTCAGAACATAGCTGAGTATTAAGACAGAAGCAAACTATGGCTTTGTAGAAAATTCAAGAATTCTACCATCCACACTGCAGACTGCATCACTCTCTGTTCTTGCTGAAGTTTGACTCTCTTGATTTCCTAGTCTATATTCTTGCTGAAAATAGACTTTCCTTCTTAGTCTATAGACTGAAGTGGAAATCTCTTAGTCACAACTTCAAATTTCTAAGAAAAGGACTGTGACACACTGTGCTTAGATCAAGTCCCACTCCTGGACCCGCACATTGTGAGCCGGGTAATAAGAACATGACTGCTCGAGATGCAAATATGTGAATGGAACTTCCTAGAAGTCTGGGGAAACAATCCAACAGGCATCTACGATATTCCTGCATCCAGCTGCTGGCAGGAGGTCTGCCTTAAACGAGAAGACATACATCCTGTATGATTTCCATGCCTCCATTACTTTCTGGATTCCCTTGGATAGATTGAGCGCGTGGATTTTTTTCTTTCTTCTGAGTATAGTTGTTTTACAATGTTGTGTTAGTTTCTGCTGTACAACGAAGTGAATCAGCTCTATATATACATACTGGATATAGTAGTAGGACCAGGTCTACAATAACCTTAGTACTCAAGTTTGCACCCCATCCATTTTCTCTTTTTTGCCTATCTAGACCGACAGCTCAGGTTCTCATACACTTCACTGCTGGTTGTGCTCACTACATACATGCTCACTACATGTCCCCACTGACTAAGAAGCATAGTTTTGTCATTTGCTTTTCATTCCCTGAGCCCATCTCTAATGCAAGAGCTCAAACTGGAAATTTCCAACATTACATTCGCCCATTAAAGCAGCCAACTAATGTTACTATTCCCCTCATACCCCACCCCCATACACATGGAAAAAAATAATCTGTTCAGGGGACGGGAAAGAATGGTTCCATTTTCTTTTAAACGTTTCTTTCAAAGAATGTATTGTTCCCATTATATTGTATATTACTCTAAGACAAGTCCGCAAGAAAGATTTTTTCCCTTGTTTCTAAAGTCTTTTAAAACAATCTTTGAAAGAGCACATCCAGCCACCCATTTTTCTAACTGATATTTTCACTGCTTAGTCTCAAGCTTAGAAATGTGGAGCTTCACTGGTGGAACTTTCTACGTAAATTATTAATCCAATTTAATTTAAATTTTCATAAGTTATTAAAGGAGAATGCATGTGAATAGCCAGTTTTCAGATTTGGTAAGTTCTAACTCAAGACAGTGGTCATGTGCAGGCTTTGGGTATTAACTTTCCTTAAGTAAAGCATGAAATAATTTCTTTCATCCAAGACAAAATGTGGATGGCAGATGCTTTTCAAAGGGTTTAATTAATTATCTCAATTTTAGACCACCCAAGAGTTGGGAGTTGTGTTGGAAGTGAAAATATAGATACAGCTCAAACGTAATGTGATGTCTGGAAGGCCTAACAATTTTCATAATTGAAGACCTTACTGGGTAATTGGTGCGTCTGTAAAAGCCACGTACTTACCTAGGTCAAGAGGCTGGACTTGTAGAGTGAACTCAGATTCCTTGTGCCTTTTCTATTTTATTTTCCAAGCTCAGTAGATAGTTTCTTAAAGTTAATTGCCCATAAAACACTTGCTTTCATTCAATAAAGTGTCATGGTCCGAGTGATATTTTTGAAGATAAATAAGAAATAAGAGAAAAGAAATCTTTGTAAAAGGAAGACCCAGGAAGACTAAAACAGCATTCAGCACAAGTTTCTATAAATACTTACAACCCCCCAAATAGGATTAAAATACTTCAATCTGACATTTTACCGTGTTACAATTACATGGATACTCAATTTATGCCAAGGAAGGTAGAACAGCTTGAATTAATCATATGTGTGATATTAGAAGAAACATGAATGCCCAAAGCAGAGTGCAGTAGAGAGTCACTTAACGGTGTTATTTGAAGATCATAAAACAATCTCGCCTTTTATCAAAATGTTTCCTCTCCAAGTAGTCATTGCCAAAGATGTTCACCCCTGGATTCCCAATAGATAAATGTCTTACCTCATTATACTTATTCACACAGGTACCCTCTAGTAGAACAACGCTACTGGGGAATGATCTTTAACAAAATCAAGCCAGCAGAACACTGAGCAAAGATTTCAGAAAAAACAGTAGGTTATTTGCAAATTCATCTTGGCATCAAAACAAACACAAACAGAGCAAAAATTATTTTTTTCAGCCCCACAGTCCAAGCGCTGAATGAAAGCATTCCAGAGTTAAAGTTGTGGATGAAAGATAAATGTGATACCTTGAATAGGTAAATGAGGGAGCAGGACTTTGATGAGGTACTGTGGAGGGGTTCAAGTCAATCTTTATAGATTTTATTTTGTGGATTTGCAGAGAAGGATTGCAGAGACCCTTCCTAACGGTATCACCTGGACTTTGGCAACTTCCTGAGGTATCAAGTGCCAGCAAGATAGGACAAAACTTGGAGGGTGAGGGTGAGAATTGACAAAAGAGGAGAAAAAGGAAAACAGGGGATGGGAGAAACTCTCTCTCATTGGAGATGGTCAGTAAGCCCTACTGAGTATCTGGTGTCAATCTTATACACTAATTTGATACATTTAAATGGTTTCTGAAGCTTTGATCCTCCAGTGTGCTCAGCAGGCCAGCATCAGCGTCACCTGGGATATTGTAAGAGGGATGTGCAGAAGCTAAGACCATGCCTCTAACCTACAGAATCAGTATCTGCATTCTGACAAAGACCCAGATATTTCATATGCATGACTGTCAGAAGAGCATTGCTATTTGACCTCTAGGTATAAACACTCAAATGATGTACTGATACATAAAATTAAAACTCTAATAAAGTAATGATTCTTTTAAATAAATAAAATTTTGTTCTTGTAATCTGAGACCAGATAATAATAATACTTTTTTTTGGTTAATCTAATTCTAAAACTTAGAGTTTCTGTTCACAGGTTGTGTGCTGTCTATGTAGCTATTTACCTATGACTGGAAGAAAACAGAAAATATGCTTTGCCTTTCATTAGCTAAGGCATTGGAAAGTGAGAAATTTATGACAAAGGTAGATCAATCTACTTCTCTTCCTTTTACTACCTGATGACAAAAAAGCCACAGGAAAACTGGAACACCAACATAGTGAGTTTTGACTTTGTTCTACATGAATCATATGCATGTTTGGGAAATCCTCTATGTCTGAATGTTTAACTTTTACATACTTGTAGGAAATGTGGTCATCACACCCAAGAGAGGATAATAAACCAAGAAAAGTCAAAAGCATTTCAGTCACTTAAAGCTAAAAATCTAAGTTCGTGAAAAGGTTTGTCTATTACAGAGTTCAAAAAGGAAAAAAGAGGTACCCTTTTTACTATGCTTGGCCTAACTATCTAAGAGCTGACCACATAGCCCAATGTGGGCTCATTGTAAATTCAGAATGCTGGAGAAACTTCCTGATCAGATAGCTTTCATTTTCATCTGATCCCAATTTTCCCACCCAAGATTCAGAACACCCATGACAAACAAACAAAATTACTACCAAGAGCTAATTTTATAATGAAAACAATTTGTATATAAATGTGTGAAATGCAGGACAGTCTGTGGACCCTCTCCTTTAGGATACAAGTTTAAGGCCAAGTTAGAAGTCTTAACAGAACTTCTTACATTTTCACAGTCGTTATGGTTGTTAAGTGTTGACAAGCAGAGACATGGTGCTCTTTCTCTGTTGCATTAGGAGTTTCCACAAATCACATAATTTCCTAGACCTCAGTTTCTCTATACATAGTAAAGGGAATATCAATACTTGTACCACCTTCCTCATTGTGTTATTGTAAATACCAAATATAACAGTGGCAATGAAATAGCTTTCAGGTGTGTCGAGTGCTGTATAAATAGAAGAGGTTGTCATTGGTGAGTGTGTTTTCTTAAAGACATTTTAGGATTTATAATATGGTATATATTCTGGGCTTATTTAATAATATGCAGTTTAACAGGCCCAATTCTGCCATCGATAACATTCATTCTTCAATAGATTTTCCTTTAGTAAGTTGAAAACAGAAATTGATCTTTTTAATGTACAAAGAAATATCTTTAAGTGACAAAAACATAGATTTACTTTCTTTTTTTACTTTACATGACTGGCCTTGAACAATTATAAAAGCACATACCTACAACTTTGAAAGAGCAGGTGAACATATAATCATAAAACTCATTTATTAGTCTTTATTTTATTTTCATCACTGTCACATTTGGGCATTTTATTCAATTTTGTTTTCTCAACTAATTCCTTTGTAAATGAATATATGTAATGGTTGTACACTATATTTAGAATATGGGGACTCAAACTTTGAACCATAGACACAACAAATTCCAGACACATATTCTAGTTAGATAGTTCACTGAACATACAATAGCAATATATTCTAGTTAATCTGTACAGTTGACTTTAGCTTTTAGCTATGCAAGAGTTTCTCTATTGTTTTCACTATGGAACTATGTTAATAATTTTTTATTGTTACACTTAGGTGATTCTTTCCCCTCAAATACATTAATTGAATTCCCTTATAATTATTTATGCATTCATTCATTCAGCAAATATACGAGTGCCTATTTTATGCAACACAGTGTTCTAAGCACTGGGGGAAACATATGAGTCATGTTCAGGTGAAAGGAGACACATAATAGAAAAGTGGGTTAAAATGAGATATTTTCTGATAGTATTAATTTCTATGAACAGAAAACAAAACCAGACCTTAAGTTATATAAGTCAATAGATGAGCGCCATTCTAGAAGGAAGTTTTCTCTGAGCAGTGGCATTTGAAGAGAAACACAGGTGACGGACATAAAGGAGTCAGCCCAGGAAGATTGAGGGGAAGGGCGTTCTTGGCAGATGGAACAGCTAATCCAACAGTTTGAGGAAATCCTGAAGCACTAGGAAGGCTTGTGTGATTGCAAGTCGTGAAAGTGGGGTGGATACCAGGTGAGATCAGAGTGTCAGGTAGGAATAGTAATAGGGTGAGGCTGTGTCTTACAGGTCACAGCGAGGAATCAGGAGGTTAATAGAAATGTTATGGGAAGCAACTGGAGAACTCTAGGTAAGAAAGTGACCAGGTATATTTTGTATTTTAAAAGCTAGCTGCTGCGTGGAACACAGATCGTGGTGGGAGTGAGCACGTGTGCAGAATCAGAGAGACCAGATAAAGGTGGTTAAAGTAATGGAAGTGAGAGGTAATAGTGGCTGGGACATGCATAACAGTGAAAGCTGTGGGGAGAGGCTATTGTGTTTAAGGACTATCCAGAAGGTAAGCCTCACAATATCCACTTATCCGTGGAAACTCAAGGGGAAGGAGACTCAAAAAAATGAGAAAGCCATGTGACTTGACCAACCTCATAATTTCAATGAGTTCTTTTAAATGTAGGAAGCCTTACTTTTACAGATACCTGGAAGAGGAGGAAGTATGTAAGAATACACAGATTTCTCAGAATTCCTCTAGTTTCAAGAGAAACAGATTTTAAGCCAGGGGAAAGGAAACTCAGTCCCTCCGAGTGTGCAAATGGGCTTTTTCAAGGCTCCCTCAAAGAAAGGTACTGAATCCACTCTGTCTTTATATTCTAGAACTGGGATATTAGTTCCCTTGAGTGTTCTCTAAACCACTGGACAAATATAGTGCTTTGCTGATCCATCAATTTTACTCAAAAGATTTTAAAGACTTGGGAAGCCATGTTTAGTTTATACATTTTAATTTTTAAATGCATGTATTCAGTATGTACAATTTATATATTTCATTTTAAAATTTATTTTAAATTTTATGTGCTTTAATTTTAATGTATGTCATGTATAGTAGCATTTGTAAACTATGAGGTAGAATTAAATATGTCCATGAACTTTTTTCTAGATAAAATAGGAGATTAAAAAACAGGCTCCTCTGAGGACTTCAGGTTTTGTCTTAAGGAAAATAAGGGCCACTGAAGTGTTCCCTTTAAAAGATGGAAGATTTGAGAAAAGCTTGTTACAGAAGGGGACATGGAATGGGGATGACCCAGGCTGAAGCAGAGGGGAATCTCTGATCTGAAGTATTACTAATATTGAAGCATACTTGCCAAGAAATAGATGGAGTGAAGTGGACAGAGTCAAGAGGTCTCTGGGTATGCTGATGAGTTGGATATGAGCCTGGGAAAAGAAAAGGAAGATTTAAATATTCAGCCCCAGTTTTCTGTCTTTGGTCCCTGGTGGTTTTATTCATGGAGATGAAAGTAATGAAGGTTACACGGATCAGAAGAGATGATGAAAATATTGAGTGTGAGGTTCTATGAGAGGTTCAAGGGGAAAGGTGTGGTGGATCTACATTTCCTCAGGAGAGAGGTCTGGGCTGCAGTTAGAAGGATGTAAATCGTCTGTACAGAGTCATCATCAAAGCCATGGAGGTGAATTAGTGAGAAGATAGTAGAGCCTCTGAAAGGCTGAAAAATACAAACACACTACAAACAAGAAGAGGAAGCACAGTTTACCAAAGAGAACAAGAAGACATAAAATGATAGAAGGAAAACCAGGGGCACATAGGGCCAGAAGGAGAGACCGCTTCAAGAAAGAGGGAGTGACCGACTGCACAGAAGTTTTAGAGAAGCCAAGTAGCAAAAAGGCATGGGATTTAGCAACACACAGTCCTGATGGTCTTATCAGCACAGCAGAGTGCTGTGCAAGCCAGATTTCAGCAGGCAGAGAAATGATAGAAAAGAAAGTTGAAATTGTGCGTCACTAAATCTTTCAAGAAGTTTGTCCAGGAAGGACAGAATACAGAAGGGGGACCTGGTAACCAAGGCAGGGATTTTTAAGTATTGAAGAGAACTGAATACTTTTAAATGCTAGCAAGAAAGACTGAGTAGGCAGGGAGCTGTTGACAATGTGAGGAGGGTAGAAACATATGAGAAAAAGCTTCTGAGCAGGCAGGGGAGGTAACATCCTTGTACACGGGGAGTGATTTGCCTTGGACAGATTTGAAAACAGCTTTTCCATTGTAATGGGAAGAAATGAGGAAAGGACGAATCTTCATCTCGGTAAGTTTACTGGTGCCCCTGGGAATGAGAAGGCAATGCAACCTAGGAAGATGGATGGGACAGAGACAGAGAGAGAGAGAGAGAGAGAGAGAGAGAGAGAGAGAGAGAGAGGGTGTAGAGCATTGTAGACAGTGAGAAAAGGAGCTGAATGGGCAAACAGGTGTTATTCAGGAACTAGGCAACTTTGGACACGATGTGTTTATAATAGTCATACCCTTTACAGACATTAGAATTTGATTTGGCAGTTCTTAGAAGCCCAGATTAGTCTAGAGGAGATAATCTATTAGATTAATCCAAAAATGGGTTTTACCTGGTGGACTGGATGAGGCATCAGAAGGAAAACAGGGCAAGGAAGTTGGAGCTATTGACCAGATGCTGTAGGAATTCATAAAATGGACTCTCACAGGGAAGGAAGTATGAAAGGAAAGGGAAAGAAAAATGGAAATGGATGATAGATACGGGGAAAATGGAGAAGCCAGAGAGTTTGGAGACACCAGAAAGGGTGAGAGGGAGGCGTAGTGATCAAGTTGGAAAGGTTGAAGGTGGTGGTTACAGAGCATGTGGGTTCATTTGACAATTTCAAAAGCAAACTGTCCCAACCTCTGTGGTGCAGGCAGGGGTGACTGCGGTGGGAGTGGAGGTGGGAATCATCAGCACTGAAGAGGTCAGTGAACCAAAATAGTAGATAGTTGGATACATTGCTCTGTGAACACTGAACTAAACTGGGGGAACAGCAGGACCAGCGATAAAGAGGAAATCTGAGAACCAGATGCCCGGTCCCCAGTGGGTGAGAAGGACAGAGAAGTTGATAGGTGACGGCCAGGAGGAGCTAAGTAAGCGTGTGCCAACACTGGGAACCTCAGCTTGGCCAATGTGAGCGCACCTCATGGTTAATCTAGACCAACAGTGGGGAGAGTCTGTGCTCTCAAAATCATTTCTCTCCTGTCCTCCAGTGTCGGACTCATTTACTTTGACATTATTTTATATTATTTAAAATAAATTTTTTTTATGTGGACAATTTTTAAAGTCTTTATTGAATTTGTTACAATATTGCTTCTGTTTTATGTTCTGGTTTCTTGGCCGCGAGGCATGTGGGAATCTTAGCTCCCCGACCAGGGATTGAACCTGCAACCCCTGCATTGGAAGGCAAAGTCGTAACCACTGGACCACCAGGGAAGTCCCTGTAGAGTTTATTTTTAAATGTAATTTTTAACACCTTAGCATTATTTTACCCGATTTATTTTAGATCCAATAGCTTACTTGTGAATTGATCACTGCAAGACAAAGGGAAAAAATATCAACACATATTTATCTCATCTCTACTATGATAGGCATTATGAGGGATAAAAAAAAGAGTGAGATACAGCCCAGTCCTTGAAATATTTTCAATAGAGAAACTTAGTGAAAATAGGATAACATAACATGATCACATGGGTGCTATATGAGAAGGCAGACTCAGAAGAGCTCTGGATGGCAGGAGGTGATGACAATTTGGGTGAAACTAAGTACCACTCAAGGAAAGAAAAAAAAAATAGGTCAAAAAAGAAGAAGACAAAAATGATCTTCTAATTCTACTTATCTACCTATGTTTAGCTGAGCCCAGCCACCCTGTACTCTGAGCGACAGCCGTGTGTACGTTCAACACCACAGGTGAGGATGCTGTCATATTCCTTGAGTAATTATCTCCAGTCTCCAAACAGACCCCACAAGGGTAGGTGGTGTGAATGGAAATGTCCTTTAATTGGTGTGATTGGGGCTGCAGTGGAGACACATTCAGGAAATTCCACTTGGAATCTTGATATTGCCTTGGCTGACATGGAATTTTGATGCTCTTTTGGAAAGGATCCAGGATTTGCCTTATCCTGCTTTTTGATGTGTTTTCAAGCTCTGGATCAGCCGTAGGGCACCTAAGGCTCAGAATGATGTGCTGGGTGAATTTGTTCCTTCAGTAGATGTGGAAGCTTCTATTGCTGCAGGATTCTGTGCAAGGCCTCTTGAGGGGCCGCAAAGGCAGATATGGCTCCACAACTGCCCCTCTAAGGCCGATTTATAGCCACTTAACAGTAAGATGTGGGTCTGAACGAAGCACACTTACACGACCACAGTGGATAGTCTCCATATACATGAAATATTCAAATCTGTTGCACCAGAAAAGGGAAAAAAACAAATTTATTCAACACTGTGATGAAAATCCATATAGTGTGTAAACTAGAGGAAAGTTGGTTCGAATCAAGTACCACCAATTACCAACTTTATGAAACTGAGTGTCTGCCTCATTTCCTCTTCTCTGAAATGGAGATAATAAAATAGCTACCTCGTTGATAGCTGTAAGGATTGAACAAGGTGATGTGAAGTGCTTGGCTTATTACCTGGCACACACAACAGGAAGATATTTACAAGGCATGACCACTATTATTTTGGAAGGCAATATCCCTGGTTGAAAAAGTTGACATGAAATCAGTCCAATATGGGTTCACATCAAGAACTACCATGGTAGTAAAGCATCTGAGTCTGTTTTTGCCACCAGGAAATGAAAGTGATAAAACTGACCCTGTGAGTCGTCGTAGCAATTAAACAAGAGTGACTGGCTCGTCGTATGTTTGCAAGAAAAAGCAAAGCAGTACTACTCACTTTGGTGTCCCCTTCATTTACTTTACATCACTCTGTGAATCCTGGATCCAGGTAAATGAATAGCGAGGTGTTACCTGCCAGAGTCCACCTTCCTCACCTTTGACAACCTTTACACTGGGAAGATGGGATGTGATGGTCTCTAAGGATGTGATGGTCTCTAAGGGAACTCACACCTCTAAATCTTTACAAACGCACCAGAGATTTTTACGAATCAGGTGAATTAAATAATGCTGGGATAACCGAAAAGCACCTTCTGCCTGTCCATTTTATGGTCGTGTTGCATTATCAAAAGAGGTAAATTAAAGAATGGTTTTGGAAAAAGTATACTTCTCCATCCCTGCTTAGCTGAAGCTTCTTTGATATTGTTGCCTTTTAATATTTTCCAGTGTCATTTTCCCCCCTACATTCTCCAAACTGTAACAGCCACTCAAAAAAAGTTAATTCTGTTTCTGGGTGTCAATAATGAACAACTTAGGCCGTTGAGAACTGCAATTAAGCTTCTTTCAACATCAAAATAAACTCTGAAAATTCATCATTGAAGAAAAATTGATTTTTTGCTTCCAAACACGACCGAGTTCTGCAAAGAAATGAGAAAATCTACTTTCTGTCACTTCCAAAGTTAACCGGGGAAACACACACACACAGACACAGACACACACACACACAGACACACACACACACACACACACACACACACACACACACACACACACACTTTCCTGACAGGCAAACAGGCAAATCACAGACAAAAATGCAGGGCAGGGGGATAAAAAGGAAAAAAAAAAATCTTGAAAAAGCTGGGCTTCCAATCCCCTCCCACCAACCTCTGTGAAAGATGACTTCAGTCCCTTTCTTAACTAATTCTGTCACTGTAAAATCCTACAGTCATTCTTCCACACATAAAGGACAAATAAGCTGGAGAGGAGGACCCAGATGCTTTCATTTTTAACTATTCACCAATAGAGGAGAAGGCAGAATGCCTAAGCTATGTTTCAGTGGCCAATAGGATAGCTGTGTATCTCCCACATGACTCACTGCCCCTGTCTTTCACATGGGCTGTAATTTAGTTCAATTCAGAACTGCAGATAGTACAGCCTTCACAGCAGCCAGGGATGCCTGGGCACAAGTGCCTGAGTTCCGAGGGACTTTGGGAAACACTTTGCTAACTCTCGCCTGCCTGGAAACCAGGATTCTGCACCTGCCTGATGGACAGTCTGGCCAGAGCCTCGGCCGTGCCCCCGGAGACAAGGAACTGGCCCAAATAACCGTTTGGAAATTGTAAGTATCCATTGCTTTCCGTCCAGTGTGTTGATGAAAATAGTTTTCTGTCATAAGCTTCCGATATGTGAAGATTTTTGTTTTTTTTTCTGAGTTACTGTTATATGTGTGTCTTGAAGGGTGTTCAGCTGGCAGGAAAAGGTTTCAGAAACAATTGTTGCATGCTTGATTTGGTGAAAGAGAAAGAATGAAAAATAAAAGTCAGGCATTCCAAGAGTAGCTGCAGGAGGCTGCACCTCAAACATCGCTCCAGCGCGCTGCTTTGTTCATAAGAAAAAATGAAGGCACACACATATGTACTTACTTCACTTCTTTTCGCTCTTAATGCCTAATCAGATTTGATCCGTCCCCAAGAAAAATAAAAGACAAACTTTGCTGACTTTACTGATGAGGGCACCATCCACTCTCCAGACATCTGACAGTTATTATAATTAGCTATGAAAGACGGCTAAGACACTTGGGGGCAAATAGCTCTTAAATTCTGAACAATGCCTTCAAGCCAAGGCTTTCTTTTTATTTATTTTTTAACCACCACTTGTCATGTTCTCATCATGATAAGAGGTTGAACTGGTTTTAGGGTTTTCATGCACAAAATGTGAAATCAAGTTCCGGCAGAAGGGAAAAACTACTGAAAGCGGCCAGTGCAAAGACAGAAGAAAAAGACAGCTTTCTGTCTCGGGATTCAGCCTTCCATGTATAAAGATTTTTTTTTTTTTTTGAAATTCCTAATAGGGTGGAGTGAGGACGTGGGGGTGGGGAGGAAGCATGCGGAAGCTGCTTTTATAGAAGAAATGCTTAAAGAATAAAGGAATTTGGGATTTCTTTCTACTGGCACGCAAGGGTAGGGTTAGCATCGAAGTCACATTCATGGTAAGATTTTTTTTTTTTTTTTGATGGAGTTTCAAACAGAAGCAACATACAAAGCAGTTTTCTTAAATTATTATTTATAAAATAATTGGAAACAAATGGGGGAGAATGATCCTGTACTATTGCTTTCTTTTTACATTCAGCGAGGGGAATCCAGCAATGCACTATGCCTTCACTTCTAGAATCATCCAAATCCTTAAAAAGTTATAAGCTAAGTCTCCTAAGAAATTAAAAGGTAAATCAAACCGATGCGATTTTTCACTGATGAAGATCTGGACCGGCAAAACCTCCGACCCAAAGGGAGTTTGG
This sequence comes from Lipotes vexillifer, assembly GCF_000442215.2. Lineage (NCBI taxonomy): Eukaryota > Metazoa > Chordata > Mammalia > Artiodactyla > Lipotidae > Lipotes > Lipotes vexillifer. Next base: position 324,723 of record NW_006771793.1, read on the forward strand.
GAGAATACCCTCTCCTCCTCATTTCTGAAAGAGAATATTAACTCCATCAATTAGGGAAAGGAATTATTCAAAGGCTCCAGACATAACTAATTATGGCTTAAAGAGATCTGCCAGAGCAGAGCTCATGTTCTCATTATAAAAGTCTAAGACGTTAGGAGTCATTTTTTAAAGAGGACTTGGACACACGTTTTCGCATCATCTTTTTTAAATACACCATTTTTTTTTCTTTGTCTGCTCTCCTGTTATCCACACCTCCCCCACCGCCGCCCACTGTGCGCCGAGACACCTGAAGGCCAGACATAATGATCAACAGAGCCCCAGCCTGTCTGGACCCCAGCCAGGTCCCCCCTCTACAATCAAGGAGCCTGCACGCAATGCATGCCCGGCCTGTCCCACTGCTCTGTGCAGATCCGGGATGGAAGTCTTACACAGACTGCGGAAAGATTAAAGACAACAATATCCCCTTTCTCCTACCCCAGACAGCCTCAATTTTTAACCCTTTCCTTGCCTGGAAAACCAAGACGTCTTCTCCGTTCCAATGCAAGTCCCCGGGGACTCTGTAACACACGCACACTATTACACAGATGCCCACGCCTCATTTGGTTATAGAAATCGCATCTCCACAGATCCACCGGGGTATTTTAGGATTAACAGCAGTGCTCACTAAACAAAACACGATTTGCTGGTGTGGGAAATGCATTTTTGAATGAACTTGAGCTGTGTGAAATCTGAAGAAAGTCAAAGGTCTGTGGAAAGATTCTTGCAAACCTTGCGAAAGGTTATAGCATTTCTGATGATGCTCTTCTTTAAGCATCTCTCTCTCTCTCTGTCTCTCTCTCTCTCTCTCCACACACACACACACACACACACACACACACACTCCAGAGACACACTCAGCCAGGCACGTATATCATTCTATCGCAGAGAAACCCAGGTTTGCTGATGATGTCATCACATATAAAATTTCGCCTTTGTGGGCAACATTTTCAATCACTTAATCAATCGCCAATGTATGCTGGGTGTGTGCCCGTAGGAAGTTCTCATGTTTGTGGGGTTAACCGACACCCACAGGAAAGGACTATTTTGTTTGCAGCTATCTTTCTTTTGAAGATGTGTTATGGGGCGGTATGGCCATATTTATCAAGACATATGTAGTCAGGCGGAGTTTCCTGGTTCTGGGAAGCCTTATTAACATGCTGGTTGAACATTTCAGAGGTGGCTGAATTTCAATGATGCGAATAGGATGTGGAAATGGGGAGCATTTTGAAATCATTTGGATAAAAAATGCTACGACACTGATATCTGTTATGACTTGGTGATTTTTATTTGACACTCAAATTTTTGTAACCTATTAAATCATTTTTACTATTTACTTATTGCACAGAGAATTCCTATACAAATGATTCTTTAGAAGTAATGTTCTTTTCATGTGCTTTGGGTTAGATGATAGTTGGATTAAAATTTTGTGGGCTGGTATAGCGTTTGTATTTATTTTCAAGTCTATTTTATGGGTCTTAGGCTAAACAGTTATTCACCAAGCAAGTGTTCAGAGTTTTAATGACGTGTATATTTAAGTACATGATTTTATTTTACTTAACTCAAATAGAACAAAGTTTAATAATCTTAACAAAATACATTGCCATATCTGAGATATAAACATAGAACAACTGTATATATGTAACGTCTCAATTACCAAGTTTTGGTCTGTAGTTTAAATTAATCTTCATTAATATAGAATGACTGGGTATACTTACCAGTTCTTACATACTAAGTATTTGACACATTATTTTCTTAATTTTGGAGTTTGCTCTTAATATTTCTTTCTTGCATACTTAAAAAAGGATTAATTTTGAAAGAATTTGCAAGTCATATGTACATGAGCAGCAGTATTTATTCGTCAACACACAAATTAATGAGATTAATTTTGCTGATGTAGTGTGTGATTCTTTTAAAACAAGTGAAAAAGCGTTTTGTTCTGTTTTGCTTTCGTGTTACTATTATTGACAAAAGTATATAGCCTAAAGAACAAACACATTTTGTAGTTAGAAAAAGCAAGCTACACAAGTTAGGTGACATTCTCTGGGGTAAGACTGCAGTGTGAACTAATAAATAACTTTTCTGAGAAATCCTTGGACCTGACTCCATAATTTTTACATAAACAGTTCTTCCAAAATATAGTGGAGTTCTTGCCTGAGGATGAATTATAAAATTGTTTTATCAAAGATTAAAAAGTGAGCAAGTAGTTAGATTTAAATTTCACCTACTTTCTAAAAACAAAACATAACATGGTCCGCTGGGGATACAGGTTACTAAAAAGGCATCTTTCAAAGAAAAGAAGATAATGGACTTGATTGAAATAGTTGAACTACGTAACGCCAAGAACAAATGGTTTTTCAGAGCATAACAGAGAAAGAACAATTTACTATAGGACAGTTTATTCTTCTCACACAATAGTAATGATTTATTTGAAATGGCAGAACAAACATAGTAAATATACAAAAACAACCAATGACATCTGATGTCAGGGATATATCAAGATTCTGGTGTTTCATATATTAGAATATACTTAATTCAATTATTTATTGGAAGACTTTAGTTAAAACCTGTACTCTTGCTTAACATGGGCTGATATTATAATGCTGTATTTTTGGACATGTATGTAGTACATAGAGTACATGTAAATGATATATTTGAACATAGTCTTATGGCCAAAAATAATTGTTAGTATTGTATTATAACCAGAGTTTTTAAAATGCTCTTGAGTTAAAATATTAACACTTTAATACAATGAAATTTGGATGGTAATGTCAGCTACTTATGTCTGTGGTCAGATATTGGCTAAATTAAGGTATTGATGATATAATTATTGCAAATGCCTCATATCAAAAATATTTTAATTCTATCAAAACATAGGACTCTCATTTGACAAACAGCACACTATATATATATATTTAAATCTCTGTTACCATTAGGAAGATGATTTCTGAGAGTAGATTCACACTCATAATTTCTCTTTAATGAAAGGAGAGATTTGGGATTTTTTTTTTTTAACTTAACCTTTAGGCATTGGGATTGGAATTATTCTGAGTAGATTCCTGGGCACTGCACAGAGAATGCACAGGAACCTACCGCCAGTCTCAAGGAGGAAAGAAGGGAAACTGGTTTGGCTGCTTCATGCCTCAGATTTTATCCTTCCAAGTCCACATGCAGGCTGCACTCAAAATCCATTTGAGGGAAAACTATCAAAGTCATTTTCACAATTTTCAAAAGGTCCACGGTCCCGTTGATGCCCCACGAGGGAGATGTGTCTGAAGAGTGATTGAACACCCCTATCGCTGTCTGAGACTCAGTGAAGCCCAGGGAGGTGCTGGGGTCAGATGGGCTCATGAATCACAGATAGGAAATGAACTGTGTATCGCATATTTGAGGCTTAAAGAGGAAAGTTGGGGATATTTTACCGTAAACAGATTTGGGGTTCATTTTTGGCACTTCTTTTGAAACATCAAGCCTGCAGTTCAGCTGAAATAACTTTTTATATGTATAGCTCAGACCAGATGGCCCTGTGCTCCTTTCTTATTTAGATGAGATTTTTCCTTTCAATAACATCTTTCTTCCTGACCTGCTTAAAAATTCCAGCGAATGAAATCAGCACAGGATTTTCAATTCTAATTGACCATGTGCAGAGGAAGGACCAATGGAGAAATCAGTGGAGTCATTGTGAGCCTCCTTGCCTCAGTTTTGTCTTTGTGTTTTCCCCTTGCTAAACGCATCTAAACAAATTTAAAATATTTAATTTTTAATCATATTAATATAGCTGCAAGGTTAATCCTCAATACAAGTTATTTGAGTTGGCTGTTTCTGCCATTTCATCACAAGTCATTTTTTTTTAAAGTTATCATGCACTTCCACAGTTTCTCAACTAGCTGAAAAGCCATGTATTGGTTAAAAAATGCACTGAGATTTGGCATAATGGTTGAATTAAGATGAAAGAGTGATGATGCTAAATTTATTTTTCTTGTCACTTGAATAAATCATCATTATTGGAATATATATATATATATATATATATATATTTTAAATTTACCATGAAAGTATCCATTATCTAAAATCATTATCTAAAATTCTTAGTTCATTATATGTATAGTTATTATATAAAGAAAACTATATTTTTCTGGACATTTCATTTGGACTTGGATTAGTAAAAGATATATCAAGAAATGAAGATAATCTGCAGAGTCAATGTAGCTTAGCAAATCACATTTGCTGTAAAAGTAGGCATGTAAGTTCTCAGGTTTTTTTTTTTCTCTTTGATAAGTTCTTGAATCAATTTTCTTCAGAGTTTATTTATTACTGCAAAGAGTCAAAGATGTTCTCTTTTGAAAAATTTAATTTTAGAATGTGTTACATTAAATTTTAACAGTGTTAGATGAAAACAAATTTTCTTTCTGAAACTAATTAGTTTGACTAATAACGATAGAAAGAAACACATACCAAAGGGGCATATTTTAAAAAATGTATGATGGAGATAAGAAAAACCACAAATTAACTACCAGTGGTATTGAAAATCTATTGGTCGCATAGCAGCACTGTCTCTGGAATTCTTTTCTCATTCTTCCTCAGGTAACCTTTTATCTCAAGCCAGTCTACTAGTTGTCAAAAATGGGATACCTCATCAGAAGCCACACTAGTGGAATTGTTTGCAAAATGCGTCTTGTGACTGATAAGATCAATTAGAATTTCTTTGCCTCCAAATTACACAAAAACTAAAGTGGAACTGGCCATGGAATTCACAGCTATGAAGGCGTGTTCTAAGCCACCAACATGCGAAGTCAGTTTGCTTTGAACCTTGTAATTTAAATTTCTGAGATGATTGTCATATATACATATATGTATACAACTGTGAGTCAATTTGTGTTACCGAAATATTAGAACTCTTACTATGCCATTAAGTATATGTGTTGATTTCTATGAATCATTCATATTTGGTGACACTTCCCACTGAGCTATGAATTATAAAAATCCATTAGAAAAATATATATATGTTAGTGATTTAGTTCCACTACCCTAAATGAATAAAATATAGTCAGAAACGGAAGTCAAAATATAAACAGTATAATACAGAGTCTAAGGTATTAAATTAGACACTTGTTTAGCTTAGGTTTACTTTTAAAATAACAGATTTGAATGAACAATGAATTTAGCCCTGTATGTGAGAGGAGGTGATGGATAACAGAATCTTGGGAAAAAATTATTAAAATTATATTGGTGGTGTAATTTTGGATGGTTGAAGCTAAGATGTTCAAAACAGACAGGTGTGAATAAGAAATAGTACTCTGAACTCCTCCCATTCTCTCTCTTCCATGTTATTCTGAAGAAGAGACAGGTCTGATTCTGCAGGATCATAGAGAGTCACAAATACTAAGTGAATGTTGGCATTTTTATTTCCATGGGGTCATGGTGGAGGTCTTCCTGTGTGTCCTGATGCTTTAGGGGAACAGGCTGGGAGAAAGTGTGATCAGAGCTGAAACTGGGAGCTGTGTAAAATGTCTGCCCCTCACTCTGTCCCCTTCCTGTTCTGTGATACTGTGTCTGTCACAGATAGAGATCCTTGAGGAACCAGGCCTCCTTTGGCTCTCCCGGGACCCGCTTTGGATTCATTTTTATGCTCCTTCTAAAGGCTCTTTCCCCAGCCCTTAGCAAATGTCTGAACCCTCCAGACTTCCCACCCACTGTGCTAGGTTCTCAGCCATTTCTGCTTGGGTAACACTTGGTCTCACCATGAATTATACAGCTAAGGTTCACACTCAGAGCTGTAGTTTTTAAAGTTATATATATACATACATATATATACATATATATATGTATATACATATATATATGTATATATATATAAATTATCTTTTTAAATTGAAGTATAGTTGATTTACAATGTTGTGTTAGTTTCAGGTGTACAGCACAGTGATTCAGTTATATATGTACATACATATATATTATCTTTCAGATTCTTTTCCTTGATAGGTTATTATAAAATATTGAGTATAGTTCCCTGTGCTATACAGTAGGACCTTAAACTTTATATTTTTAAACTGTGGAGAGAGTGGGGCCTTCAGTTTGTACAGGGCATCAAACGACTCTATGTCAAGGCAGAGGCAGATGTCTCTGGCATCCTGAAATTCTGTAAAGCTGTGGACGGAATAAGACTGAATTTGATTGGCTAGCCCTTGCTTCCAGCACGTAGACCATGCCCATTTCAGGGTGGAAGGCTCCTCTCCACGGATGCACCTGAGCTGGATTCTGTTCATCCTTGCAGTGCACATGTGATTGGGTGTATTTCCTGCAGGGAAATGACTATGTTAATCATAAGGGCCTAACTTCTTTTTCAGGAAAGTTTGGGCTAGAGAAACAAAATGTAAGTGTGAAAAGAGATTATGTCCATCAGAATAGGAGAGTGTGAGCTGCACCAGATAATCCAATATGAAGAGAATATGTCAGAAAAGGTGATTAGAGACATTTTTATCATACATGTGGATTATCTAGAAGCCTGTGCGTAAATATAGGCTCTGTGTGATGGGAAATCAGAGCTAAACAAAAATTCCATTTAAGGTTTTAAGTATCTAAGCTTATTGCTTTAGAGACTTTCATAAAAGAGACATATTTCACTGATTTACCTTGTGACTCTTAGTCACCTACCAAGACATTATTCATCTATATTGGGAGAAAATGAACCACTGGCCGCTTCTCTGGTTGTTATAAGTCACTTTACAAAGTGCCTCTTGCCTTGAAAGGACTTAAAGATTTAAGCTGACAACAGTGAGGGTGAAGAAATTCATTCTTTGGTTAGTCTGAGGACAGAAGAGGGTTAATTTTTCAAACCTTTGTGAAGAGGGAAAAAAAAGACCAAACCTGGAAGATAAAAACCAAAGACTAAGCTGCTTGTGATTTGCTTGTATTTATGGATTATGCTACATCTTGAAAAGAAGAAAATCAGAGCTGTAAGATGACGCTGCAGGGGTCGTCTGGACCTTTCACGGAGTCTTAAGTCTCTGGAGTCAATGCTCATTAAGGGCTGGTCTTGACCTCTGCTCCCCTTCCGCCTGCCTGGTCCAGGTGCAACATTATTGCAATGGCTTTACCGTTACTGGAAACTATGTGCAAACTTCAAATTGTGAATAAACATATATGCTGAGCGTGTAGACAATCCAGGAGTTAAGATACCCACATTAAGGGGGGAAAAAAAAAAAGATGAAGACCTGTAAACTTAAATCTACTTCCTTTTGTAATTAATAAACAGTGACTATAGCTCTTCTTTAAGATATAACTAAGGCTATGCAGGTGCAACTTACATTTAAACCAGCATGATCCCTTTGCTGTTATGAGGAAGTTTTGCAAGAATATTTAAAATAATGATTCCTGTCTAAAAACCTTCTCTTTGAAGTAAACACAGAAAAGCATATATAATGATTTCTTTAAAATTTTCACATGTTCACTCTTAGTAATACAAGAGGCTGTTATGTTCCAGGTTTTGTTTTTGTCTTTTTTTAAAACGATTTGATTTGACTTTAAAAGTTGCATTAACTAAGAGAAAGAAACGCATAAGAAACACATACAATTCCCTAGAATTTTATCCTGAAGTATAGTAAAACTTTTCCTGCTCTAACAATTCCATAAAGCATATTTCTGCATTTACATAGTGTTTGATAAATACAAGAGAAAACCAATTTATACATACTCATTAATTGCTATTTTGGATAAAATTGTCATGTTTATGCCTCTGAAATGTTAGTTAGCTTGCATTAAAGCACATAAATGACCCCAAATTAACTATACAAACATAAAAGGGGGAAATAAAGGTCTTCTGGTATCAGAATATATTAAAAAGATTTAGGATTTTATTTTTTCTTACTGCTGAGTGTTTTGTTTAGCAAACAATTCTCTAAATTACATAAATCTACTCATTTTAATTATAAAATTTGAACTCTGAAGAAAATGAAATCTCTAACTAATGAGGAAAACGAAAGTTTTTAAGTTTCACTAAAGAAGTCATATATGAACATGTTTTTTTAGCTAGAATTTAAAAAGTAGAAAAGAACTTCATTTTCAATTTAGAAGTGTTTCAGACTACACAGAAAAGTAAAAGTGATGTAATAAACATCCTCATCTTTTTACCACCAAGATTTATCATTTTTAACATTTTTCTCTGTTTATTCCAAACCATTAAAACATAAATATACAGTTGAGGACTCTAATCCCCTTTCCATTTCCTGATGCCCCTCTGGCTATAGAAGTAATCACTATCTTTCATTTGATAGGTCATTTTTCATATCTCCATTTTTACACTGTAATCACCTACTTATGTATCAAAAAACAGAAACAAAAAGTAAACAAGGTATCAATTATGAAGTTCCTAAATTTGCTGTTTCTAAATTTACCTTTAAATTATTGGAAAATTTTCAAACAAACATATTTGTTGGAAACAGTATTTACTTATTTACTTTTGGTTAAAAAACCATAATGCTGATTAAATATAAAAATTTAAATGAAAACATTTCATTCTCCTGCCTCAACAAACTTCCTTGGTTGCAGAAATTGACAAATATGCCTCCTACCTCCTTTTTATTCAAATTCTTTAGAACTGGGTCTTTTAAATTTTAACAATTTTCATGCTGCATAAGGGATTGGTGATATGGTTAAAGCTTTATACTTTATTACCTCCACTGCTCTCATTTTGTTGTTTTCATAAAAAAGCATGTGTTGTAGGCAGCTTCATGCATGGATATTAATTTTCATATATTACACTCATAGCATCTTGTTAGGATGCTTATTTTAAATTATTCTAAGGAGTCGGCAAAGTTACCTCTGTTTTGATTTGCTAAGAAAATATCAGCCATGTCAGTGTTAAATAAGTGAGCATTGACATTAGGGTGTTTTTTTTTGTTTGTTTGTTTGTTTTTGCCTCTTCTTCTGGAGCCAGATTTCCCTTAAAAAAGAAGCAAATGCGTTTCTGAAAAAGTATATTGAAACCGAGATCCTTATCTGAACACAGAATTAGTGTGGATTTGCATGAACTATGCGGCAATGCATCGCCAGAGACCTCTTAACCCTCACACATCTCTCTGAGGGCATCAGAGTAGAACTCTACATCAGCACCTTTAAGGTCCTGTGTTATCTTAAGCATAATCTTCAGAGAGAAAACTTCAGAGTAACAAAAAGGTGAGTTTAAATGTATTTTTCCCTATCATTTCCCCACTAATTATTTAGGCAGCAATATATCAAGAGATACGTACAGTCAATTTAAAACTTAAGTCACAATCTTAATGCCCAAATGGAAAAGATGCAATTAACATACCTGGGTTTGATACTTGAGATTGCTAAACTATTTTCAACTTGCATTTATGGGCTATATGCTATTTCAAGATTGAACAATTACCACTAGTAATGTTTACCTCAGGCAATATTTAGGCTAACACAGTCTAAAGATAAGTATGCAAGACTACACCTTTTTTTCAGGTTCAAATCAGAGTATATCGTAGCCCTCAATAAATATCACTCCAGATCTTTTATGCTAGGTGTTTAAAAAAATGGCACAGTGATTTTTATGGCATCATTTCTTAAAAGAAGATATTGCTACATAACATATTTAAAATGCATTTCTTTATAAGTTTTGTGTACAAAGTCTTTTTTCAAAGACATCACATTTTTAGTATAAAACGAATTCAGGAGAATGGAAATCTATCTTTAAAGAGTCTTCTCTTATTATAAGTCAGAAAGAGCTTCAAATATACTGACTTAGTATTTTTTCAACTTTTTTCTTTCTTTTCTTCTTCTCAGCCACCTATCATGTTCTTTAGCCTTTAAGCCACCAATATTCTTTCTCCCCAGATAACTTCACAGCCGGTGCCACTCATTGGGATCTTTTTTATTCTCATTTATCCAAAATTCTGGTCAATTCATTAACTACCTTTTAGTATTCTCATATCTATTTCTCAGCATAGTCATACAGCAAATAAGGGCACTGGGTAAGAAGTAAGAAGACATTTTACTAAATATCTTATTGACTCTTTTTGGTCCTCAATTTCCCTTTCAGTAGTTTGGGGAATTAGAGCTGGTAGATCTCCAGGGTCCTGGGACATATGTCTGTATGATTAACTGAAATTGAGACTCTGATGAATTCTGAGCTCTCCAAGTTATCTCAATATGTTACACATGGGTCAAGTGGTCCATCCTTTTAAAAATATAGTCACACTTATACCTATTTCTTTTAAGTATTTAATTTTCACTTTTTAAATTCCTCTGTGTATAAACTCTGATTCCTAAACGTGCCATCTGAAGTGTATTCTTCAACTAAAACAGCTGATTTTTGGTATGAAGCTGTCATATGTAAAATTGTATAGTTTAAAGAAATCTTGGACAATTCTGGCAATGCATTTCACTGATGAGCCCAGTAAGGTCAGGGAACAACACTGTCACTTCTTTGTACAGATCCTTTCTGAGTGGGACTTTTTTGCAAACTCCGCAAAAATCTTGAACCATTGAGTTGCACAACAAAAAAAGGGATTTGCTGCGGGATGGATCTTAACTGCTATTACTGCAATCATCTGATATGACCGTGGGGATTTTCCAAATGCTGATTTAGTCATTAACACTAAGAGTTACATAATAGACATCCTCAAGGTATTACCAAAAGTTATTATATTTCGAGTTAGCACTACCACTATTTTTATGATAGGGAAGTTGATCATTGAGAGACTGTTGAACTTTGCCAACATTTTTACCCTGAATTTTAGCAAATTAACTCAGGTTTCTGTTTATGAACAACTTAGGTAAGTTATAAAATCTCTTGCTAATTCACGCTATGCTTTATGTTTACATGAGTTTTTAACTGTAGTGTACATACACTGAACTTCCGTGGGGAATGAAAATAAAGGAATTGAACTTATAGTTTCAAATATCAGAAGCAGGGATATTAATAGCAATCCAAAAATCAAGAGTGCATGAGTTTTGAGAGACTGTGGAGGAAACTACCACATCAAGTGAGTTAAATAATAAATATAAAATGAATCACAAAAAAAAAAAAAAACACTTGAAATATACAGAGTTGTAACAATATTGAGGGTTCTTTTCTACTAAAGCCTATACAAAAGATTTAATTTTTTCTTTTAGGAAATTGCAAATACCAATGTAATCAACAACTACTCAGATCATCTCATAAAGCACTTAGAAACCAATTTCCTTAACTTATTTGTCCACCCAAATTATGTCTGCCTCTAGAATAGTGTATAAACACAGAATAGATCCAAATTAAATCACTTTGGTAGCTATTCATAGTACACAAAAATCAGGTATCAACAGTCATCAAACTAGCCATAGTATGAAATTGAAGAAATGTCTGTGATTTTCTTCATCCTTCTTTAAAAAAAAGATCACTGTATTCAAATACCCATTAAGCCTAAGCTTCAGAAAGGAAGAAATAAAGGAGAAAAATAAAAGATACAACAGCAGATCATATTAAATCTAGAAAGTAGTTCCTTAGCTGAAAATATGAAATTAGGTATTTAATGAAAATCATGTAGAATTTCAGAAATATTTACTTAGATTTGGATACTGTCTGTCATTATGTGAAGCTGTGATACATTACACCATATGCACACATTAATACACAATACATTGTTAACAGTCTTATTTGGACTTGGTAGGGAAAACTTTAATTCCATGACTGCTGTCAATATTAACTTGAATTTATGCATCTGAATTTCCATTATAACTTTTTTTGAAATGGGATGTTAAAGCAAAGGAAGAACTGACCTAGGAAATATCAGTGCCTAAGTAATATGCATAGAATAAAATGTAACAACATCTTTTTATGATCAAAATGTGGATCCTTTTTTCTTTTCATTTAAGATATTTATTTATTAGAGTCAAACATCAGAGGTCAAGAGTTTGATTTTCTAGTTTGTGAAATAATATTGTTTTCACTCAGAAAAGGGCCTCAGAGATTACCAGGAGACAAAGAAACTGAGGCCTGAAAAGAGAAGAAAGGAATCCAAATTCATGGAATAAATTATCTAGAGTGATAAGATAGACTTCTTTCCATTTCTTGGGTGTCTCTTTAAAAAGGACTGGATAAAGGAAAATGCATAGAGAGGAAAGCACCACAATTGCATTTGGTTCATAACATTTGTTTTGATAAAAGTCTTACTAAAGATAAAGCTGAGTCAATTTGTTACAATAAGAAACATCAAAGTTCCTACAGAAGCACCTAACCTCTTTCTTATTCAATTTCCTCATTTGTAAAAAGTCCAACACATGCCCTATACATCTGGCAATACTAGGAATGTTTATTAAGTGCTTACACCCAGTAAGTCATCAGGCCATGTACTCTGCACCTAATTCTCATCAACATTTATATGATGCCAGCCCCATTATTATCCGTATTTTGGAAATGAAAACACTTAGAAACAGGTTGACTAAGTAATAAGTCTAAGATGCCGTGAAGCCTATGGAGTAGGGCTACATTTGAACCCAGAGGCCAGACTGTTCACTTGTGCATCTAACTGCTTTTTTCCTGGCTCTTCTTCCCTTATTGTCCTAAAATATGAAGTAATAGATGTGTGTGTGGAAACATCAATGTATTAAAACATTTTACAAATGCAAGATGGTATTAATTCTAGAAAGGATGCTGAGTCTATCTCACATCATCTTGGGTAATCAATTCTTAAATGTGCAGGTCTGATCTCTCTAATGAGCTCTATTACAAGAAAGATTGAGGTAGAACATGCATAGCACCATGGAAAAGCCCATTTATTCTACTTTTTTATCTAAAATTCCTGCACTGAACTCTCTTGAACTTCACTGTATTAGAATTTGACTTGTGTGGATAAGACAAACTTCATGTCCACACCAATTATATTTGTCTTATGAAATCAGTTTCCTCTCAGTCATATTTCCCTGTGGTTCATCAGTTTCCTACTTTTATCTCTGTTAGATAATCAACATATTGTATTCTTCTATTCCATCTTAATAGGAGTAATGCCTCAAAAAAAGTATATTACCCAATGAGGAAAGCAAGCATCCTGTCTTACCTCTGTTCTAACCCCATAGCCAGTAATGGTGAATCCACTGAGGCTAACTGGGAGAGAGGATGAAAGCTTGTTCTATAAGGAACTGTCTGAGGTACAGCAAATGCCTGCGGATATCATTTGCTTAGCTTATCTTGGCTTATGCATTAACCCTAGCTGGAATAATTCTGGCTATTTTAGATACCTTGCTAATTACATGATGTTCTCATTCAGGAACAGCTTGTTCCTTGTTCCTGTATACTCTTAGAAAGCCTCCAGACTTAAAAGGTACCATTGCCAGTTACATGCTTGTTTGCTCAAAGGTCCAGCTCCTTGTCTGGAGCCTGAGAATGATTTGAAGGGAAAGGAGTAAGCCATATTTCTTTTCAACCCCAGTCTGAAGTTAAGAAGTCTGAAGAAAGAACAAAGCACACATAATGGAATCCAACTCTTGAAGGATATCAAAAATGGAATTTTCTTATACAACCTACCTGTTCAAATTAGCATACAACCATTTCAGCATTTCTAAATAAAAGTTTTGTTTTTTTCTTTAAAGTATATTAGTAATAGTTGCAAATTTATAAATTAACCTCATAGCATTTTAATGAATGCACTGAACTTGGCGATAAGACAATTTATAGTAGCACAGGAGTGCAGCTTATCATGGACTCCATCCAAATGAATGTAGACACCGATAATCCTTGCAAAAGGGCAAAATTCTATTCAAAGACAGTGCTTGTCAAATTGCTACAATGTAGCCATTTCATAATCAATCTAAAAATTTATTGAATGTTAGCTCTGGGGGAGACATTGGCCATCAACATAGTTCATGATTTCATGGTTAAAAAAAGAAAAAAATGTAGACAATCTCAATTTTGGATCAAAGTTAATGGGCTCTGTCAAGGATTAAAAATGTGTACTTAGAAATCCTAAAATCTCGCACCTCTCAAATTTTGTCTGGCATTTTTAAAAATTTGTGTGAACGACTAAAATTTGGTTTTGTGGGGAGACTTGGTTGGACTCATAAGACTCTCTCTCATGATTCTTTAAGCATTAATCAACTGGGTATTTCTAGATGTGAAACTCTGACTCAAATCAACTTCTCTCTTGGAGAAGAAATGTAAGTCATTGCCAGAAAATTTTCTTGTTAGTTCTCAGCTTTCTAAAAAAAAAAGTTCTTGATTTCATGTCAGGTAGTGAAACTCCCTACAGAAATAACATTCATTCCACAAACAGCAGTAGAGTATTTTTTATTATATGCTACATCTGAAGGGATTCCTAACGAATATTTTTCATTCACTTGAAAATACCTCTTAAGGTATTCACTTTAAAACACTAATCTGGTGTGTCTGTGTGAAACTGGAGCCTACTATAGTAAAACTTTATTGAAGGTCAAGGGTAACATGATAGCGAGGGGCTGGAGGTTACTGTGGTAATTTCCTATCTGCGGCATTGCTCTCAATTCTGAGAAATACTGCAATAAATTTGAAATTGTTTTTTCTAAAGTTATGTGGGTTCTCCTGAAGAAGTTCCATGATTTATCCCTGAAAAATAAGTGCTCCAATGAGTCTCAAATGTTGTTGATTAGTTATTGCAAGAGCCATTAAGCTCTTGTCAAAAAGTTTTATATTTGTATGCTTGTCCATAATTTGCATCCATTTTTCTCTTTGACCTTCATATTTATAAGTGATTTCTGAATCAATCATTCAACACTACCATACAGAGAAAGAGTAAATTTAAGCTAACACTGTGCCCCTGAGAAGTAGAATGCAAAAGAGATGCTGACTGAATTTTATAGATTATGGTCAAGATGAAAAGATAGAAACTGGATCACTGTGTTACTTTAATTCAGGTCCTATTTATTGAGCTCTTACTTACTCTAAATGCAGGGCTACACAGGAAGGAGTATATCAAAAACACGAGAAAAATATTCTCCACCCTCAAGGGGTTCATAATCCAGTTGATTCAAAATCAAATAAAAATACTCAAGGTAATTAACATTTATTTTATTTAAAATATAGAGTGAGGTTAAAAAAGAAAACTGTCTTTCTTTTCGATAGCAAGAAATTTTATCATGAAAATCTTAAATTTGAGGAGAGCAACATTTCAGGTGTGCACAATGCAAAAGGAGGAGATATTTCAAGGGATTACATTTTTTTGGTCACATTATTATTTTATTAGAAAGTAGACACAGGGAGAAATTACAGTTTTAAAATTGTCGTTATTCAGTGCTTTTCAAAGATAATTGATCTCCATCATGAAGACCAAAGGAGTAAATATTCTAAACTCTCAGAATCATAAAAGTAAACACTGGATTGTATTCAGTATAACTTTTGGATAAAGTTTACTCTTTGATTCCTAAAATATTTGAAAATGAGAATCCAAGGATTAATCAAATGTGTCAGTTCATTTTCAGAAAAAAAATAGACATATCTGTATTAACGTTTCTCATTTCATGTCATTTGAAGGAATTTTTTAAATCAGGTAATTAACTGCTTGCTTTAAGAGTGTATAAAAAGTGCTGTCAAGTCATTATTAGCGGACCGCAATCATATTCTCCTCGATTCCTAGAGTAAGTCCTTGTCATGAAAGGAAAGAGACACCAAGTAGGAATATTTTCTATGTGACCAAACAAGTAGCTTCTGCCGTAGAACTTTGTTCCAATAAATCTGCAGGCATTTGGAAGAACTCAGATACATTTCAAATAACACCTGGGGTCTTGGAATTCTTTCATGTCATTCTCAGTGTCCCAGGGCGCATCTCCATCAAATCAATATTATTGAGAGTGTGGGTGGCATGGTCTGAAGACAGCTAGCATAAGCATTGGCCACATGCTCTGGGTCAACTCAGTCCCACCTGGGATGGCCTCAAGAATCTTCACGATCAGGCTGGGCTGTTCTTGTGGCTTGAATGCATCATACCGTACAATCTTTTCAGCAGACCTGAGAACCACAAAAGTAATGGTCTCAGAATTATTTCCAAGCAGTGGACTTGATGGATGCCATGATGCCTGTGAGGCTAGACAGATGGAGATAGGATATTCCCAACAAACTGTCATTTCTGGAATGATTTGGAGTCTCGTAGCAGTAGTAGCTCATGGAAACATTGATTTGAAAGCCATTAGTCCAATGGCCAACTGAATTCTTGCCACTTGTCTCCTTGAAACATAGGTCTACTTTCTTAAAACATTTATCTTACCATTGATGCCTCATCTTAATTCCATCCCATCCATCAGTACCACCCTCATTATTTTTCTACTCCCTCCTAGGTACCAAGCAGATGGGAAGGGGCTTGTTTTGACTTCGATTCATCAACTGTTAACCTTAGGGGATATCTGAGCCAGAAGATAGAATGATACTTCCTAGAAATTGCCACATCAACGTCAGGAGTTTTGATTCATTTTGGGTGTGGTCCTGGGAGGTTAGGTGCCAAAGAAAACTGCTAAGAAGATGTTAAGCCAAGATAGTTTCCAAGATAACATAGATAGAATTGTTTTATAATGAAAACAGAATTGCAGGGAGGTGGCAAAGGGACACACTGTGAAGACTGAGGGAGGCCAGGGGGCCGTCTGACCAGGAATCAGGAGGAAGCTGTTGAGGCTTTCGGAAACAGAAGCTGCATTTCTAGATGGTCAGAGACTCAGGTGTGCTCTGCTACCTCTAAAGAGATTTCAAGGGTCACGAAAGGCAGCTCCTGGGCTTCTGTGCTCTTCGCCAGTTTTTGTGAGATCCCCAGCAGCTCTGATAACAGCTAGCAGGATGCTCCCCAGGAATCACCTCCCTCCCTATCACCCTGTGCCTCGTCCCTCATGAGCCTCTCTGTATGAATACTGGCTTTTAGTTCCTTACTGTACCTCCTTGACCCAAATGCAGCCAGTTTTGAGAGTTTTGACTAAATTGCTATCACTCTTATATAGTTAAAATTTAGGATACTGGAGTCATGTAGTGGTTCCAATTGCTGAGAAAGTAAATGAGAAGGGAGATTTTTATTTTGCTCTTGGCTTTAATGGTTTTTCTCATTGGAGGGAAATACCTGCTCTGAATTAATGGGAACACTACAGGAAGGGTAAAGAAATCGTAACTCAGTGCAGAATCATCAACCTTTACCTCAGCTCCTTGTGGGTCTGAAGGTAATGAGGAATTTAAAAGATTTGTAATGGCCACATATGTCAGTTCTGCAAAATAGCACAATCTGGGCTAAAACACAGAAAAAGAAAATCGTTAAAACTGTTTGCTTTGTTTTGGGTCAAATTTATATTTCCTAAAAGAGTAAAGGAAGGCATGATACAGGTGTTTGCCATCAAAAGTCTTAATCTGTATGCATTTGACTTATTATCCTAATTTAGGTACAGATTATCATTTTTACCTCCAAGAAAATGAAGTATGGGCACTTGTAATTGAATACTTTGATTTATGTTGTTTAAGGGGAAAAATGAGAGTGTGTCAGATTGGGCCCTACTACACACACAGCTCTGAGTCACCATTAAAAAAAGAAATGGGATATCATAATAATAGCATGAAATACGGGTAAATATACGTTAGCCATGCTTGGTTTTCATGCAGAAGACGAAGCTGTGTTTCAAGCGATGCATTAGATAGTTGGGGTTCTCAAGACACTACACCCTTCTCTCCCCTTCAAGTTCTGAAATAAGATAAAAAATAAAACAGATGGAGACAATATCACCTCTATTACTGCTGCTGCTGATCGTTTTGAAAACTATGCCTTATACCTACAAGCATGTGAGCTGAAAATCACAGCAGGGAGGTCACACAAGGGAATGTGAATTCTGCAGGCAGAGCAGTTCTTCAGTGGGAGGAGCTGAGTGATTGAGAGACAGAAACACACACACACACACAGAAGAAGGGAATATGGAAATTTGCTGGCTCACGTGCCCAGTTTTTCCTTCCAAACTTTCCAATTAGATGCCTGTCTGGAACAGAAGAAAGGAGAGAGCTAAGAGTATTGTGATGGTAGAATCACTCCACACACGAAAGTCAGGAGGAGAAACTCTTTCTCATAAATATATGCATGAAAGAAATAAAAGTAGAATATAAAGTAGATAAAATAGGAAAAGGTAGACTTAAGGTGAAAGAAAACGTCCCATCTTTGAGTCTTTATCTAAATTGATATTCACAAAGCAGCTGACAAATATCTATACACACGTGGTCATAAGGCAAGACTTCACCACAGCGAAGCAGGGACCAAGGCTGAAGTGGCTGTCACCAGTCTTCATGCAGAACCCTTGGGGGTTTTCACCAGAGACAAATTCCTTCTATCCCATCCAGGGCTTATGGATGGGGCTCCAAACTGTAGAGGGCAGAAAAGGTTGATCTCCCACCCAAGCCAGACCCAAGAAAATCACCCTTCCCCTTCCCGCCCCTCTGCCAACCATTCACCTCGGCTCTCACCATCACATTAATCACGTCTTTTTTTTTTTTTTTTAGACACATTTTACTTTATCTTTTTAAGTAATTTTTATTGGAGTATAGTTGCTTTACAATGCTGTGTTAGTTTCAGGTGTACAGCAAAGTGAATCAGCCATACATACCCATATATCCCCTCTTTTTGGATTTCATTCCCATTTAGGTCACCACAGAGCATTGAGTAGAGTTCCCTGTGCTATACAGTAAGTTCTCATTAGTTATCTATTTTATACAGAGTATCAATAGTGTATATATGTCAATCCCAACCTCCCAGTTCCTCCCACTCCCCTCTTCCCCCTTGGTATCCATACTTTTGTTCTCTACGTCTGTGTCTCTACTTGTGCATTGCAAATAAGGTCAACTATACCATTTTTCTAGATTCCACATACATGTGTTAAGATACAATATTTGTTTTTCTCTTTCTGACTTACTTCACTCTATATGACAGTTTCTGGGTCCATCCATGTCTCTACAAGTGACTCAGTTTCATTCATTTCTATGGCTGAGTAATATTCCATTGTATATATGTACCACATCTTCTTTATCCATTCCTCTGTTGATGATATTTAGGTTGCTTCCATGTTCTGGCTATTGTAAATAGTGCTGCGATGAACATTGGGGTGCATGTGTCTTTTTGAATTATGATTTTCTCTGGGTATATGCCTAATAATGGGATTACTGGGTCATATGGTAGTCTTATTTTTAGTTTTCTAAGGAACCTTCACTCTGTTCTCCATAGTGGCTGTATCAATTTATGTTCCCACCATCAGTATCACATCATTTTAATAAAGGATTCTGTTCAAAATTTCTACTACCAAGGCTTCTTCTAAAACTCCCTCAATAATGTGTCATATGAACATTTTGTGGCCTGAGAGTCATCGTTGATAAAAGTCTTCTCCAAATATTTAAGTCTTTCATCATAGTCACAAGAAGAAACACCTTTAGCCAAGTCATTTCTCCATGTAGTATGCATGAATTTCTGCAGGGCATAGAGACAATTTTGCTGGAAATGTTGACAGGGCCTGGGACTCCCTCCTGTCTCTCCTGCATACTCTTCTGCTTTTGGCCTTTCTGCTAGTACCAACACTCTGCCTTTGGGGGCAGCTTCCAACAGGGAAGCTGCATGGGGAGCAGAAATAACCTTCAAAGCTGCAGCCTTTCTGCACAGACGTTCTAGAGATGCTATAGTGATGCCTGGGACAGCCACTCCCACACTGTGGGATAATTCTGGTGCACAGGTGAAGCTGACACAGCAAACAGATTTCTACTGACCTAGTTCTAACATAAGTCTAAAAAAGATAGGATTTGCCAAGGAGTCACACAGCAAAACACGCGTGAAGAGGCTGCTCAGTACTCAGGTAGCCATCTTTAAGACACCCACCATTCCTGGACCAGTTAGGTTTCCCCAGACACCAATAGGGGGTTTGTGTGGATGATATATATATATCATCATCTCCAGCCTGGACAGCAGGCTGGAGACCCAGGGCAGAGTTGCAGTGGGAGTGCAAAGCTATCAGCTACAGAATTCCCACAAAACATCCTGGGTTGACAGAGGAATATACACAACATTCCGTTCTTGGAGTGAAACCCAATCTGTACACGTGGAGCACTTGATTCTGGGAATCCCATCAAGTTCATTCCTAAACACATGGTCCCTAAATACACGGTCCGTTTACACACTGAGGAGCATCGACAGCCATCTGAGAATGACAAAGGAGAGGACAGATGACAAGATCAGGTTTGCATTTTATTTTATTTTTTATTATTATTTTCTTTTTCTCGGTACGCGGACCTCTCACTGTCGTGGCCTCTCCCGTTGCGGAGCACAGGCTCCGGACGTGCAGGCTCAGCGGCCATGGCTCACGGGCCCGGCCGCTCTGTGGCATGTGGGATCTTCCCGGACCGGGGCACGAACCCGTGTCCCCTGCATCAGCAGGCGGACTCTCAACCACTGTGCCACCAGGGAAGCCCCAGATTTGCATTTTAGAAGGATAACTCAGGCCTCAGTTCAGATGAGGTAACATTGTAATTGCCAAAAATTAAATAATGATCCAAGCATGAAATAGAACTTGTGTTTTCCCCAAACTGTTTATTCTTCTAACAAAATACTAAAAACAAGCAGCTGTTTATTTTCCTCCTTGTCTCAGTGCTTATTGACACGTTAGGAGCACACACTTAAGTCAGTGCGATTTCAGGCCAGGTAGAATTTTAAGGTTGGAAATGTCAAAAGCAAACACAAATCACGTAAGGGACAGCTCAGCCTGGCTCCCAGCATCAGTGTCACTGCTCTGCCCGTCTCAAAATCCACTCTGCACAGGAATCTTGATGTTCGTCATCTGAAAATGAAACTATATGAATTGAAAGAGGCTTTTGATGTGGAGAAAACACAAAGCTGCCATTCTAACTCAAAGTAGAATTCCCTTCCTTTGTTGTATATTTGCCAGTAATGCAGTGGATCAAGAAAGTTGTAGTCAAGTCATGAATTGCACATGGGAGATAAAATGTTGATTCTCACGAAAAATATAGACATGGAAGAATAGTTTTACCTTAAGGTTTCTTAGCGAGTTCTCCATGTTTATATTCACTGGGTACAAAGCGTGAAACACATCTCAATGTGCGCATGTAAGTAGGTATCTTGCCACGCAAGCAAAGATCTGACAACGATAACACATTTAAAACATTACCTAATGTATGTGGCACATTTCCTTATGGCACTGGTGATAAAGAATGGTTTAAAAATTTATGTAATTTTTTTCTTTTTTTTTTTCCTGCAAGGACTCAAAGCTAGATTTGAATACATTGCCTGGAATAGTATGTAATTATTACTT
This sequence comes from Lipotes vexillifer, assembly GCF_000442215.2. Taxonomy (NCBI): domain Eukaryota; kingdom Metazoa; phylum Chordata; class Mammalia; order Artiodactyla; family Lipotidae; genus Lipotes; species Lipotes vexillifer. The sequence continues at coordinate 346,029 of NW_006771793.1, forward strand.
ACGGAATTTTCTGATCTACTTTGATCCTTGAGGATTTCTTTTTGTTTTACTTTATACAACAGGGAAAAATGGAAAGGTTTTATTTTTTTAAATGCATATTTTCAAGTGCACCCAGAAGTGCATTTAAATTTAGGCCACACTGTATATTAGAGCTAGTGTGCTCCTATACAGAGAATTTAAGTGTATAAACATCCATGGCACAAGGTTTCCCATTATTATGTGAGCCTATTGTTTTGTTTTCCATATACCTCCCTGGTTTGTTGATGCTGTTTCCTCCTATTGAAATGACTTCCCCCACCCCCCACCCCCGCCACGCTCTTCTCTGAATGTCCAAATGTAGCCTAACTTAAACACCACCTTCTCCAACCCACATCCCCTACCTCTGCTGGACTTAATCCCTTCTTTAAACTCTAATAACCTAGCTCTACCCCTTCAGGGCACTGAGCATATTGTTCCTTGTGTTATTGTTTTCATCCTTAGAAGACCAATCCTTGAAGGTAGGATCTCAGCCACTCAGAAGCGTGCTCTTCATTTAATAGGTGCAAAGTGAATATTGCTGAAATATTGAATGAATGGGTAAGAACTGAGAAAAACCCCTTCAGAAATCCATGAGTTGGTCCTAGGACTGAACTTACTCTAATAATTTTAAGAGTACTAAATTTTCTCGGTCTAAATTGTAATAATCAAGCAGTCCCAATTTTCTTTATAAGCTGAATATAAAAATCTTTAAATGGGAGTATGCCCTATATGTTAATCATTAAAAACTACAGATGAAGAGCTCATCAAAGAAAACCTTGAGAAATAAGTGAAATACGTAAAACAGAAGTTCCATTTTAAGATCAGGAGGAGACCTTAGGCTGCAAGAAACAGATGTAATTAGATGTAATCCTAAGACGTTTTGTGGCTTATATACCTCCCTCTGAGACTGATTGCTATCCACTCATTCTTTTGTTCAACACTTATTTAGTGAACACCTATATGTTTTTTATTTTATTTTATTTTTTATGTATTTATTTTTTTTTTGGCGGTATGCGGGCCTCTCACTGTCGTGGCCTCTCCCGTTGCGGAGCACAGGCTCCGGACGCGCAGGCTCAGCGGCCATGGCTCACGGGCCCAGCCGCTCCGCGGCACGTGGGATCTTCCCGGACCGGGGCACGAACCCGCGTCCGCTGCATCGGCAGGCGGACTCTCAACCACTGCGCCACCAGGGAAGCCCTGTTTTTTATTTTTTATTAATTTTTATTGGAGTATAGTTGCTTTACAATGTTGTGTTAGTTTCTGCTGTACAGCAAAGTGAATCAGCAATGCACATACATATATCCCCTCTTTTTTGTATTTCCTTCCCATTTAGGTCACCACAGAGCATTGAGTAGAGTTCCCTGTGCTATATAGTAGGTTCTCATTAGTTATCTATTTTATACTATACATTGAAAATCCTAAAGATGCCACCAGGAAACTACTAGAGCTAATCAACGAATTTGGTAAAATTGCAGGATACAAAATTAATACACGGAAATCTCTTGCATTCCTATACACTAACAATGAAAGATCAGAAAGAGAAATTAAGGAAACACTCCCATTTACCATTTCAACAAAAGGAATAAAATACCTGGGAATAAACCTACCTATGGAGGCAAAAGACCTGTACCCAGAAAACTATAAGATACTGCTGAAAGAAATCAAAGACGACACAACAGATGGAGAGATATACCATGTTCTTGGATTGCAAGAATCAATATTGTGAAAATGACTATACTGCCCAAAACAAACCACAGATTTAACGCAATCCCAATCAAATTACCAATGGCGTTTTTCACAGAAGTAGAACAAAAAAAAAATTACAATTTGTATGGAAACACAAGAGACCCTGAAGAGCCAGGGCAATCTTGAGTAAGAAAAGTGGAGCTGGTGGAATCAGGCTCCTGACTTCAAACTATACTATAAAACACCTATATTTTAAGTCCAACACTCTTCTAGTTGCTGAGGAAAAGATGGTAAACAAACAAATTCCCTGCTCACAGTAAACACATATAAAATCAATAAGGTGCCAGTAAGCAGGGTATGAGATTTTATAGAGGCTATCAGGAGAGACCTCTAGGTTAGGTAGTCTTCGAGCTGAGCCTTGGATGAACCATTCGTGGAAGCAGTAGAAACATCCAAAGAGGAACTTTCCAGACCAGGACACAGCAAGTGCAAAGGCATGAAGATTATTTGGGTGCTTGAGGAAAAGTAAGAGCTCATTATAGTCAAAACAGAGTGAACAGGGAACAGTGTCAGCAGCTAGTGTGGAGAGGTGGGGTGGGCAGACCCCTGCAGGACACAGTTAAGATTTGGGAGTTTGTTCTGAGTGAGATGGGGATGTATTGGGGTGAGTCTGGGCAGTGGACTTGATGCGATTTGGCTCCAGGTTGTTAAAGGTCACTCTTGCTTCTGTGTGCAGAGCAGGGCTGGCTAGGCTGGTGGTGATGAGTAATGATGAATCACGGTGGCTGGTTAGGACAGTCTAGTCAGAACCCAGGTAAGAGATGCGGGTGCTTTGTGTTAGGATGGTAGCAGCAGAGTGGTGAGAAGTGGCTGGATTCTGGATATATTTTGTTAGAACCAAGGTCAAATTATTCTTTAAGACTTTTACTAAGTAGGATTCTACCAGATGTAGATGAAAGAAAAGTCTCTTTTCTAAGGGGGCTTTGTGGTATCTAATTTATCCTGGCAATCACGCCCCACCTTATTCTCTAGGGGCCGCATCTATTAGGATTAACATGGTTCTCAGAGATGGCTGGGTGACAGGCTTTGTGTCAGAAGTCAAGCCAGATCCCAGAGCTCCAAAGCTACTATTCCTTCTACTACATTTCACATTTTGCAAGTGTTCTTCTGCAAACCCAAGAGGAGTTTTGATCCAAAAGGCCATATGTAAGGTAATTTTAGCATTAGGAAAAATTCTGAATATTGACTAAACGGTTAGCTTCATAAAAAACTTACTAGCATTTTATTCTTAAAGGATTAGTGTACTTATTTTTAACAATGCTTTTATTTTGTAGCCACCACAATAATGCAACAATTTATATTTGAGCAGTTTCAGTAAGTACCCTGTGTGTGGGAGTGCTCATACTCGGTTAGTGATATTTTCTGTGCTGCCCTGTTTCTAAATATGTGTGTTTAAAAATTTAAATGTTATCAGAAGCCTACCTGAAAATACCATTTAAGAAACTCTGAGTAAAAATGCAAGTGTGTTGCTAGTCGTGACTATTCACATATTTATGTATTCTGAAATATTAGCCAATCACCTATTTTTTTAATCCTGAAAAATTTCTCAGTCACCTGTGCATTTACTCTGAGACATTAACCAATCAGCTAACAGGGTTTATTGTAATAATAGTATTGTGCTAGACAGTGCTTCTTATTGTACCATTAGGGTTCTAACCAGTTCTTTCCTTCCTGTTCTTGAATAAGAATTTATTCTTAGAGAGTCTTGGCTGCTATTATATTTAGAATGCTACAGCATGATGCAAATACCCATATTTTAATCAAGAAATATGGACATTGACATTAAAGATGCTTCCTCCTCACATAGTTGTGACTCATTTTTCCTCCACAAGACTTTTTTTTTGCATATTTCTTCTAGACCCGCACCTGACTCAAATAAACTCTCAGCCTCTTGAGTCAAGAATTGCTTTCTTTCTCTTCCCCAACCCCGTCTGGAAACTGAAATTGAATTGAATGCATTGTGCATCTGCGGATGGTCCCTGTGGTTGTTATTCTGGCCAAGAGGTAGGAAGAATAATCTAGAACTGGACACAGCCCCTGCTCTCGGAAGACCTGACTCCTGAATAAGCCTTCAGATTACGTGATCTGAGGAAAAACCTGCCATTAGGCTGAAGGTCTAAACAATGATACTTGATAAAGTCTACCAATTTCTTCTTTTTTAAGAAAAAAAATGAGCATTTTTTCAAGTGTCCAAATGGAATTTTTTAAACGTTTTTTGTGTTCCATCAAAGATGAGTTCTGGGCTTCCCTGGTGGCGCAGTGGTTGAGAGTCCGCCTGCCGATGCAGGGGACGCTGGTTCG